>NC_140497.1:10403599-10873599 GCF_964271855.1 Acomys minous
TTCTTGTGTTCAGAACTCGCTTCTCTTAGAAAGGCAGGAGTCATTTCCAGGCAATTCTGGAGGAGCAGGAAGGGAGAGGGAGGGGCTGTGGATGTAAGGCAGGTCCCAGAAAGAATTAGAACCAAGGAAGAAACTGGGTTACCTGGACGGCTGGCTGTTCATGTAAGCCCCTTGATCCATTCCCTGTGACTCTTCAAAGGTCAGAGGTAGAAGCCCCAAACCCATTTCATGGAGGTGGCAGCCTCTGTGACACACCTCCATAGGGGTTCAGGAAGCTGATGGGGAGGGGGACAGACTGTCGTAGTCCGGAGTCTTAGTCAGAGGCTGTCAGACTGGGAGACAATGCAGTGTAGTCCCCTCACAACCAAATCTCGTAGAAGCACCTGCGGAGTAACCCAGCTAGAAAATGTTTCCTTTCCTTAACAGACCTCATGAGTAGTGGGGACCCACTGTGTCCTGGGAGGCACAGAGGGAGGCATGCTCTGGTGGTTTGAATAAAAATGACTCCCATAGGTCGATAAGAAATGGCACTGTTAGGAGGCGTGGTCTTGTTGGAGGAGGTGTGGCCTTGTCAGAGGAAGTGTGCCACAGGGGGCGGGCTTTGAGGTTTTAGAAACTCAAGCCAGGTCTAGAGGGTCATATTCTCTTCCTGTTGCCTTTAGGTGCAGATGTACAACTCTCAGCTACTTCTTCAGCACTGTTTGCCTATGTACCACCATGCTTCCTGGCATGATGATAATGGACTAAACTTCTCAACTTTAAGCCAACGCCACTAGACGTTTTCCTTTATAAGACTTGCTATGGTCTTAGGTGTCTTTTCAGTGCAATAAAGACATAAATAGGATACACGCTGATGACCCCTTTGCTGGGGCAGGTGGCCAATGACGACTCTACCATTCCTTAGCAAAGAACCTGCCTTCTCCTTACTTCTTAGATTGGAAAACCCAGACACATGAATTCATGTGTTCATGACATAGGTGCCTGGATCCAAGCTTGTTTTCACCCTGGGATTCATCTCTTCAATGTATGATTGATCAAAAAATGCTCCTGTGTGAACAGAGACTCTCTGGTAAATATTTTCCTCCCCAGCTCCTATCTACACAGTACAAAACCTTCCAATATTTTGATTTTATTTTTCACGTTGTGTTGCTTGTAATTGAACACCTCTCAAGGCTGACTTAAGAAGGGAAGGAACCAAGAGGTAGCGAGGAGAACACAGCCATTGCATATGGAATATACAGCATATGTTCACACATGTATACATACAGACCTGCGAGAGCCATTCTTAAATTTAGAAGCCATTATAAAAAAATACAAGCATCACCTCTAGCTAAGTAGCCAGCTTATAGCTTGTGCTCAGCTAACAGAGGTGCCCTGGGCTCAGTTTATAACCTTTTAAGTAGCCCATATGCTGAGCTCTTCCCTTCAAGGTCACTATGTTACAATGACCCTGTGGCTCCAAATCCAGTCACTGGAGCTTAAGCCCACAAAAATTAGGAGCCCAGAAAAAAAAAACATCAGCCAACAGACATAGCCATCTCCCTGAAGCATATTCTAGACTGGGCTCAACAGTCTGGCCTCTGAGATCAAAACCACTTAGAAAAGAAACCATTGCCCTTTGTGGTTTGAGAGATCAGAGTGGAAGGTCTTTGTTCTGTGGACATCAGAGCCCTACATATTAAGCTGGCACTACTCTACACAGTAGACAAGAGACTGACAATCCACATTTAGGCCCAGTGGTAGAACTGGCTGCAGAAGGGCTGCTCTGGCTACAGCATTGCCTATCTGCTGTCTGTTGGCCCCTTGCTTGATTCCATTTCTACCTAATGGAGTTAGAATGCATGAAACTGCTATGCACTGATTTTTTTTTTTAGGAGATCCCACATGAAGTTGGTATCTCTGATCAGATTCTATTGTTTCAATACAAGCCCAAGCCCTTGTTGCTCCACAGGGTATCCTGGATGGTCAGTAGCTGTGAAGAGAAACACAGACTATTTTCTTTGTCAGCTCACATCCTTCCTTCACTATGGAGTCTTGTTGCCAAGAAAGAGGATTCCTTGATGAACTTCTTCAGCCCCGAGTGCAGTGTCGTACCTTGCATCTCTCATCAGTCTTTATCACTTTCCCTCTTTTAATCCAAGGAAATCAAATCTTCTTATTACAGCCTCTTCTCCATTTTATATTAACCCTACAGCATTCTTCAAAATAATATCTTAAATGAAATGACATATTTATCTAAGATGACCAAGTCAATCTGAGAAGAGGAGCAAAGTAGTTACAATTGGCCACAAGCAAACTGGGTCTATGGTTACTAAAGTCTCATCTTGTTGTTGGGTGCCTAGAAGCTGGCCCTAAATGTCACCAGGCTGACAGGCTTCTGGCTTATACACACCCTCTTCCTGTGCCATGCACTTTTGTTGTGGTGTATAGGGGGTGTCCTCCTTGCTTCTCATCATCAAGACAAGCCCTTATTATCACTTGTCACATTAGGACAGGATGCAAGGCCAGGAATCACTCAGCTTCTGGACCTCTCTCCCCTCTGCTGGGCCCCCTGTCACGTTTTGTATCCTTTAGGACCCAGCAACACATTGTCCTGGAAGATATCTCCCAAACTCTTCAAAACCACCATCTCCCACACAGTGGTCCCTTCCTCATTCTTTGAAGTTTCTTATTATTCAAGGCTGATGAGACTTAAGGACTCAGCTCATTTCTGTGGGAAAACTATTGAAGTATCTGGGGAGAAAGGGTACTTTGGCCCTTGGACCTCATCGCAGAAATGGCCAAATATGGTGACTTGCCTTTTCTCATTTTCTTTCTTTAGATAACAGAAAGACAAAGTAAATAAGTGTCACAGAAGATGACCATTGCTTGGATGCTGCATGTGTGTCTTTGCATAGGGGAGACTGTGTGTGCTATATCTAAGGTTTTTTGATATCCTGGGGTTATGGTAGCTCTAACTACATTTCCCATGGTGCTGTGGTCAGTACAGTCCAGCAAAAGTGCATTATTCTCCTTCTGTAGTTCTCTCTGAATGTGGTGGGGCACCCAAAACCTACACAGAGCAAAAACTCATAGACAGCACCACAGAATGGGCTGGATTCCTCCTCCCCAATATCATTGTCTCCGACTCCCCTACCTCCATGTCCCTGGACACCAGCCCTCTACCTCTTCCTGTACTCTATTGCTTTGGCATAGTCATGTGAGTAAGGACCATTTTCCCTTTGTCTGGCTCAAGCCTTAGTAACTTCCACAGGCATCCAAATTGTGAGTCCTGCCCCTATCTACAATGTGGTCCATCCCAGGAGAAAAATTGCTTCTTTTCTTTTAACTTTCATTAAAATCTGTCTAGAGCAAAATATCTAATGAGCTGATCTCTGCACTACAAGATATATCAGGAGCAGGTGGCTCACTGCCAGTTCACAAGGACAGCTTCCATTCAATAAAGCATGGGTCTTCATGCACAAGGGCTGGTCTCCAGCAGACACCATTAGTAATCCAAGAGAGTGTCACTTGTTATCATGAGGGCCTGGACACCTCAGGTGCTAGCATAAGAAGCCACATCACTGTTTATCATGGAGCACATGGTTAGCTCCAATTTCTTGCTGAACACTTATCAAAATTCCTATATATGAAGCAAGTTGGGAATCAAATACACAGACACACGCACACACACACAGAGAGGGGGGGTGGTGATGGAGAAAGAGAGAGAGAGAAGAGAGAGAGAGAGAGAGAGAGAGAGAGAGAGAGAGAGAGAGAGAGAGAGAGAGAGACCATATGAGGCATCTTATCTACAAATCTGCCAGATTAGCAGTTTTCTACCTTTCAAACCTCCTTTTCAGCCCTGCCATTCTCTTTCTCCTCTGCCTCCTTCTCACCTCTAGATAGAAAGCCTCCACAGCACCCCTAATACAATCCAGGAAGTAAGGCTACAGGAGTACATAATGCAATTCAAGAGTGACTTGGGCTCATTTATCTTCTATGAGGGCTAGTTAAATATAAAAGCCATCTAGCCCACTACATTTTCTTCTCTTTTATCACTAGGTAGAAATGCAGAAACAAGCCAGCATTCTTAGTAAGAGCCATGTGTAACACTCGTCTGGACAGTTGGCACTTGCATTGTGTCTAACTGCAGAGATCAAAACCATCAGAATAAGTCAGGCTATTTCCTGTGAAGCACAGATCAGTAACCACTAACTCTGCCATATTCCTTTTCAGTTTCTGGTAGAGGAAGAGAGGAAAACAGAATAAATAGTTAGTTCCTGAAGGGTTCTAAGAGGAAACTGAGGAGCAGAGAGAATGGCACCAACCAAATGCGTGGAAGGGTGATGTAACAATGGTCCAGACTTTTACACTGTAAAGTCAATACCTCTTTTGGGTATCCTAGAAGCTGACATCACATGTTTCCTCTGACCCCAAGGTCACCGGTGCTCCTGATTAGCATCATGCAAGTATTATAGACTCTTATTTTTATACAGAATATGAAAGAACAGCTAAGAGAGCCACATCTGACAAGTGACTCCTTGTTTTCTACTTCACCTTATTCTTTTCCATGAAGAACAAGAAACAGAGAGAGAATCTACTGTGCACTCTCATTCTGATGGTCCCCAGATCATGGTTTCTAACAATGACGGAGGAATCAAATATCTAGCTTTTCAGCTGTCTTTTGCATTTCAACGTTAACAGATTGATACATGATTAAATTATGGTCTATATCCCCCAAAGATATACACACAAAATAATACACTTCCACAAATGCCAAAAAGATATGAGAATCTCCTCACCCTTTGACCAGCCTTTGACAGATGAATTACATCTGAAACACTCGATGCACCCTTTATTAGAGATACAGAGACGTATCTGTCCTGCAAGGAGGACAACATGGCAATGGTACCTCGCTAAGCATCCCCTAAAGATGCACTGCCACTCTTCGGAGGAGCAGTAATCTTTGGCAAATGCTTTCCCAGAGCTTGTTTAGTTTCTTAGCAACCGCAAGTTCCCAGAAAGCTATATGCTCGCCTCCCAGGGAGCCCACGGAAATGTGTTGTGTCCTTCAATTATTTCCTAATCCTGGAGACATCTCGGAGCATGAAAGGGGCATTCTTGTTGCAGCCTTCAAAGCAGATTTTTAAGGCCTCCAAATGTCTGTACCAACCTGGTTCTGTTTGCACAGAGAATGAGGAGCCTGCATCCCTCTCTTCTCCGTTCCCACTATTTAACCAAGCAGCAAGGAAACCATTCGCTGACACAGACAGTGGCTGGAGCAACAAGACAATGCTCGAGTTTTGAAAAACAAGGACAGTAGCTTGACTGAGTGCTACTTCCAAACACCTAGCAAAGATGGATGGGAGAAAGATAGGTAACGTTCTTCCAAGCAGAGCCCAGTCTAGAGGTGAAGCATCCGGAGTTTCCTGCGCTTTATTAAGCTTTTAATATTGTCTTAACTCAGGCCTGTAAAGAACGTTTTTTACTAGTAAGTTGATTTTTTTTAACCGATAAAGATAACAGACTCTCTGGATTATCAATGCGCCTTAATGACAGTACAGCAGCATGCTTACCCTCTTGTTATTAAGACGAACAGTGCCTATGTAAATTATCTGTGTGTAGGTAGCATGTGTGCAGAGACTCATCTATGGATATCTGCACTGTAGGGCTCTCATGCAAAATGACAATGGTTCTGAAAAATTACCCATGTGCCAAAAGTCTGTATCCCTTATCAACAGTTATCACTGCTTCACTACATGTGAATATGTAACTTTTTAAAAAGCGAAAGTGAATGATTTAATAAGTAATTACCAAATATTCACTGCAAGCCCCATGCTGGGTTCCACACTGAGAAAGTGATAATAAATGACAAAGCTGTCCTCTTTATGGATGTTACACCCCTGTTAGGGGAGAGAAGCCTGCACCATGCTACTTAAAATGGTAAACAAAAGCATACATAGAATGGTCCATTTTAGTAAGGGCTAGGCTGGACCAGGAGAGTGCATGGATGGTAAACAAGAGGGATGAAGGGTCATTCTCAGGTAGCACAGATGGGCAGAGAGAGGCCTGAATGGCAGCTAAAGGATACAGGGCATGTATCACAGGGCCAGATATGAAAGCATCTCCTTTAGCTCTGTTGGGAGGGTGAGGAGGGAACAGCCACAGGAAGGCAGAGACACCAACAGGACAATCAGAATTTTTGAAGACCTTATGTAACTACTTTATCTTATCTATCTATAGAATGATATCTATCTGTTAAACCTAGGATGTATATTCTTGTGATAAAGATAGACTGGTAATTGACATGACCATGATTTGATCAACTAACAACTAACTTGTATTAATTACTTAATTATCCTAAGCAGCCTGCAATAGAATTTTCAAAGTATTGGAAGTAAATCTTGAATTATAATTGAGTTGTATGGGTATAATACTTCATATTAGAGTAGAAATATATGTAATGTGTGTGAAGAATAATTTTAAATATGAATTATATACCAATGTATCAATATTATACGTATTTTGTATCAATATACAAAATTCTACACCAGTGAATTAACTGAATATCGTATTTAAAGATGTTTTTATTATTTTAAAGATCCTGGCAAACCCAGCCTATCTCAAAGAAGATGTTGAGCATCAAAGTACCTCCTTATGAAGATGGCTTCAAATGTGGCAAACCAGGCACTGGGCAAAATGTCCTCATTTCTGCCACAGCCATAATTCTGCCTAAAAATGGACAAGCTTAGATGCAGCAGAGTCAATGGCCAAACTTTGCCAAGACAGGGTAAAGCAAGTCCTCAATAGTTCCTGCCTCACAAATATGTCTGTGAGATGTAAGATATATTGGGACAGAAGGCTGAAGATGATGCTCTCATTATAGAGAGTTTTGAGTGACTGTTCAGCCAGCAAACTGTCTCTGTTATCTTCTTATTTTGGAAACTGCTAACCTGCACTTCCTGTCTACTCAGATAATGAATTTTATTCCTTCTCAAGTCTCTGATGGGGTTGAAGACCAGATAGTTTAGTTTTACAATTCAGCTTGGTTATTTGGGGGTTAAGATGTTTTTAGGTCTTGATAGATGTTTTAAGTTGATAGAGATGAGATATGGTAGATATTGATTTACACTCAGAATTTTATATACACCAAGATAGGAAAGATGTTTTCTTCAAGATTGCCAAATACAAACAGCCAAAATACTATGAATGTAACATTTATATAATTCCTGATTGTTTCATGGTTCTTCTTGCTGTGGGTTGTTTATTGTATATATGTGTAATAATATAAATGTATATGTAAAAAAAGAAAAATAATAAAAAATAACGAAAAAATATTTGCCTGTGTGATCTGGCTCTGCCTGATAAGTACAACTGAATTTGTTCTTGTGAGGAGCTAAAATGGAAAGACATAAAAAGAATCAATAGACAGACAAATAGGAACAATGACAAAATTATGCCAGTTTATACAAAGCCAGGGCCCTAAGCTGGCTGCAGGGGCTCACACCTATAATGCCACTACTGAAGGGCTAAAATAGGAGGATCACAACAAGTCAAAGGCAAACCACCCAGAAATACACAAACAAGAAGGCTGTCTCAAGAACAAGCAAAACAAAAACTGAGCCCTGTTTATGTCCCTCCAGAATTCAGCCCATGAAAGGAGAACATAATGTCACACAGGCACCTTGGACAACACAATAATAAGACCATGGGGATTTGGGCTCACCACTTAGCTGCATTTCTCTTTACTCAAAAATAATTCTGCAATAGATTTAGTGGGAAATGGTGCTAGTTTAAAGAATACTGAACTCCTCCCTTGGCTAATAAACTCTATGGGTCCATTAAAGAGGTTCGGAGGGAGAGAACCCCATGGTAGTAACTCTAGACACCACCCTAGTATGCGTCATGGAGACGAGGATGCTTTCTGTGGACACGGAAGCTAGCAATATCTCACTGAGAGAGGAGCTAACTCGTGTTTCATTCTCGTGGGTCAAGTCAGTTTTTCTTTATGTGCCTCAGTTATGTGCCTCTCCTATCTGATGGCAACAGATCCCATCTGCTATCAGCACCTTCATAATGAACAGTTACAAAATAAAGTCAAGAATCCAAGGGGTTAAAACAGTGCTTATATATAGGAACAAAAATTATTAGCACAACGTCAATATGTTCCCAGCAGTAGTAAATAAAACATTTCACCTTTGGGTCATAACATTGCTTTGCCACTCTCCAAACTTTTTTTTTCAAATAGAGGTTATTTATTTTTTTTCTAAAACAGTCGTTAATCCATTCCCTGACCAGCAGTGGCTAACTAAATTGGCTTAACACAGTACTAATGAGGCTGTGATCACATATCCCTAGGGACAGGCCTGTTAGCATCAGTCTAATCCAATTCAACAGAAAATAAAAGTGTCTACCATGACTTGGGCACAGCAATAAGAGATAAAATCAATAAGGCCTGTCCCTTTCCCTTTGGGACCTCATGATTTAACAAGACGATAGCACACATGTAAGTGTCATGGGCATGCAGAGGCTGGGAAGACTGGCAGGGCAGGCAGCAGAGAGCCTGGGTGCCAGCGCTTTGAGACAGGGAGGAGCTAGCAGAGAAGGGAGGGAGGACAGGAGTCTGTACAGAGGTATGTTCCATTTTACCTAATGAACACCCATCCGAGGGAAAGCATGGTGAAATTTCCTAATTTTATTGCTCAGAAATCTTTGTCTGTCTCCTTGCAAGCTGGCTTCATTCTGCAAATGGCAAGAGCCATGGGTACAGGGGGCTGTGGGGAGTGGCAGACAGTCATGTTGCATAAGCAAACATGGGGTTCTGAAACTGAAGCAGGGAACAGAAACTGGAGGCAGAGTGGTGTCTATGCCAGGCTGTGAGCTTGGGGATCTGGCTCTAGGCAGCACAGACTGGTGTCCAGGGGAGCTCCCTCAGTTAAACCCAACGCAGGAGGGTGGGAAAGGGCTGCTGGAGCTGCTTAGCAGACATGGAATAAGAGTGTCTCATTCTGGCTTCATCCCTATTACCTATGATATCTTCTAAAATTTAGATTAGTAAGAATATACACAAAGAACCTGCCCCACCGTGCATGGGAACAAGAATTCCTGGCTCAGGTGGCAGTCACAGTAGCATGTGCTTTCAGTGCCCACTCCCTTCCAGTCCTAAGTGTGTTTATTGCTTGGGATACTGGGCTGACTGATGGTAGGTCTCCCTTTCTATCTGGCTGCTTTGTGAAACTCATATCCTGTAGTGCCCAGTGTTCCATCAAGGTAACTATGCCCTTTCTTGGGCATATAGTGACTATAGTAGTCACTATAGTCATCCTTGCTAGAAAGAACCAAGGTCAACAGAGACATGCCAGTCAGAATGACCCATCTTCAAGTCCTAGATAAGACATAACTTTGCCACAGCAATGCTTAACATTTAAAGACTTTATTTGTAAGGGCTGGGGATGTACCTTAGTGGTGGAGCACCTGCTTTGCCTGAGGCCCAAGGTACTATCAGTCTCTGCTATATGTGAAAAAGAAGGAAGGAAGGAAGGAGGGAAGGAAAGAAGGAAGAAGAGAGGGAGGGAGGAGGGAGGGAGGGAAGGAAAGAGGGAGAGAGGGAGAAAGAAAGAAAGTAGCAGTCACATATAATTCCCAGCCCTTGGGATGCTGAGGCAGGATATTAACTAAAAGTTCATGGCCAACCTGGGCTCTGTACTGGAATCCTGTCTCAAAAAAGACAAAACAGCAAAAATCAGGTTCTACCCTAGTGGCTGCATGGCAACTTGATTTACTCTGAAAGAACCTATTCACAGAGCCAGCATGGGTAGCTCGTGTATATCCCAGCCCTTCAGAGGCTGAGGCAGGGGAATTGTGACTTTGAGGCTGCCATTTTGGGTCTGACATCAAAACCTAGTCTTAAAGCAAGAATCAAACAAAGACATCAAAAACGAACAAAGATCTAACAACAAGAGCACCCAGGTGCCAAGGACATGGCTGTGATGGGGTGCTTGCCTAACACATGTGGGAGCTCTAAGTTCTGGACCACCACAGAGGAAAGAGAGGAGGGGGGCTAGAGCCGGGTATGGTGCAGTTGGTAGAGTGTTTTCTTAGGGGACATGAAGACCCAGGTCAAATTCCCAGTACTAAGAAGCATTCTCCTTCTAAAAGTGAAGATAATTGCACATCTGCCCATATGGTGAATTCTCCTCGGGATGGGAGCTAGACAGATAGTAGAGATCAGGATCTCTCCCCTACACAGCACCTTCTTTCCCACACTGGCACTTGAGTTTCCATCAACCTCATTCATAATTCCTCAGTTTTAATGAATACACTTTGCCTTTTAGACAGTGGTCAGTGGTAAGAGATTCTTTGGAAACCTTCCTCCCACAGACTTAATGCAAATAGGAAAGCTTTCTGTTAGGCTCCATTAACTTTGAATAATTTATTGATAACACTGGAATTAATATTTAGATTGCCTTAAGAAAAATACAAAGGTTTCCAAAGAAACAATAATAACTCAACAAAACCAAACGACAGATATTTTACCAACTTAATAAAGTGAGCCCTCTTCAAAGAAAAAGCAGACTTGAGTTACATATAATTAGAGTGCTGCTATAATTACGTCCAGCTCATCTTGACCACATCAGTCATTTATCTGGATTATATAATAGTCATTAATATTGATTATATGAATTTAGAAAGAACTGAACTGATTTCTACTAAAAGCAGTGCTCAAATTATGAAGAAAAGAAAAATATCCCTTTTCTGTTGTAAACATGAGCAGTGTGGTAAACCTACATACTGGCTGCCTTCACACTTCCATGCAACCAAGACTCAAGATATCCTTACGGGGCAGAGTGCATCAGACTGTGTGTGAGCACCTGGGTTTTCCAGTGACATAGAAAACAGATAGTGAGTATAATCAATACATGCAGGTCATGTGCATCTGATGCCTGTAGTCACTGTGCAACAACACCGGTACAGATGACCTTCAATTCAATCCCACCCAACTCCACTTACAATGGAACCATGCCTCTGAATAGCATCTTTTCACTCATGGGCTGTAGATATCCAGCTTGTGTGCCTAGGTATCTCTTTTCATGGTGTGACCCACTGATCCTTGAATAAAGACCCTTTCAGAGGATCTGTAAAATCAAAGTTCTTGTAAATCAACATAAAGACACAACAGGACCTTTCCATTGTGTTGCCAGATGGTGAATACAGCATGCAGGCAAGGACAGTGTGCCTTACATGGAAAAGGCCAGGGCCACCTAAGAACATCCTCTGTAAAGCAAGAATGGTTTTGGATTTTACTGAATATATCCTTTAAATCCACAGTGCCTCTCCAGTGCTGATTGGGATCTCAGAGTGTCAGTCATGAGGACAAAGGACATGTGTGATTGACACCTCAGCCAGCTGGTTGATTGTCTCTCCACTGAGAACCTATTTATCTGGATGACTGACAAACTGTGATTGATAAGATTATATTTTCTATGAGAAATTTTCATTAAAATATATCTTTAACTTTAAGGAAAACATTATGTTTTTGTTGCCAATGAGAAAGCAAAGCTGTCTAGTAATAATTGAGAAATTCTGAAGCCCTATCTACCACCATTAGTTTGACAGATTCTTAGTACTTGAAGATGCTTCTAAGGAGACATTTTAGTATTAACGAGTGTGATTTCAGAGTGAAAAATGTTACTACAAACTGGAACTGGGGACAGACGGTAGGTGGTGCAGCACTATGTGAGAATGCACAGCCCTCTATGTGAGTCTTAGCACTGGAAACTAAATGCTTTTTTTTTTTTTTTACAGAAAACAATACAATCTTTTCATGGTAACATGAGAAGAATGCCTAATAGGAACTAGCATAGTCTTATCAATAAGGTGGTATAAATAAATTGGCAAACGTATGTGTATAAGTGTTTTGCTTGCGTGTACATGCACCAGAGGGAGGGTTATATACATATGATAGAGAGCAACATAGTGAACTGTAGCAGAAGAGTGGGACCATGGCCTTAGCTCACAGACCTTGACTCTAAGAAACGAGACAAAAGAACACCAGACAAAGCCTTTGGTTCAAAGGGTGGTGTTGAGGAAATAAGAAGAATAAATGAAGAAAGGATGACCAAATCTATGAAACTGAAGCTAAAAACTTAAATAATAAATAAATAAATAAATAAATAAATAAATAAATAAATAACGTGAAAGCCAGCCTGTTGGAGGATCAGAAACAGTACTTGTCAGATTAACAAATCAAAACAGAAAATATGAACACAGGGAATTTGAGCTGCGATATCACTGTCAATGTAAAAGATTCAGAATCAACCCAGATACCCACACCTTGAAGAATGGATGGTAGAAATGTAGTATAGGGCCTGGAAATATGCCTCAGTGGTTAAGAGCACTAGATGCTCTTGAAGAAGTGATAGGTTCAGTTCCCAGCACCCACAGGGTAACTCTTCACCATCCACTATTTCAGTTCCAGAGGATCTGACACTCTTTTTCTGACTTCTGAACACAGCAGACATGCACGTTACACAAGTACATACATGCAAGCCAAATGCTCATACATATAAAATAAACAAGTCCAATAAGTTTAATATGGTGTATACACAGAGTAGAATTTTATGCAGCCATGAAGAAGAAAGGAATTATGAAGTCTGCAAAAAAGTGGATATCATTCAATATGATTACATTAAACAAGACAACCCAAACTCAGAAGTAAAAAATCTGAAGTGCTCTCTCTCTTTCTTTCTTTCTCTCTCTCTCTCTCTCTCTCTCTCTCTCTCTCTCTCTCTCTCTCTCTCTCTCTCTCTCTCCCCCCTCTCCCAAGAAAGAACCTGTAAAACTAGAAAGGTGAGAAAAAGAGGTTACCAAGAAGAAGGGTGACAGTAATATAAAACATGAAACATGAAAACAAAATCCCTGTGAGAGGAAGAGTACTACAGAGAGGTGTAGAAGAACAGATACAGATAACTAGATACATTTTAAACACTCAAGGTAAAAGTGTAGAAAGCACTATGGCACATTTTGTGTCAGTAATTTTGTCGGCTTGAATAAAAACTTAAAATCCTCTCAAAGACATCAACTATTAAAACATAACAGAAGGAGATGTGTATGTGAAGGAGATGTTGAGTCAGTAGGCTGAAGACTTCTCATACGAAAAGTCCTCTCCTGGTGGGTTCACTAGTGAATTTCCTCAGCATCTAAGGAAAACTCATTGCCAGCCATGTACAAGCATTTCTAGAATATTCTAGCAGAAAGATTTCCCAATTAATTTTATAAGATAAGCATTATGGTGACAATGCAACCAGAGTCCTTATAGCATTATACCTGATGAAGCTGTAAGGTGCATGTAAAGCTTCAGAAAATGAAATCTAAAAACGTGAGGCAGGGTAACACCAGGGGCTGCACATAGTCCATGTGCCTGCCTGGAATGCATGAGACCTTCTCTCCCTGCCTAACACTAGAAGAACAAAGGATGCTTTAAAAGTTTAATACATTTTATTAACTTTGTCACTGCCATATTAACTTTGTCACTGAATCTGAGATTGATACATTGAAGACATATCAACACATTATATTAATAACTTACGCGTGTAAACTAAGACCATCTCTGTAGATGTAGAAAATTGTTTTCAAAAATCTTATATCCACTTATGTTAAGAAATTCCAAGCAAGTACAAAATAGATCACTATATCCTCAACCTGATAAAGGTCATCATGAAAAACTTACAGCCGATATCACACTCTAAAATCAGAATTCCTTCCTCCTCAACTTAGGAAAAAAGAAGCCATAGATAGCTTCCGTTCTCAACCAACCTTGTAATAAGGTTCCAGGCTGCCTGTTCAGACAAGGCAAAGAAATACACAATTGGAAAGCAAAAGTTAAGTGTTTCCTCCTTGAAGAATTGTCTAGCAATAAACTCATATGAAATCTCAAAATAAGGGGAGGAGGTCCCCCTTAGTCATAAACCTAGGAGAGGGGAGTAGGGTGAAAGAAGGAGGGAAGGAGGAACAGGAGGATACAAGCAATGGGATAATAATTGAGTTGTAATCTGAATAAATGATTAAAATTAAAATAAAAAAAAAGAAATCTTAAAATAAAATCAAAGCACTCTTGAGATGTTTCTTTCCAGCCATTTACAAAGGGTTATTGACTTGGTTGTTGTATGCTTGGAGAACACAGAAACCCAGAGAAACTAAGATAATAAAAGAGAAGACTGTGATGTCTTCAGAGGCAGATTCAGTCAGCTTCCTACTACCTCGTGTTACCCAGTTAATATCACAACATAAAATAGTCCATCTTTGAAATTCCAACACATTAAAAGTTCAATGTCTTTTTTAAAACACAAACACTCCTAACTATGGCTCTTCTGATATGTGTGAGTGTGTGTGTGTGTGCGTGTGCGTGCGCGCGCATGTGTGCGTGTGCGTGTGCGTGTGCGTGTGTGTGTGTGTGTGTGTGTGTGTGTGTGCAAGCTACATACTTTCTTTGTCTAAGAGAGAAGAACCAGGGCTCAGTTACAATCTAATCCAACAACAACAAATCCAACAGCATAAAGAGCTCAAAGTAAAAGCATCTGGGACTCAGTGTTAATCTTCTGGGATCCAGAGAGCTTGGATCAGTTTGCTGCTCTCCATCCCTACCCTGCACAACAGACACAGCCTGTCTTGCAAGCTTAGGTTGACTTCACCATAAACTTGTCCTTGGGGTAGTCTCATGGTTCCATCCTTTCCCTTTTGCTAAACTCTCTATAGAAATGAAGGCTGTGCCTTTTTCAGTGGCCATTCTGGCCTCTAGTCAGTGAGGCACTGACCTTGCCACATAGTGCTAAGCCTCAGCTGTGCACCATGACACCTTCCTGCCTTTAAACCAGTACCATGTAGGATGTATCTGCCAAATTGCTGACTAATCACCCTCGGGACCACAGCTTTTTTTGTGCTAACCCTGAAGAAATACTACGGAGAAGATTTTTCCTCAATGATAGTGGCCTCTTATTATTCACAGGTATCTATCACCTTGGTGAAAAAAGGTTTCATCTCTACAGATTGTTAGTACAAAATATCATGTGAACATCTCTGACTTCACAGGCCTCAATCATCCTTGTCTCTAAGAACAGTCCTATATTCTGAGCTTCCCCTATAGCTTATTAAGCTCTGAGCATTCAATGCCCTTTCCAGGTCAAAGTCCAAAACCCTTTCACAGTATTCCATGTGCTGGTTAGTTTTATGCCAATTTGACACAAGCTAGAGTACCTGAAAGAGAAGGAACCTCAGCTGAGGAAATGTCTCCATAAGACTTGGCTGTAGGGTATTTTCTTACTTAGTGATTGATGGGGCAGGGCCCAGCCCATTATGGGTTAAACTATCCCTGGACTGGTGGAAGAAAGTATGCTGAGCAAGCCACGAGGAGCAAGCCAGTAGTTCCTGCCTACAGTTTCGTGCCCTGTTTGAGTGTCCTGATTTGCTCCAGTGGTGGACTATAATCTGAAAGTGTAAGCCAAATAAGCATTTTCCTCCCCAACTTGGTTTTTGCCATAGTTTCTCATTGCAGCAATAGAAACTTTAACTAAGAGAGTTCCCAAACAGTATGGTCAAGGCCAGCAAATCAAAATCCCACTTTTTCTGTACCAGTTCCCTTTCTGGTGCTGTTATAAAACACTGACAAAATTAGTGAGGGTGGGGGTCCGGGGTGGTGAGGAAAGGGTTGTTTGGCTTATAGGGTACATACAGTACACCATCATGGAGGTAAGGTGGAAGGGAAGGCATGTGAGGCAGGAACTAAAGCAGAAACCATGGAGGCAGTGCTACTTACTTGCTTGCCCCCCCCTTGGCTTGCTGAGCCTGCTTTCTTTTATAGCCTAGGACTACCAACCCTACTGATCTAGACCCACCCCCATCATTTATTGATGGAGAAAATGCCCACAGGCATGTAGGCAAAACTGATGGAAACAATTGTTCAATTGAGTTTCCTTCATCCCATTATGACTCTAACATGCCAAGTCAACAACAACCAACAACTAACAACCAACCAACCAACCAACCAACCATCCAACCAACCATTCAACCAACCATCAAACCTTTAAGCTATTAGTCAGAGCCTGGAGTTTAAAATGCAGCATTTGGTGCTCCCTCTGCTACAGCTGTGCTTTGTTTCTTTGGCTACAAAAGAACAGTGCTTGCAAATGCTGTGGGTCACTGTGGACTGTGTAGTTTAAATCCAATCCCACATGGTAAGGGTGAGAACTCAATACAGATGTGGTCTTTAGAGGTAGGAACTGGGAAGTGGTTTAAGTAAAGTGAGTCATAGGACAGACCAGAGATGGGATATTAAAGCAACAGCCTGCCTCATGGCCAGACTCTACAAGATGTTGTCCTTTGACCTTAGACTTCCCAGACTAGGATCTGAAGTAAAAACATGAAGAAGAAAGCTCATTTCTTCTACAACTCTATGTAACTGGTGACAGAAACTCTAATGATAGCATCAAGAGAAGCATCCTGTTTCCTCATCCTCTTTAATGGTCCTGTTGCTCGGCCAGGCTCACTGAACATCCATCCCCTTCCCTCTCCATGGCTAGCACAGCTTTCCAGCCCATGTTAGTAGCCTTAATTCCATCTATCTCTCAAATAAATGGGCAGCTTTTAAGGAAGGAAATCTTTCTTGTGCCCTTCACTCTTGATTTGCTTCAGATTACTCTTGTTTACTAGCCCCTCACTTAAGGTGACAAATGTTAGATTTCTGAACTAAGAGACGAGAAGAAATCCAAAGCCCTGGAATGTTTGTCATCACAGCTGCATCACGGTACAGGAACTGGAAAGGGGTCTCCAGGTCTTCCTAATTCTAAAATGATTGGTAGCATCTTGGTAGTAAATGGCACTGCAGGCCAGTAGAATTTGTCACCTTAAGAGTTTATTTGAGGCAATAATTATGTGTGTATAACAAAATTTCTGTGTTATTTATTTTTAAGCATTAGATTATCAAGGGACATGATTTTAAATATAAGAAAATCTAAAGACTACCTTTTCATATTCTTTCAGATTCAAAATTTTAGCCTAGCTTAGTTGCTGAAGCCATCAGTGTCAGGGTACTTGGAAATTATCAACATAATATGATTAGCGTTCTGAAAATACTGCAGCTTCTAATTAATGACAAGTTATATCATTCCATCAACAGGATAAGTGAGTTAAAAATGACAGTGCAGGCATAAGTGTTAGAAAATAACTCATTTTCTGTTTTGTTTCTTACCTGAAGTCAGAACCTGCTCTTCTGCCATTGTCTGGGATTCCCGGATCTGGACACATGTCAGAGACCAGAGCCACACCTCCCTGGGTCACTACAATAGAAAGAAACCTTGTCAGAAGGTTGTGCAGCCATTAGGAAAACACCCAGACAATTTATGCGAGACACACTCAGAGCTTCAGCGCTCCTGACTCAAAGTGAATTCTCTTATCCTGAAGACAGCTCAGCCACATTAAAGTGAAGCTTTGCTCTTGAAAATCAAAGACACTTTTGCCTGTGAAAGGACAGTGACACTCGTTGGTTTAGTTCTTTCCTCTATTGAAGAGGTGAAAATTTAATTAGAAGCTCATTTGTTCTTGATGATTGCCCTTGAGTTGGGTCAGTTTATAGGATTCGGGGAAAGGCCAGCGACTACGGAGAGGCAGCTTTGTCTACATCCCATGGATCACAGTGCAGGTGATAATCAGTACGATCTATAAAATGTATAGTTCAATAAATGATATTCAATTTTAAATGCTGAATGCACTCTACATTGCCAAGAGCCACCCTGTTGAGGGGGCTCACTAGGCATGTGGGCTGTCTAGGAGGTGATCTGGTGTTTGCAAGGTCTTATACCATGATGTACCCTGAAACTGCTTCCAGCCTCTAACATGCTGCCAGGAGCCATTGATTTGGGAAAGTCCAGGAGGCATGAGAGATCTCTGGAGGTGATCCGATATTTGCAAGGTCTGTATCGTGATGTGCCCCAGAATTGCTTCCAACCTCTGACTACCTTGTCAATTGTGCACTGCTACATCTCTCTGAAATCTGGCATTAGAGCCGGGCATGGTGGCGCATGCCTTTAATCCCAGCACCCAGGGAGGCAGAGGCAGGTGAATCACTGTGAGTCTAAGGCCAGCTTGGTCTACAAAGTGAGTCCAGGACAGCCAGGACTACATTCATGGCCAGCCCGGTCTACAAAGCGAGTCCAGGATAGCCAAGATTACACAGAGAAACCCTGTCTCGAAAAACCAAAAATAAATACATCTGGCATTGGTGTGAATTGTTATTTTCTGGGTACTGACCAGCTCTGATTGAGCAAACTTCCTAGAGGTTCTTATTGAAGATGTACTTTTTGTTATCCAGATGAATTAATCCCTGATTATGGAATTCCTGATTTGGCTCAATTAGTTTTAAAAGTTAAAGTTAGTTTATGGCTGCAATAAATACCTTTGTGGACCTCCAAATGCCTCACTAGGATAGCCTACCAGCAGATTTGTGGCTTCAGATAAGCCTCCACCGCAGATGGCACCACGAATCCTGGTATTTGACCATAAATATAGCCAACTTTGTTTAAACTCCATGTGAACCTATGTGGAATGAAGATACCTAGAGATGTCTGAATTTACTCTGTTTCTTAGAATGAAAGACAGACAAAATTATTGTCCTGAGCTCATAACAAACTAAGAGATAGCTGGATAATGTATAGTCAGGTCCGTCCTAACTGATAAGTTGTATACTCTTGTAAGTTTCTGACCCTATTAACCTTAGACCCTGTCAATCTTTGTCATTCTGAACTCACCATGAACTTATGTAATGGATATATAGATAAGAAATGTTTAGATTTAAAGCATGTAACCTGTTGTATTTTAGAATTCATCTGCTTTTGTGATTAATTGTACTGTTTTGACTATGAGGTAATTCCCTGTTCTCAGAAGTATAAGTATGGTCTTCTACAATAAACGAGGAAGGAGAGGAAGGAGAGAAAGAGAGAGAGAAGGAGAGCGAGAGAAAAGTTGAGGAGAAAAAATGAAGCAGCTCAACTTCAGTTGAAGTTAAGATGCCCGACTTCATTCACCTTTTCTCCTGATCCTCTTTTCTTGAATGTATGTGTGTGAGTGGTTTATTTTCTATCTCTCTCTTACTTCTTATTTCTCTATAGATTAGCAAATAAGTTAGCAGACTCAGAGCCATCAGCCTTCTATAGCTATCAAGCCTAAGTTTACACCAACTTATTGGAGATCTCCGTAAAGAGGCCTATCTACAGATCAAAGAGCCTCCTTTTACGACCCCGTGCAGTTTCTAGCCAGAAGCCACTTTTACAGCCTCAGCCATAGAAAAAAAGGTGGTCAGTTTAAGTTCTCCTCAGCCGCGATACAGCCAGTCCCTAGAGAAGAAACCTTGGGCTCTTTTTTCCCTTTCCTTCCTTTTTCTTCTTTCAATCCTGATCGGTTGCCTGAGCCATCAGCTCTGGCCACCCAAGAGATAAAGTGAACAAGAAGGGCACCCGCAATCCAACCCCAGAGAGAATCTACCCTGGACCCTCACCAGAGCACCAGCCGGGCATTAACACTACATTGAATTGAAACAGGAATGATCCCTTTGCACAGGTGTGCAGTTTCCCCTCTAAGGCTCAAGCCTCCTGCTGGGGTTCTAACACCACAGAAAAGTCTTTAATTACCATGTGTATCTTGGATAGAGTGGATGACACTTTACCATCCATCTCACCCTGTCTCACCCAATCAAGGAAATCCCCCGCAGAAATGTGTTTAACAGAGAGCTTGTGATCCAGTTCCATTTAATGGGACGTTGGGGTACACCCATGGGAATGTGTCTGAGAGAGATCCCTGTGTGATATAAGATCCCCTTTGTTCTGTGCTCTGGGTATCACAGTGCCTGGGCTTTGGTGTCATCAATCGCTGTAGCACAGGGTAGAAACAAAAGCAATGCATGGACAAAGACCAAGGGAACCCAGCACAAATGAAGGGTCCCTCAGTAGAGAAATGTGAGAAACACATGCAGAAACAGCCATGGGGCGAGAACTCTGTTTGCTGTGGATCCAGCCCCCAAGGAAAAGACAACATTTAAGGCACTTTCAGAAAAAACGAAGGCAAATGAATTCATTATAAATGGAATTGACCCTGACATTATTCCTGAGGGGAGCTATTGAAATTGAAATAAAACGACCTTAGATATAACTTCAAGCTATTGAAAATTAGCTTGCCCATAAGAGTACACACTCAAAAAACAGCACACACTCACACACACATGCACACACACATAAAAGCTGTATATATATGTATATATATATTTGTATATATATGAAAAATAATATCACCATTTTGATTTGTACCTTTGCTTTTTCGCTTTCTGTCCTATTTGAAAGACAGATACATGAAATAATTATAAATTTATGTTGATGGATATTATTATATAAAGATACAATTGACAAAATCAATAGCACGAAGTTAGAAGTAGAGCTGTAAGGATCAAAATTTTTGTATATAAGAAACACTAAATTGGTATTGATTTCAGATGATTTCATAATTTGGGGGTGTTATGTGTAATTCTTAGGTAACTACAAAGGAAAGAGCTAAAATATCAATCTAAGGAGAAAGGAACCAAAGTTTGTCAGCATAAAACAACAAAACTAAACAGAAATGAAGATAGAATAGCCTGCTTCCATCTCCTTGCCAACAAGGGGAAATGATGAAGTTTAGGGCACCAGAGTTCATGCCAGAGGCAGTCACTGTTCTCCCCACATCCATGGAATGCGAGCTGTCCATTGGCTGGATCTCAAGAGGGGGGTCTAGCTTTACTGCTTGCAATATCCTTGGTTGGTGCAACAGTTTGTTCAGCACCAGTCTCCCGGGTCCAGATCCACTGTCCTTGATTGTCTCCTTGTGGGGCTCCTGAACCCTCTGGGTCCTTCCACCCTGCACCCCATTCTTCCATACCACTCTCCCATGGTGGAGGAGGAAGGCCCCTTCTGTCAGAGGTCATGGTAAAGAGAATAGGGTAATAGAAGGAGGGAGGGTGGGAATGGGAAGATACAAGTGAGGGGATAATAATCGGGATGTAATCTGAATAAAGTATGATTAAAAAATAGAAAAGAAATGAAGGAAAGAAAAAAAGAACAGAAATCAGGTAGGACAGCTGTCCTCCTTGAGGTGCTCATTTTAGATCCAGGTGGATGCCACGTCCATGTAGAAGCTGAGTGAAGGCCACCCAGACAAGGGGCTGAAACCAGAACACCTAGTCCTTCATGGGACAACTGTATTTGGATGTGAGTGATGGGAAGTGATGTTTTGGTCAAATCCCAGTACAACTGGTAGACTTGGGAACGGTGTCCATGTAAGGCTGCAACCACACAGCTGCAACCAGGCAAATCTATGGAGACAGTCAGGAAGGGAGCCACCAACAAGCACAGAAAAAGCAGCCTCAAAGAAAGCCAGATCTGCTGATTCTCCACACAGCCCACCTGGAGAGCTGTGGAAAACACATTCTTCTGTGGCCTAAGCAAGAGCCCACAGTGCTGCGCCATAGCGCTTTGCTGAACTCTGAGGGCAGAAGACGCAGACAAGGAAAATAGGGTTGCGTGTGGCAAAGCGTAACACATATGGGGAGAGGTGGGAGGTAAACTATAGGCAATTGAAGCAGACACAGATGTTTGCTGTTGTGATAAAATGACAATATGCAGGACATATTCAGGGTATGACCGAGCCAACAGCAAGCCCTACACCCCTGCTCTCCATGCTGCAAAGGAGTAGTGCCTCTCAAACCGAAGAAGGGTTATAAGGAGATGTGGGGGTCACCCTACTTCAATCAGGGACCCCAGAGCCTCAGAGAATTAGTGTCGAAAGTAAGGACTTAACCACGTAAATACCATCCAGCTCTAATTTTCTTAGGCCGTATCTTCCCAAGCCTCATAGGACACATCCCATAGATGTCAATAAATATGGAAAACTCCAGTCAAAACAGTTAAGACACAAAACTGAAAATGCCGTGTAGAAGACCTCATACACATTTTTATTAAACTCGTACACATTTTATAAAACTGAAGCCAAGCTTGCAAACGATGATCAGTTATAAATGAGAGCATTTGCACAAACTCTGACTAGATTTGGGGTTTAAAATGAAGAGATTGTGACAATATAGATATTTATTTGTTGAGTCAGTGTTTGGGGAGGTGTATGTGTGCGCAGAGGTGCACGGGCACCTGTGGGTGCATTTGTGTGGACATTGGAGGACAACTTCTAGCACAATCCTTCTTGACTCCAGTTACTGCCCTTTTCTCTCTGACAGTGCCTCTCGCTAGCATGGGATTTGCCAAGTAGGTTTTCTAAATGGCCAGAGAGATTCAGAAATCTGCATTTACCCCCACTGAGACTACAAGCAAACACTACCATGTCTAACTTTTTTTAGTGTGTGTTCTGGAGGATTTAAATGTTAAAGTACGTAGGTACTCCTAAATGTAAGGCAAGTATTCCACTGATGGAGCCAGGTCTCCAGCCTGCTGCACATATTTTAGATGACTTTCCTGTATCTCGTTGATACACAGAATGTCATTAGCTGGATCCAAATACCTGTGAAGTATGTAGCAGGGCTTGACGCACTTCTACATCAAGCGTCCTGCCCTTGTGAATGGCAGTTAAAATCAACATTAAGTTTATCTGTAACAAACTACAAAGTTGGAGCAGGGGCCCACGGAAGGAGCTACCTGGGATGCCACTATTTAGCTACCTGCTTCCATGACAAGGGAGGATAGAGATGAGCTTATAAAGATGAGGCTTATGCTAACGAAATAATAAATAATTAAAATAATAATTATGACAGTGGCAATGCAAAAAGTTAACAAGTAATACTGTGAGAATCTTCAGGTGCCATCTGCATATGGCTTGGCCTCTACTCCACAGGATGACTCCATAAGACTTTCCAATTGCAACCCTCTTGACAGACGCAAACTAACAGAATCTTGACATCACTGATCCTCATTCTAGTTTCCCTGCTGTTGCCATGATACAGGACTCTGACCAAAAGTGTCTGCAGAAGGGAAGAGTTTATTTGGCTTACACTTCCAGGTGGCAGTCCATGACTGAGGGAAGTTGAGGCAGGAACTCAAGGCAGGAATCTGGGGGCAGGGCTTCTTGCTATACCATGTAGTGTGAACACAATCAGGAGGAGTTCATTAAGCCAAGGAACACAGGAGAGCCAATGGTGGATGCTCCGTGCTGGCTTACTTGCTCAATCATGTTTTGCTAGTTTTTTTATACAACCCAACAAAATGGTGCCTATCACAGTGGGCTTGTCCCTTCTTTGTCAATTATCAATAAATACACCCCCCCACTCACCCACAGGTCAATAATCTCTAGGCAATTCCTTGACTGAGTAACTCTAGGCTGTGTAGACCCTATAGTCAAAGCTAACCAGGATAAACCTGAGCCTAAGTTCCAGACTGAGCACACTGGAGTGATATAGGGGGATTTAACTGTTAAAGCAGTTTGCAAACTAAAATGAAGCTATTCATGAAAAATTACCTTTCTTCAATAATCACATTTCTCTTATATAAATTATAATAATCATAAAATGACACTGAGAGTTTTAAAAAAGAGAGAGAGTAGAATGGTGTGGTCATCTCATTTCCAACCAAAGAGTTTCCTGGGATTCCTTTCAGCTCTGTGCATACAGTTTCCTTTCATTTAAAACATCAGATTCAAGGGAGATATGCACAGGGCACAATCTTCTTGTACGTGAGCAGTGTTTGGTGGAAACCAAGGGCTGAGGCTTCCTGCAGGGCATCCTTCCAAGTTGAAATTTCATTTATCATTGGTACAAATAAATTGGTACAAATAAATGAGATATTCTCATAAGTGTTTGGTCATGGTGAACTTTGTGGCTTATTATTATTCCTTGTTTTTAACCACTGACCCTCTTTTCTTTAGTGGCTTTCAGATGTATTTCTGCTGCATCAACTCTGGGACAAACTAACCATTTAAAACCTTTGGGGAGGTGACACAATCAAGAATGTCACACAAAACATATTCTGGTTCAGATTTCCTAGCAGTTATGTCCCCCACTCCGTCCCTGCCCTTTTGATGAGTGATAGTCTATCCCCTGATGTGTGTCAGGGGAGCAGCACAGATCACAGACTTCTCAGTTTGAAATAAATAAACGTAGGCATTTTTTTCCTTAGGCAACAGGAGGCCTTGTCTTTCCTCAACCAACAGGAAATACACTAATGAATAATGAATGCCTTGCCCTTCCTTAGGACTTTGAGGAATTCTATCTCAACAGAGGGATCTTCAGGTGGCTTCCTCTTGACTCAATCCTGTGATCAATTTGGTGGCAGCACAACTGTGGCACAGTGATGTTTCTTAGAGTTTGTAAGGAATGAGAGCACAGGACCATAGGAGGCATCGTGCTCTCCTTTGTTTCTGAGGAACATTTGCCATCTGTGGCAGGGCTTAGTTTTTAATCTACTGGTACTCAACAAATGCTTACTACCTCCGCAGAAACGAGCACACTAAAAACTATGGGCATTTGATGAAGAATATGTATTAGTGCCGGTCAGATCGAAGGGGTAGTTACACAGAAATAAGTGATCTCAAACACACCACTTTTCTGGTATCGTTAAGTATTTCTTATTGACAGATCTCCAGTCAGACCTATAGAGCTTGATGTCGTGTGAGAGTCAAGAGCTGAGTCTTCCAAACACCTAAATTATCTAACCGAATATGTTAATGCAGTATTTATTAAATACACTATGCCAATAAATGTCTTTATGCTGATTTTATATCCAAAAACTTTCCATGTTTTCTCGTATCAAATTCAGCAGCTATGTACTTCAAATAGTGTGTCAGTTTATGGTGGTTTATTAATTTAAAATATGTTTTATATTTTAGTGTTATTCCACAACTGCATTATTGAGAGGCACAAAAGAAAATGATTGAGTTCTAATGACATAACAAAGAGAGACTGCTTGGCCCACACTCAGAACTCTTGCTCTTTCTCACATAATTGCCCCCTGGTTCTGTTTAGCTGTAAGAGTCAGAGGCAAGCTGGGTACTTGATAAATGCCATCATAGTAATAGTTAACCTTCCTGCTGACAAATCACTCTGGCAGGAATTTCCCAAAGAGACATATTTCCCTTATGTAGCTTCAAATTAAACCACAGTGTTTCTTTAGTTGTTCAAGGAAAATGAGAAAATAAGCACAATCAAATATAAAATCCCCGTAAGCTTAACGCAATTAACACCAGGGAAACATTTCACAGGAGCCTTGAGAGTGACCTGCCAACAGCCTCTCCAGGCCAGTGCCACCCTCTGAAGAATGTGTTTCAGGACCTGGAGACAGCCTGCACCTTGCACTGACCTTTGTGAGCAGGTCACACCCACAAGGAGAGTACAGGGGACGGACACAGCCAAGGGGCATAGCCTGCCCTTTCCCTCCAGTCTCTTTGGACACTTACAACTCAGATTTCAGGATTCAGAAAGATTTGCAGAACTTGTCCAAAGAGACCCTATGGGTTGGTCCCTAGGCAGAAATAGAGGAAAAAGACTTGAACTCAATGTATAATTGATTTGGGAATCTATATGTGTATTTGTGTCCATGTGTGTATATGCACATGTGTGTGCACATATGCATGCATACATATTTGATTTTGTGTTATCTAAAGATAAATATGCAACTTTATAATAGATACCATGGAACTTAAATGCATATGTGATAAATGCTTCAGGCACACATGTAAATATATAACAATGTAATATATATATATATATATAAAATTTAAATAAATACATATTTAATCCACCAATTTAAACTCTGTGAATTTAAATGTTATATGTTTAATACATCATATCAAATATATTGTGATTAAATCTGAAACCTTCCATTTGTCAATTTTTAAAATTATTATTAGGATTTTGGAATTTCTTTTATGTATATAAGTCTTTTGCCTGCATGTATGTAAATGTACCATGTGTGCCTAGTGCCACTGCAAGCCAGAAGATGGTGCCAGATTCTCTGGATATGGAGTTACACAAGGCTGTGACCTACTGTGAAGGTGCTGGGAACTAAACTTGGGCACTCTGCAAGAGTACCTAGTGATCTTACCCACTGAGCAGTCTCTCCAGCTCTTATTGTTATTATGTATAGTGTGTGTGTGTGTGTGTGTGTGTGTGTGTGTGTGTGTGTGTGTGTGTGTGTGCCATGTGCATGTAGGTACTAGTAGAAGCCAGAAGAGAGTATGGGATTTCCCAGAGCTAAAGGTTGTAAGTGGTTGAGAGCCACTCAATATGGGTGCTTAGATTAAAAGAACTCAAGGGCTTTGAGAAGCAGAAGACATTCTGAACTGTAGAAACATCTCTCCAGCCCCAATTCATTAATTTTTTTAAAAATAGTAAATACAATTTTATGTATCAGAAGTACTCACAGCCATTTTTATAGTAATATGCAAGTGATTTTAAAATATTTTATTTAATATCATTGCAATGAATATACTAAAGGATATATATATTCTATCACTTTTATATGTCATGCATATAACTAAGAAAACCTCTAAGACAAAAATGGCTATAAGAGAAACAAAATGACTTCACATACCTGTGCAAACATTCAAATATGTTAATATCAATATCATTAGGTGTCACGTGACATAGGTTCTTGTAAAGTACTTTCATTTCAAAATTTGTAATGTTAATTCAACATAGTATAAAATATAAAATGAAGTTAGAACTTTTTTGTTCATTTTAATCAGGTTAAATTACCTGAGAATTTTTGTAATAGAAGTTAAACAGTGCAATTAGAATATCAACAAATTTATTCACTTTGCTTACTCTAAAACCTCATTACTTCTATTTTTAGCTTTTCATTGCTTCCATGTGAGTTTCACATCATGTACCTCAGGCCCGCTCAGCTCATCTTCCCATCCCTCATTTCTGCCCTCTGACCTTGTGACCTCACCAACCCACAAATAAAACACACACAAATAAATCACAGCAACAACAAAAAACAAAGCATACAAATCATCTCATTGTGGAAGCTGTAGTGTGTCACAATGTGTCTGACAGCATATCCCTCTATCCACATGTCTTTACTTGCAAATGTTCATTGCAAGGAGTCATCAGTCTGGCCTGAAATCTCTGACTTTTGTGACACTATGAATATTGTATCCTCACAGGGGCTCCTCTGGGGCATCCCATTGCTGCATGTGTCATGGAGATCCTGCAGCTTTGGATCAGCAGGACTGGCCCTTTCACATATCCCAAGTATTCACAAATTATACAGATTTTAGGGTGGGCCAAATCAGAGCCTTGAATCTGGGCCTAGATGGCAGCTGAGCTGGTCAGCATGCCCTCTCCCTTACAGGCACCACCAGGGCAAGCTCTCCAGCACTGCTCTGGCTAGGCCACCCAAAGCTGCCATCTGCAGGAGTTAGGGTCAGCTCTCCTGCTCCCATGCCGTCCAAGACAGCTCATTGGCACCCACACCTCCAGGGACAGCTAGCTCCACTGTGCTGCCCAGACAAGGTGCTGGCCCACTCTCCCAAGTGTTGCAGCCTATGAGGGGTTGGGCCAGCTCTCCCGCTCTTGCACCCTTGTGGCTGGCTCACCTGTGCCTTTACCATCAGGGCCAGCTCCACTGTGTTGCCCAGGTGAGGTGGAGGTGCAGAGCCTGCTCTTCAAAGTAATACAGCTAATGAGAAGGCAGGATTAGCTCTCCTGTTCTCCTAACCCCAGGGCCAGCTCTCCAGGCTACTCCTGTGCTTTTTGCTCTCAGGGCTGACTCACCTACATCTCCTTATCCAAAGACAGGCCTACTGTATTGTCCATGTGAGGTACAGAGGCTACTATCCCAAGTGCTGCAGCTGGTGAGGGGCAGGAAGAACTTTCCTACTCTCAAGATCCTGGAGTCAGCTCACCCAAGTACCTCAGGTGGCAAGGGGTGAGGGGCCAGAGGTCGTCACTTCCCAGTCCAGGCCACCTCATGTCAGAGGAGTGACAGGGACAAAGACAGCATGGTATGACACGTGAGAGATGCAGTAATTATCACACACAAACATGACATCATAATATATGCACAATATTGTGGTCACCAATTATAAGCAATTAATTTCTATTTCCTTACAGAGGTATAGCATACCACTTCTAGTTCTGAAACCATAGAGATTCAAGTTAACCAAGAAGAAACTTAAAAATATGTAGGTTATTGAAGGTCACCTAAGGTCACTGAAAGTCACATATGGTCCCGCTGTGTCGCTGTGTCATTTATTCACTTGGCCCTAAATAAATACAATAGATTGCCTTTGCTGTGCTCCTAATCAGCAAATTCTATACAGGTAAATGCAGGAAAACAATTTAATACTCTCATCTGCCTGTTCCAAAAATATGTAAAATTTTCTGTAAAAACCACAAGGTACTAACATTAAATGCAGTGGTGAGACCTTTGAACATGGCCCAAGGATGACCAGCACATTCATATGTGCCCAATCCACACAAACTTCGGTTTCTGAATAATTTTTTCCTGCTTAATAAATGAGGAAAGAGAAATGACTCAACACATTCTGCTCAGTTAATTAAGGGCATGGGGGTTGGATTTCAAAGCTCATTTTTTTTTCTACATTAACCTATTTTCCCTCCAAAGAGATCTCCCAAGGAAAAGCATATGTTTAGTGACGACACCAAAGTGGCATGAGCAGCCCCTCCCACCCTTCACTCCTCACTGGAAAGATGCTCAGTAGACTACAGATGCCCAGAGTCAAAGATTCTACCTGTCAGTATGGTAATACATATATATTGAAATGAAATATATACTACTATAACTTTTTAATAAAACAGGGGTAGTCAAAGCCTGAAAATACATAGGATTGCTGTCTGGGTACAGCATGAGTCACATTTGGGGGTCACCATGACTTTGTAGCTATAGTACCCCAGAGAGACACAAAGGAACCCTAATGCCCTCCTCTTCCTACCTGTAATATCTGCAGGCGATATGCCTGTGGAGATTGCAAGATCCCCCATCAATGTTCCATCTCCTGATGCTCCACACAAACTGTCTCTGTGAGCATCTGTCCCTTCTCTCCTGGGGACAGTAGGGACTGAGTAATCACAGGGGGTTCTCACATAACTTCGTGCTTCCATCTGCAATACCTGACCTTGCGGGCATTTCATCCAAGGATGTTAGCACGCTCTGTCTCCTCTACAGAAGATAAGGAGATGGAAAATACCATCCAAGCAACACGGAAAGACTTTCAAGAAATACAATCTTTCTTTGAAAGCAAGATGAGCTTCTTATTTAAAATGAAGAAATGACTCATATAGCATAAGCATGGGCCGAGAGAATAGTGCTTAGGATTTTCATTCCAAAAAACAGAGTTTAGTGTCTCATAATTCAAACCTGGGTAGCTGCACAGGAAAGCATGGCTTTTACACCTCTAAGAAAAGAGGTATGAAATTTCATTTTACAGTGTTTGTGTTTATTTCCTACAGTCATTATATTTAAACACTAAAAATGGATAATAGCACTTTTGACAGACCATGCATCTTTGTTGCCAGGGACTTTTATATGTTAGGCTAATCAGAATCAACACAAGATGAGCATTTGTGAAAAGAAATAGCAAGCTCATTGAGGCCAGTCTTTCTTCTTGGTTCACCATGCATGCAGCCGGTAGTGAACTGCAAACCCGTGTAGGCTGTTCAAGGATTGCATCAGAGTTGAATCAGGCCTGATGGAGAAAACTACAAAGTTCTCCAAGAGACAGTTGTTGCTGCTACGTATAGCCGTATCGCGCAGAATGAGCTTGAGGTAAGGCAGGGGTGGCAGCACAAGGTGGCAGTGTGGTACAAATGGACCATTACTGTCACTGAACATGGGAAGCTGGATTACTGTCAGCCCTGGTGAGGCTGGT
Source organism: Acomys minous (assembly GCF_964271855.1). NCBI lineage: Eukaryota > Metazoa > Chordata > Mammalia > Rodentia > Muridae > Acomys > Acomys minous. Next base: position 10,433,483 of record NC_140497.1, read on the forward strand.
GAGGTTTTCACAGTTTACAGCATTACTGGGGCCTCAGCAGAAATGTGGCATTTAACGAAGAAGACCAGAAGACAATGGGTTGTTTGTTTATTCCCCGGAAACACGAGCCCAGGGCAGCAGGTGTTTTCTAGCTGACTCCCTTTGACCCCACGGAAGCTGGGCAGTCGCTGGCACACACATCGTGGCGACCACATGCCAGGCCTGAGAGTGACTTCAACCAAACTGAGGCCAAGATGAAGGAGGAGCATGCGTGGCCGGGACTGTAGTGGCAAAGCGGCTGGGAAGGAGCAGGCAACTAGGAGGTATGCATTGTAGGAGGGACCAAGTAAGAGGCTTTTTTTTTCCAGATAAGAAAGAGCTGCAAAGACCTTGAGATGGCGTAAAGATGTCAAGCGGACCGGAGAGTCAGAATCATTCACTGGGCAGCCACATGAGGAGCTTGTTGTGACACCACCAAGCCCAATTCTGGACAAAAAACAGACCAGAGCCCAGGTCCGAATAGGAGATTTACCTCTTCATACAACTGATTATACCACGTGTCCCCATGGTTTATGTTGAGGTGGGTTGAGATTTTACTTAAGTCTAATTCAAGTCCATTAGTGAATCTGAAATATCAATCTGCCTCTAAAACTTGAAGTCTAAAAAAAAAAAATCTCTCCTCCGAAGGTAAAAGGTAAACTATGCTTCTGTGTGGTCTCCATTGCTGTGACAAACTACCTGACACAAGCAGGTTAAGAAAGAAAGAAGGTTTATTCTGGCTGACAGATGCAGGGGATACAAACTATGGGGGGGGGCGAAGGGTGTGGCGGAAGAAGCAGAAAGCACCAGTCACATCACATCCATAGTAAGGAGCAACAGATGGGCAACACACTCAGTTCACCTTCCCTGGTGTTTTCTGTCAGGATCTCACGCACAGAATGCTGCTGCCAGTATTTACTGTAGGCCTTCCCTCCTCAATTAGCCTAATCTACATACGCCATCATATGCATATCTGGAGACTTGTTTTCATGTTGATTTAAAGCCCATCAAGCTATCAGTCCATGTTAACCATCACACAGACCTATATACAAACCCTCCAGGGAGCCCTGCCTGCCTCTCCTTGAAGTACCCAATGGCAGCTCAGGAGCCCCAGGTTAGACTCACATACTGTTGATGCTATAGCTGTGAATGAATTCACCCTTCAGTGCCCATCCTTCAGAAGAAAAAAAAAATACTTGTATTTTTTTCTATTCAAGCTTTGTTATTGTTGAAGGTATTGTTACATGGAGAGAACTGACCATACATTTTGAGCTCTCCATAAAGAAAAATCAATATAATTTTTAAAATTCAAAGGGATAAAAGCAAAATGACTTAGAGCATGTTTGATGAAGCCACAACTTCTGACCCTCTTGCTTACCCACATGCTGCTACAACTTTTATTGCTGGAGGGGACTATCTTAAGTCAACAGTGTTCTATCCCTCCTGAGCTCTCATCAGTGCTGAGGCTGTATTCTCCACCACTTGTGCCCCGTTACCCTCTCCTACTCATCTCCACTGCGATATTGAGCTAAACTATAGACTTCTCCAGGGCATTGCCAGCCTATGGAAATTATAGATATGTTTCTCCTGAGAGAAACACCCAAAGCGCCCAAGATGCCTCACTAAAGATGAGGACAGAATCGCAGATTTTAGTTTATGTCTTAAGCTTGAGTGCTGGTTAGGCCAGTGATATTCCTGGCTCTCACTTAATGCATGGAAAGATAAGTCTGACTTTACCACTTCATTGTAATGAAAGTGTCCTCAAACAATTTCTCTAATTATAAAAACCAATGTAACTGCCTGAAAGCCCTGGCAGGTTTATTCACCCATGATATGTATGCATGGGGATGGTTTTGGTAAAAAGGTGGCAGCACAGACATCACTCCCCAGCCCACTCCCCCTGCTTCTCCCCCCCCCCCCCCCCCCCGCCTCTCTCCTTTACTCCCCGTGCCACTGTGAAAGGGCTTAGTATATACAGTAACAGGCGAGGAGCCTGTGGGCCAGGGTCTACAGCAGAGTCCTTGCCATCTTCACTCATCATCAGCAAATTTCTTCCTAGTTGATGGCACCTTCTTTTTAAAATTTCAAACTCTTTTTCTTCTGGTTAAGAAGCACAGGACACATTACTTAACACAATCTACAGCGAACACTTTTCCTCACACATGTCAAACGAAACACAGCCTAGAATGCTTCTGGCTGGCAAAACACAACCCCAGGTACAACCAGATTGGGAAGGCAACTGTGGCCATGAGTTCCGGAAGCTGCCTGCAGGCTGCCTCTCGGTGCTCCTGAAGGACTCTGAGCGCAAGGAACCTTCAAGATGTCACATTTTGCTTCTGACTGACAGATTACTAAGTGAGTAGAGATGACGCTAAACAAATGCTGCTTCCTCTAGAATGATGCAAATGAAATCTGACATTGGTAAATCATAAATAAACTTGCCCTTTTCAGGAGTGGGGGAGGGACGCCGAGAGTTGCCACACAGCCGATGATCATTTCAGCAGAGAGATGATACAAAGTTTATCTAGACTCCCCGCATAGTCGCTTAGCCATGCAGCCGCCCCTACTGAGAAAAGGCGAGCTGATTTGTCTTAATTTAAAAATAAATGTTAATGGTGCATATTTCCCAAACATAAGATGTGAAAATTTGTAAACATATCTCAAACTGTTCAATTACCCTTAAATTAAATGTGCAAATGTCACATACAACATCAACTACCCTTCCAGCCACCATGTGCCACAGCCTTGTTATCATCAGCTTCTGTTTCTTAAGTATCCACTCCATGCCTAGTGTGTAACAAGCTACGCATTTTTAAATGCCATGCTGTGAAAATAGCAGCAACAGAGGGAAAAAAGAAGCCCTGTAAATTTATTCATGATTGTTTAAAGTCTCAGAACCTCTGGTCCCATTTCGGGATGACTCAGGAGGCAATATGAAGGTAAACATCAGCACTTCAGTGAAGCTTCTGTCCTTCCCATCCAGCTACCTCTGTGCCGAGGCTTGTGAGGTGAGGTCAGACGGTACCTGCCCTGTGCACTGAACATTTGGTTCTTGGTCTTACTCTAGAGGGTACCAGCCAAGGCTTTGGGATGTCTCAGCCCTGAGGAAATTTTTGCTGGAAAAAATAATTGATAAAGCTTGCTACATGCTAAAATGTCTAATTTAGTTTAATTGGGCTTAATTCACAAATAATGACACAGAGTGCTAGGTACAGCATGAGATACAGAAAACAACACAAAGCCACCAGAAGAAGTCTGGGCTCCCTGTTCTCTAATAGACCAGCTAGGGATATCTTCAATAACTTGATTAAATCTTAATAATCACTTAATTACTCTGAATCATAATTCTTGATTTGAAAATTATTCTACACATAAAGTGAATAGACATGAATATACATTTACATATGAAATATATATATACATACATATATGGCAATGCCCAGAGGAAAATACATAGAGAGATATCCTAAGGTACCAAAGAACAGTCAACATTTGTTTTTCTCAATGTCAATTTACATATCTTGCTCTTTTTCATATTTGAACTATTGAACATATATACAGAATAATGGAGCTAAAACAAAAATGCAATCATATTATTATTTCTTTTTCAGCTTAAATACCTTCATTGTCTTCAAAGAAGAGAGCATCAACTAATCTCAGAAGACCTGCCTGAATGTGTGTGACACCATCCTATGGGCCAGAGTCCTGAACTGAACTGAAAGGGAGAAAGGAGAAAAGCAGATGGGCACCAGCACCCGCCTTTTCCTGTCTCCTGATGCTCCAGGGTATGAGCAGACAGCTTCCAGGGCTGGTCCTGTGCATGCCTTCTCTGCCTCAATGGACAGTGCTCAATAAGGCTTTCTTCCCTTATGTTGTTTATTGTCAAGTATTTTGTCTCAGCAATGAACAAGGCAACAAATACCACCATTCACTAGACAATAACAGAAAAGCAGGCATCCCCTACGAAGCATTTTGAAGACTCATTGCTTTCCCATATGCATGTGTTGTGTGCACCAGTGGGGTCTGGTTGGAATGGTCAAATCACAGGGAAGAAGCTGAAAGAAAAGGCCATTGGCCAGATGATAGCTGCCACCTTCACAGACAGCTAGGTCCTGAGCACCCTGTCTTCTGCAAAGTTAGAAGTCCCTTTGATGGCATCAAGAGCACTTGATTGGAAGGAGGATGAGGTGTCCCTGGCAATCACTCTGTAGCAACTGTGGCACTTCTGAGGTATGTTCAGCACACTTGAAGCATGGGATCCACATGTCAATGAGGAAGAGGCTTGCCTCAAGAACTCTTGGGGTTAACGGAGTTGAGTGTGGGCATCTCTCCATGGCCACACTTTTAAAAATCCTGCTACAAGGGTTGGAGAGATGGCTCAGCCATTAAAGGTTAGGCTCTCAACTAAAAATATAAAATCCTGCTACAAAAATAGCACTTAGTGGTATTCACTGTATGCCAGACCTATCCATAGGTCTGGCATAGGTCTGGCATATATATACACACACATATATATATACACATATATATACATACACACATACACACACACACACACACACACACACACATATATATATATATATATATATATGTTATAGTATAATATATATAAGGCTGTCCATATATCAGCCAAACATGAGAAAACCATAGGTTAAAGTCTCTAAAACTTTTGCCCCATTTTAGATGCCCTGTTTTGTTTTCTTGTATTGTCAGTGCCCAGGTTTCTGTTGGTCACTTGCCTCCGTATATAGTAGCTTCAGATACTGTACCTAATGAGGTCTCTGAGAAGCCTGAGGGGATCTGCCCATCAGTGCAGCAGGCTGACCAGCCCCTGGCTGTCTGTGAAGGCAGCAGCTAACACAACTCACATCAGCTAGCCAATGGCCTTTCCTTTTGATTTCTTCCCTGTAACTTGTTAATTCCCACCAGATCCAGTTTGTGCACACAACACATGTATTTAAGGAAACTGTGAGTCCCTCAATTAAAGCAGGATCCCCAGCTTGACCCTTCAGTCACCAGCTCTAGTAGCAACTACATTGTTGACTGGTTTTATTTTATCTGACGGGATATGCAGGGGCTTATAGTAAAAGATGAATCTGTGTCTTGAGTATACTTATTTATTTCAACACACACACACACACACACACACACACACACACACACACACACACAAAACAGACTGTGCGAACAGAAAAATCCTTTCAAGAGGTCATGAAATGTTTTCTGTCACTCAAGAGGTCATCACAAGATTTGGAAGATTTATGCTGGCACAGGAAACCCAAACACAGTTTTTGCCTGTAAAGCTGAAGACAGGAAGTCTACATAGGCATCAGGCTAACATGATAGCTCCTAAATAGGTGCTCCACCTCTTTTTCACCACATCCCAATTCTCACAATCTCCACCTGTGTGATGTCACACTTAAGAGGTTTTAGCTGTACCCAAGACTCCCTTCTAACCCATCAGAACTTCTCTATTCTTCAAGAATCTTCCTCAGGGAGGTCTGAGGTGTAAGGCAAATGTATACTAACTCAGATGAAGCTAATCATGAAACCTAAGTCAGATGTGAGTCCGAACAAAATGCAATGAGAACCAAGTTCTGAGAAAGCAGCCCAAGGCCAGGCCTCTCCTTAAGGGCATGTGTGTACAAACCTTGGTGATAGTGGCTTGTAGATAGGCTATCCAGGAAATGTTTCTCCTCTCGTTCCTGTTTTCTGAGAGGACAAAGAACCAGGCTACAACAGAGAAGTCAAACAAAAAGGCTATACTCCAGAGAGAACATAGCATGGGCTACACAACAGTGCACCCTAAGGGGTGTGTATTATTAGCTCAGAGGGTTCTGCACTGTTAATTTCCAAGGAGCATTCAATAACAACTTATGAGGTGGGTAGCATTTTCATTGGGGGCAAAGTAGCTGTCCATCCTTCCAAAATCAGGGTGGCTCAGAGGATTTCTTCCCATGCCCATGATCCTCTTGAACAGCCCATCAAAGGGGTCAAAGTCACAAGTGAGATTAAATCCTTTGCATGAGGTGGATCTTGTGTCACTGTACATGTGTGGCAGTTACAAAGGAGCCCTGCTACCTAAGGTTCAGATACTCTTGGAAGAAGCTGAGTGTAACTCCAAGGAGGTTTAACTATAGACGGCATTGACCATCAGAAGACACAACCCCCAAGCCAGAGAGAGGGATTTGCTGAAGACCAGATAGGTGACTCCATGCCTTCCTAGGATCAGATACATTTTGGACACAGCACAGTGTAGAGAATGACTGGGGCTGCCCAAAGTGTAGAGCCTAACTTACACACATTGACATGCAGTAAATGGTTGAGTTTAGAGTCATTTAGAAAGAGTAGACAGGACACATAATAGACGTAACACATTGCACTTAAAGATCTGCATTAGATTCTAGACTTAATGACATCCCACACAGTAAGAGCAGACAAGGGACAGAGCCCTGTGAGAGTGGCTGGAGGAGGGGATTCAAGCCCTACTTCCTATCTAGTCTCTGTGTATTAGCTGAGGAATCAACAGCATGAGTTTGTGAGCTCTGGCCAGCTTCCAACAGCTTCAAAACTGAATTGAAGAACAGAACCAGATCCAGAGCCTGGGGCAAGGATGGCAGCTCATTGTCAGAGCAGATTCTTAAGTACTGACCGAAGACAACCAGGAGAACAAACAGAACACCCCAGAGGAGAAGGCAGCGCACACATGACCCCAGAGCATCGCCAACACAGTGTCCTGAGGAACCTGAGTTCATTATAACAGAGGAAAATCTGGTGACAGAATGAAGTGGGAAGGCTGATACCATGAGAGGCGATCACGGTGTCGGGGGCGGGGGGTAGCCAGAAGCAGAATACAAAATGAACATGTTTGGTGTATACCTATAAATGAAAGAATAGTCAGAAAGCTTGTTCTGAATAATAGGGTAATAAAATACTGCAATTAAAATTTGTAAATACTCCTGGCACAAACTCTAGAAATGAAATATAAATGCAACAAAAGTATTGCAACCTACTCAAGCTATAATGTTTTGTGAAATTGAACAAAAGGATGGATTAGGAAAGGCAGGGTGTGAAATCAACAAAATGGATGCTATGAAGTTCTAGGGTCCACAGAATGGGCACAAGTGGGGAAAGTGACTGTGGAGTGCCAAGGGTATAAGAGACCGAGTGCAGAGGGTTCCACCTTGTGGGTTGTCAGTGTTTCAGAAGATGACATAAAAGCAGGTAAAAAGGCACTTGGGAAAGTAGGAACTGAGTAGAAATCAAGCCTGTTAGATAAAACAGAGTTCACATCAGTGTGAAACAGCAGAACAGCAAACCAAAATAGCAGACTCTACAGACAGGTACAAGCCTGGGGTTGTGGCTGAGTTGACTCAGCATTGGTCTTGCATGCAGAAAGTCCAAGGTTTAATCCCAGTCAAACAATATAAGTAAGTCAGTTATGGTGGTATATCCTATAATACCAGGTGGGGGTCAGAAGTGTGAGGTCATATTTAGCCACATTAAGAATCTGAGGACAGTCTGGCTACACAAGACCCAGTGGATGGAGAGAGGAGATGGAAAGGAGAGAGAGCAAAGTGATGGAGCACCTCAGAGGATACCCGAGCAAGAAAGAGATTGAATGAAGCTCCTGGGGCAGGAGGAGAGTGTTATTCCCCACGCACCTACGACCACCTGCTTTACCTTGCCATGCTCCCTCCTATCTCCTAGGCCCTTGCTTAGCTCCCTAGCCACTGAGTGGAAAGAGGCAGCATCAAATTACAAGGCTGTTATGGTGTCAACCAGGTTAGTGATGCCAATCAATTAAGTCAATGAGGGGAAATTGACTTAATATCTGGCAGGGTAAGATCTAAATGGACCCGTGTATGTGGTCGAATTTGATACTGAGCTATCCCCTCCCCCCTTATTGTGGAACAGGGTTTCACTAAGTCAGCAGCCAAACTGGTGCTGAACACACTCCATAGGTCAGGTAGCCTGAGGATCTGGGATTACAGGTCTGCAGCACCAATTCTTGCTAATGTCTTTGCCTTAAAACGGGGGCACTGAGAAGAGATAAACCCAAGATAATCTTTGAATATTAATAGATCATCTCCCTTGTTAGCAAAAAGACAGAGAGAGGAAGGAGCAAGGAGATGAATGGAGAGCATTCATCCGGAAGCTTCCTCAGATGAGAAAAGAAACTGTAGTTAACATCTGTGGGTGGACACACACTCTCCTAGGATATCCAGATGTACAAGGGGTGAAAGTCAGGTGATCCCAGGTGCTCTGTGCGGTTAAGGTGCTGTCCAGCTCTCTAGCAGATGCAGGAAAATCTGGCCACTTGTTTGCAGTGTTTAGTTGCTTGTTTCCTTGTCTGCCACTGCTGGGTGCACACTGCAGCCTGTATTCCACAACCTAAGATCAAATCGACAGTCCAAGTTCCCTACTCTGCTAGTCTTGGGAAGTATGGAAAAATCAGTCACTGCACAGTAGGATCAAGACCTGAGACCCACAAGGCTCAGTGTGCTAACCATTTTTCCCAGAAGTCACACACAATGTGCAGGTGTGTTCCCTGTGCAGCCACAAAGAAATCATCAGGGACAAAGCCCAGGCTACAGAGGAAAGCTATGGAAAGCTGTGTCAGGACGGAGGGTGAACTCAGGTGTCTCTGCCTCTGTTCTCAGGAGACAGAGGGAGCCAACAGTGGCTGCTGCTGGTAGGTGACGTGAGAAGGCTTAGTGGTCCCAACTGGAATTTGAAGGAAATCAGGAAAGATGTCAGCTTCCACACTTACAGAGTTACAGGGAGTCTCTGAGAGGGCCGTGCGCTACAGAATCACAGTTTGAGAGCTTATAGCTTTTAACAAGAGATGTGAGGGCTTCTGCAGGTATCTAGTCACAAAGCTGAGCTGAGGGTTGTTAAGGAAAACAAAATATAGTGGAGCTGAGGACCTAGCACAAGGGTTGAGCACCTACCTAGGCTATGCGAGACCATTAGTTCAACCCCCAGTTCCACCAAAAATATAAATAAATACTAACAAAAATAATATAACTGAATCATTATTCTAGAGTAATGTCACCTCTAATAGATGTTTAAATATGTATAGAACAATTTGGTAGTAAAGATTATCATCCTTAAATGTGTTCTGTTTAATTCTTATCTTGTAATTTATCAAAATTATAACAAATAAATAATTCAAAGGCTGACCGTGGGGACATGCCTCTATATTTCCACCACATCAAAGGCTTCTAGGTATGAGATGAGGGTTATAAATGTGAGGCCATCCTGGGCTATCAAATAGTGTTCTCTTCTCTCTCTGTCTCTGTCTCTCTGTCTCTGTCTCTGTCTCTGTCTCTGTCTCTGTCTCTGTCTGTCTCTCTGTCTCTCTCTCTCTGTCTCTCTCTCTCTCTCTCTCTCTCTCTCTCTCTCTCTTTCTCTCTCTCTCCTATTAAGAAAAGAATAAAAATAATTTTAAAAGTTAACTATAATTACATGTATTCACTTATTTCAATTTGTGGCATACAATACAAAGATATTTAAAAATTCTGATTTTTCCAGGAAAAGAAACAAGTTAACCATTGCATTGTTGAACAATGGAAAATTCCTCAGTTGTAAAATGTCATTTTGAGGAATTTTTGACAGTAGAGGAAAATCTTCACAGAGCAGCAAATGAAAACAGCCATATAAGCAGCTACCTCTGCCTAAGCACACTTGCAAAGGTTCCTGCATGTGCACAGGCCAGGCTGTACTCCTCGGGCTAACTGGATATTTCTTTTGAGTTCTTAAAACATATATTCTTATTAAGTATTTTTCTGTCTTATATCTTCCAATATTTTTCTGTGGATATATTGCTTTGTAGTAAGAAATCATAATAATAAACCATTTCAATTAAAAAAAAAACCCCTGTGGAAATAAGGGAAATTTACATCTGTGAAGATAATTACCATTTTTTTTCTTAAGATGTAAATAACCGCCTGTCCATTTAGAAGTTGTTTTAAAGGCAGAACTAACCTCTAAGGTAAACATCTTCTTGTAGGGAACTAAGTCTTTCCCCTGGTAGTTGGTAGGCCTGTCCAGAACAGCCCTTACATGGTATCTAAGGGAGTCACTTCCTAGTTCCTGCCTCGAGCATCTCCTAGGTCATACCACATCAGCCCTTCTCCACAGGCCTTCAACCAGACACATCCCCTTCCTCAGGAGGAGGACCGATCTGCACAGAGACCCCTGCATATCTGTCTTTCCACCTCTCCACCTGTTCTGCTCTTCTTCCTGCAGCTTCCCTAACTTCTGGCTCCGTTTGGGATGTGGGAGGGTGGGGGGTCTTCTCCTTGTGGGTGAGATGGAGACAAAATCACAGCACACCAACCATGAGCCTTTGCCAGCCATACTCTTCAACCAAGGGTGAGATATGCATCTTGGAGCTCCCATCTCCTCTCTCTGCACCCCTCTGCTATGACCCTGGTGCCCTTAGGTGCAGACCTCATGTGGAACTGAGTATTGTGACCCTGTCATGGCCTGACAAGCTGGTGTGGCAGGACTATCTATCTTTCACTTTAGACTTAAATAGAGGTCTACATGTTGCACACACTCTGTATCTCTTATATGAAAAGTTGATAAGAAGGGGCATGTAGACCCAAGAAAACTCAGGCAGCAGGAGCAACAAAAGAGCCTGGGTCCAAACCACATGGGGGCCCCTGCACCCTAAGTGAAGCCACTGTGGCTGTTTTGGTATGGTGTGATGCCATCTGGTAAAGTTGTTAAGGCCCATGAATTAGAGAATTACAGTGCAGAAATTATAAAACATTACCTATGTTCCAAAGACATTAGCTAGAGATAGAGATAGTTAAAGTATTGGTTGGATAGAAAGATAAAAGAAAGGAGAGAGAAAGGCGGAGAGGGGGGAGAGGGAAGGAAAGGAAGGGAAGGGAAGGGAAGGGAAGGGAAGGGAAGGGAAGGGAAGGGAAGGGAAGGGAAGGGAAGGGAAGGGAAGGGAAGGATGAGGCAGAGAAAAGGCTTCTAAAGAGCAAGCAAAAAGGCACGTGAAGTTGGAAAACTGGGGACAAGACACTCAGACTTCATACAATGGATCTCTAAAGTACTCTACCAGTTTAGAATGATTCTAAAATGACTTTATTTTGGAAATCCACACATATTCCATAAAGCACAAACGCTACACTCAATACCAGGGGTGGAGAGTGAAGCGCATGGGAGAGCTGTGGGCTGCATGTCCAGTGTGCAGATCTGGCGTAGCACAACCTCAGAAGTACAAGCACTGCCTACTTTTTTACAGATTTATTTTATTTAATTAATTAAATAATTAATTGCAATAGTTGTGTGCAAATGTGTGTCTACTTGATGCATGGGTGCAGTACCAATGGAGGCCAGAAGAGAAAGTGAAACCGCTTGGAGCTGGAGTTACAAGGATGTTTAAGCTGACCAATAAGTGTCAGGACTCACGTCCTCTGGAAGAGCAGGGAGTTCTCTTAACTGCTGAGCCCTCTCTCCAGCCCCTATCTCTACTTTTTTAAGACTAATGTTATCATCCAGTGATACCAAAATCATTCGTAAAAATTTTTATATGACTTCAGCATACATAAGTGGTCCATTTGGAATATATTTCTACATATCAACATCCCCTCTCTCTGCATCTGACTGACCGCTAAGAAAATGAATACATTGTGCACAGTGTATGCAGCCAGATATTTCTTTTTCTCATTTTGAAGAATTACTTATTTTTTGATGGTGGTGGAGATACACATGTGCATAATGCATGCATGTGTGCACATCTATACACATGTATGTGTGCACATGTGTGGAAGTTCATATTGGGCATTTCCCTCTACTTCCTGAAGAACAGTTTCAAGCCGGGGAGGTGAAGTCAGGGTGGAAAAGCCTCAGTTGAAAGCAAAGAGGCAACATAGCTTTGATTAAAATTGGCTGCTATGCTCTCATTGGAACAAATTATGACCCAATTACGACATGTCCAAAAAAAATGGGAAAGAAAAGGCACTAGGGAGCTGGCTTTGCTTTAGGCTAAATTAAGCTCAGCTGGTGGGCCCAGGGCCGACATGGCCCAACTTCCTCACACAACTTCTCTGCTCCCACATGTCAGGCCTTGCTATTTCTTCTAAACACATGTGTGGCAAAAGTCAATGTATTTGCTACAAACAGCCCCCAGCAAGCCACCAAAGTTGGCTATACACAGAAAATACCCTGTGGACTCTGTTGGATGTCTACCCTGCCCCCACCAGCTAGCATTCTAAAATGGCTGCCATCCACCATTCTCTTGTTGTGGCATCAGCTGACCTCCCACATCCAGATGCACTCAGATCTCTCCTGGAGCATCTCCTTCTTTTCTCAGACTCATCTCCTCCACAGAGAAAACAGTGAGTTTTTGTGATCCATAGTACTGACTGTCAGCTTGCTGGGACCTAGAAACACCCAGGAGACATGGGCGGGTCTGTGTGAGAGGGTTTCCAGATTAGGGTACCTGAGGTGAGAAGAGGCATACTGAATGTGGGTGGCACCGTTCAATGAGCTGGGGCCCTGGACTGAAGAAAAGTGAAAACATAAGCATAGCATCCGTGTTCGCCTTTTCTGCTTTCTGACCATGGAAACGATGTGATCAGCTGCCTCACACTCAGGCTACCTCTTGTGCAAGTCTGTACTCACACTATGAGCCAAACAAACATTTCCTTACATTTGTTAGGTATCTTGTCTGAGCAAGAAGAAGAATAAGAGACGCACTCCTCCGTGCACATGATGCCTTTGCACACTGGGGGATGCTGTTTCTGACACACTCTCCCAGAGCTGGTACCCTCACTCATCCCAGTGTCACCATAGGAACAAGGTCTTAGTGACCATCACAGGAGCATCTCTCTAATCCTGGCCTGTCCATCCCAGCTTATCACAGCAGAGCTCTGACCATCATGGTCTCTTATCATCTCATCATTATGCTTTCTCATTGCTTGTTTCTGCCTTTTCCCAGAATGCACTGTAATATAAAATTCCCCAGGACAGGGACTGTCTCCATGTTGTATTTCCAGAGGCTAAAACAGGCTGGGTATGCTCGGCTCTCATTCAATGTTTGCTAAATAACAAAATAAGCATCCTGCAAGGCTGGAGCCCTCTCCTCTTTTGGTAGCTGCACAACAGCGTAATCGGCATTCCTGGGCCTGCTAATAATAGTCCCCTCCGCCTGCTGTCCCACTGCAAGAAGCAGCACCCAGGACAGCAGCAGGTGCCCCCTTATTCATCTTCAAGCCACCAAATAACTAAGCCCAAAGCAGTCACACAAGTTAAGTGGCCACTGACAGGTGTGTGTGTGTGTGTGTGTGTGTGTGTGTGTGTGTGTGTGTGAGTGTGCATTTCATTCCTCAGCCCCGAAGTACAATTTGATCCTGACAACATCAGTGTGCAAATCGTCCCTTGTTCTTGTGTCTGAAGGTGACAAGTCTTGTTTCACCCATGGCAGCCTGCAGTTGTCATGTAAAAAATTTGATCTGATCCCAGTTCATTGATGTGAAGAGCTACGTCACTGCTTGGTGGACCACCATCCTGTTAGCAGGGATAGCTGCAGAGATGTTGCTTCTGTGTTAAGTCGGGAGTGTCAGAAAAGATTGATCCTCAAGCACACACGAGGATGCACCCACATCAGAGCATAAATATGTGTCAGGGTAGGGGGTACGGAGGAGAAAAAAAACCTTCATAGGAAGAATGATGTATCTACAGTGTGGTGGGAAATAAATGCCCCAATCGGGGATTTGTCAGGATTTGGTGTTTTAAAGATAAGAGCGATCAGGCTCTTTCCATCCTCACATCTCATGTCACTTGCAAAGCCATTGAGCCTTTTGTTCTCTGGGTATGGAAGAAGGAGGTAAGGAACCCAGCAAGGCTGGCTTAGCAGAGGAGGGACCCAACATGGGGACCCCAGGGATCTTGTCAGCAGTGAAGAACTCTTGGCCTTGAGAAGGTCAGGATGGAGCTGGGAGCTCATGCGGGCTTTCCCAGAACTCCCTTCTTCCCTCCCACATGCTGGGTATTGTCAAGGCACCCAGAATCCACCAAACACACTGTTATACCTCACCCTCACCAACCAGGCTCCAGGTGTGGAGGCTGAACCAGCTCCACTGTGGGCTAGGAGACAGGAGCGGCCTCCAGCCAGGGAGCCAGAAAGTATGGTGACCACAGTAGGTATCCCGGCCTCAGTGATAGTTGCCTCGGTGAACGTCTCAGAATGCATCGGACATGTGTGTATGTCAGGAGATGCCACAAAGATTTCACATCTGAGTCCTCAAAGATTTTGCTTCGGTTAACCAGCTTGTGAGAGGACATCCAACTCAAGTTCCCAAATGTTTTTCTTTTTAGCACAGGTAGTAAGGACAGCAGCGAGTGTCTGAGATGCTGGCTTCTGGTCATTTTAAAGCCAGGACCCATGAGCCAGAAGGCCCTTGACTGCCTAAGTCCCCTGCCCTCAACTTCTAACACACACCACGGTTCTGTCTGTAATGCTATAGACTATGCCTCTAATTCCATGAATAAAATGACATAAACACAGCATCACCTGCCTGTGTAGAAACCAAGCCCTGCAGGTATCACCTAGGTCCCCAGGGCTGAGCACACACCTGTTGCACACCTGAGGAACAGCACCAGTCATCAAGCCATGCTAACTCAGTGGGCATTGCTGGCAAAGGATGTTAAGGTTACATCTCCCATGGAGGATCACTTATAACTCTGTAGACTCGCACACTACAGCTATCTAAGGAAGCCTTGCATAGCATCTTCCTGTTTACAAGGGAGAGGGGGATCAATAACTGCAGAAGGTGGGCTCTCTTCACTTCACCCTATGAGTGAACATACCAGACATGACTTCACTTCCTGTGTGACTCAGCAGCAAGAGGGACCCGCATATCCATGCTTCAGCATCTGCCATGGCATATCCAGCCCCTCGTCCTTCAAAGGCTAGTAAAGACGCTTTCATTTGCTGCCTGTGGACCTCTGGGAAATGTGACAGGTGGTGTGGGGGGGGGGTATGTGTGTGTGTGCGCACACGCAACTATCCCTGCAGTATGGGTATCTGGGGGATTCTGGGGCGGGGCATGCAGGGATGGATCACAGAGAAAAGGCTTTTGTGGGAAGGCTACATCTATAGCCCTGGGATCATGGCCCAGCCAGAGGTATTCAGAGGGTCCTACTAGGGAAGCCATGGTGGCAACAGGCAACCAGGATGAGTGGCCCATATCAATGCTCAATGGAGTTTTTGAGGCCCAGGGCTAGTGCAGGACTTTCTGAGCTATAGAATTAATATTACCTCGTGGCTCTTACTTCTTCACACTGTGGTCATATTAACCACAGTGACAAGGGAACCGGAGTCAGATGGAAGAGATGTGTGCAATGGGATGTGGACCATAAACACATGAATGGTGGCATGGAGCATCAGTGGAGGCCTTAGCTATGAATGAAGGCATCATCCATGAGGGATCAATTGCCTCTGTCTCAGGATCCCAGACTTGAGTGTTCTGTGCCTAGGCTGAGGTTTCATTCCCATACCGGCGCTCCCCATCTCTTTGCTAGGTCAGTTTCCTTCCCTACCGTCTAAGATGCTTTGAGCTTCATGGTGTCTTTGTCAGCTAGCTCACCTGTACTGGTAAGATGAACAGGCTGTCTGCCTGGCTGGAGAAAGGCATCCTTCCTGCCATCTGCTGGCCCTGCTTCCTATCTGGGAACCTCATAGAGTGGATGAGGGCTCAAAGTCCTCAGTCTACAGCTGCAAGTGAAGGGTGTCTCATGGGACCAGCTGCCTGCTTGGTACTGTGTCCCATTATAACAGCTCAGTGCTTATTAATATGATGAACAGCAATCCTCCAGTCCTTCCCACTTCAGACCCAGTGTTCTGCCACGGGGCTCTGCAAGCATGACTAGAAGAGATGCGAGACCAGAGCCACCCACCCATAACAATTATTATTGGTACATTTACTATGGAATATAGTATGAGGGTTCCTCGGGATTTATTTTGTTTGCTTTTTGAAACGGGATTTTCTGTGTAGCTTTGAGTATCCTAGACCTCCGTAGTAGACCAAACTGCCCTCAAAATCACAGGGATCTACCTCTCTCTGCATCCTGAGTGCTGCAACTGAAAGAATGTGCCACTACTGCCCAGCTAGAAAGCTTTTTTAAAGAAAATAGAACGAAAGTGATTCAGTAATCAAGATACTGGGCAAATATCCGAGAGAATGGATGCCGTGCATTGAGATTTCTACACTTCCATGTTCATCTCCACCACGGTCACAGTGACAAGGCAGGGAAGCTGCGAAGCCTTGTAAGAAGGAGAATTCCTGGTGGACTATTAGCCAGCTCTAAACAAGAAAAGCCTTTTTTTCTCGCAACTCAGGGCTGGAGCTGGAAAGCATTACTCAGGGCGAGATTAGCCAGGTTCAGACAATGGCCATTAAATGTGGGTCTGAAAACAGCAGCTCACAGATGCAAAGGGAGAAGCCCGCTCACAGGGGATGAAGGAAGGACAGGGCTGGATAAAATGACAGAAAAGGTTGGTTTGATGAAGGAATAGGTCCAAGGGGTCTTCTATACAACATGCTGACTGTTGAAAAATAGTGAGCTGTCTTGTGGAAAATATATATTCTCTGAGAGCAGAGAATGCTCTCAGGATAAAGTGAGTTTAGGGGAGGGTGATTTGTGCTGGGTGATGTGTGCATTGGTTGAAATACCCACTCTAATATATGCATACACTCTAATATATATGTAAATATTATAATACATACAAACGTTGTGCTGGGCCATATTAATACTTACAAATTCTTCTCAATTTTTAAAGTTTCATAGTTTTATAAACACAAGTGGACAAAAGGCAAAAGGGAAAGGGGGTGAGTTAGTATGTGCAAACATTGTGCTCCAGGGAGGACACATGTCCTGGGGGTTCACAGGCCATGTGAGGGGGCACTGGCCAGACAGAGACTGGAGCCCAGCCTAAGGTATCTAACTCCCCCACAATGATACTCCTTTAGGAAGAGAAGCTGATGCTCTCTAATGTGGCTTTGATAAAAAAAAAATCCTTTAAAATGGGCATTTTTTCCTTCCCTCTTCATTTTACTGGCAGGCTCCTGCTGTAATTTGTTGTTGTTTCATTCCTGTGTAAACTGTTGACTCTTTGAAAGGCATAGCACTTAAACCTGCATCTGGTAAATAAATGAGCACATCTTAGTCTATGAAAAGGCAGCATTTAGAGTCTACAAAGCAGAAGTGCTTGTCTTGGGCTAGAATAAATGCACAAACAGCCCTGTGGGATTAAATGCCTGCCTCAGGTTTTTGTAAAAACTACACGATGATGGCTGGGTTCACTAACACCACTTTTCCAGCTCCTGGGCAGGCTTAGGTGGCTTGGACGGGGCTCCAGTGGGGGCCACTACCTGATCTTTGCTGCTTGAGATCTGCTTGGGCAGCACAGTGAGAACCCCCACTCCCCGCTTAAAAACACAAAGCGAAACAACCAAAAAAAAAAATCACTAACAACGTGACTATGTGATTTTTATGAAAACAGATACTCTGGCCCCTGACGATTGGCTGGCAAAGATAAAATGCTACCCTAGGGAAGGCCTGCAGGCTCCTTGGGGGTCCTTATCCCCTTAAAGAATGAGAAGAAGCTATGTCTTTAGGTAACTCCAGCAGCCTGTGCCACTCCTGGCCATGGTGTGGTGCTGGTATCTGACTCAAGCCCACTTTCCCTTCACAAAGACACCAATTCCAGGATTCTGTTATCAGCCCAACTTGCCATCACAGTGTGCAAATGGCAGACAACTTGGAGGGGTAGGAAGAATTCTTCTGGCTTATAGTGTGTCAGCCCATCATGGTGACAGAATGTAGCAGAGCCAGGTTCCCTAACTCACTGCAGAACAGGATGCAGGAAGAGAGACAGGAAGAAGGCAGGGACAAGATGCCTTCAAGGACCCACCCACCTCCAAGTGACCTACTTGGTCAGTCTCAGTTCCTAAACATTGTACAATGTCCCAAAATACCTCCTCAGTATGAGGCTACCACTCAACGTGAGCCTGTGGGCACTTGGACACTTGAACCACACAATTCCCTGGGCCACAGGAGCCTCTGCTTTCAGCTGGCTGTCCCTCACAGGCACCAGAGACTCTGCCTTGAGTAACATGTCCATCAGTCATCTTCTCACAAGGCTGCCATCCCGGGCCCCGGCTGCTCACACAGCTCTGTACACTGAAGTTGTTTACCAAGAGAGTATATCATGGATATAAGGACAATGCCACGGAGACTATACATCCCAGTCACAATTACATCTCCACGGTGCACTTGAGGACCAATTAAGCAACTAAATAACTTAGGTAACGTTTCAACACAGAGAGAGCGGTGTTTTTACAACTTGTATACACTCTCTGATATTATTTTGGCAACCGCGCATATTAAACTGGGTCCTGGAGACTTGACATTCTGTTTGCCAGGCTCTGAGAAAGTGAGCTCCCACCTAAATATGCTTTTAAAAAGCAAAAAGAAAGACCACAGCACCAGGATGCTGCCCTTTAATCCAGGGAGGCTGAAGGGAGCTCCCTGGTGGGACACAGAGGGTTTTAAAGAGAAAAATGGTATTTTGGCTCGAAATGTAAATTTGCCCTTTTCTGTTCACGCAGGCTCAGCTGGCCTCTTCTCCGTGTTAACAATCTATCTCCCTCGTGGTTGGCATGGCCACATTTTCCATGCCTGGTGCTCGCCTCCCTGGACTTTTTCTGACCTTGCTTTCCCTACCTCTTCCTTTCCTTCACGTGCTTCCTCTCACTGCTGTGCTTTCTGTCTCTGCTGCAGGAACTCTGACCATCACTCCTGTCCTGTTTCCTTCCCTCTGAGTCCCATGGAGGAACACTGCCATCCGGAGACTGAGGGACAGCGCACAGGTCTCCACTACAAACTACAACAGCCCCCAGACACCTACACGAAACAGTTTCCCAACCGAGTTATCTCTTCTTCCCCTCTCACGTATTCTCTCACATAGACAAGAAAGCCGGTACTCAATAGCATTTGTAGGGGTGCAAACATGTATAAGTTGATTAACAGATTTTTAGGAAGACATTAAAACAAACACCAAAAAATCTGTTTAAAGTCTTCTTTAACCATACTCCCATGGGGCTGGAGATATTGTTTCTTCCACAGGTTGGATTCCCAGCATCTATATGGTGATTCACAACCATTTCTAACCCCAGTTCCAGGGGATTTGATGCCCTGTTCTGGCCTCTAAGGTACAAGGCATGCACTTAGTACACAGATATGTATGCAGGCAAAACACCCACCCACATAAAATAAAAATTTAAAAAATCATATATATGGCTACATATTATACACATACACTTTTTTGTTTCTTTGCACATGTTTGAATGTTTACAGGCCCGATATCAGTTATCTCTATGTTGCTGTGATAGAACACTTTGGTCAGGGCAACTTACCTCAGACCACATCTCATCAACAAGTTTAATAAATCCCCATATATATTGATTCTATCTGTGTGTTGCTTTAGGGAACCTAGGATAATAGGGGTGACAGGAAGGAACGATGATGACTATACAATTAATGATACACGTGTCGATTATACTCTAGATTTAGGAGAACAAGCAGCTGGCACGTGGAGGTCCTGACATGGCAAAATCATCCCACTTAGCCCCGGGCTTGGAAGTGTGACCCACACACTGCTCCTGTGGTCAATAAAGATTCTCTTTTTCTCTGAGAGAAGGTACATAAGAGGGGTTGGTGGATGAAGAGGGAAGGGGAGGTGATGTAAATATATTTTAAAGTTTTCATTAAAAATTTCATTCCCAAACCAGTAGTCATTATTGTTAAAGTTCTGTATAAGAAAACATTCCCAAGCTAGGCACAGTGGAACATGTCTTTAATCCCAGGACTTGGGAGGCAGAGGCATGTGGATCTCTGAGTTCAAGGCCAGCCTGGTCTATAAAATGAGTTCCAGGACAATCAGGGCTATGTAGAGAAATTCTGCCTCAAAAAACAATATAAACAAACAAACAAAAGAAAATATTTCCATGAAGACTAAGGCCACTTTGACACTTTTTTAAAATTAAATACTAATTAATATGCAATATCAAATTAGAGAACATTTTCTTATAGATAATTGAGTACATTAAATATTTCATGTAGATCTACCTCAATGATTACTAAACTTTATGTAAACGTATTTAATAAGGATTGAATATTATTTCATGACACTTTATTTTTATCTGTGTTGGGGGGATGGGGACCTGGGAGTGAGTTTGAGCAGGCATGCACATTCATAGTGCACATGTCGAGGTCAGAAGGCAATCTCAAGTATCCTGCCTGCCCGTCTTGTTTGAATGGGGTCTCCTGTTCTGGTGCATATACCAACAGGCTGGCTCACAACCTCTCTCCACCACCCACCTTACAGTAGGATTACAGACATGCTACTGTGTCTGGCTTTGCCTATGTCCCGAACATCCAAACTTGAGTCCTCATAATTGTAAGGGGAGCACTATGCCCACTGAGCCACCAGTGCAGCCTTCAGTCACTCTTTGAAGTGAAGTTTAGCAATGTTGGAGACATATTCATTGATTTTCTTTCTTTTTTTCCCCATTACATTAAACACTTTTCAATACACTTCTTTGGATTACTGTGTTATTTAGTACATCTCTGAGGGTTTCTCTACTGGGTATTTGTTAGCATGCCTCTTGCTTTGCTCTCTGGCCTCATCTTCAAAACCTTAAACTGTCACTCAGCCCATTCAGACATAAACCTTCTCTTATGTGATGCCCCAGAGGCTGGTGACAGTACGTGTCCTCATAGGCCTTCCAGTCCTCAGTGAGTTGCCATTTAATGCAACATATTGTCATACTGTTGCCATATCTACTTAAAATTAGTTTTAATGTCAGAAAGGCTAACCTCATTAGTTCAGAACAGTTTCCACAAATAGCACATAAATCCTTTAAATGAAATAGAACGTGGTTCAGAGCCCTAGAATTAGCTTGAAAAAACAAAATTATGCCTAAGCTCAGCAGGGAGGAACAGGGGAGTAAAATTATGCACATTTAGTTCTGAAACTGTTTGGAGATTGATAACAAAGATTTATTGATAAATTATGTGGTTACTGTCACAAAACAAGCAACAAAATCACAAAAAAGAAAAACAACCTGACTTATTTGGGAGGATCTCAATTAATGCCCTAGTACCCTGCATATGAAAGTATCGACCCACACACAGGTCACATGTCCCTGGGTGTGGAAACATTTTATCAACCTACAAAACCAGAGTTTTCAAACGTGGGAAATACACAAGACAAACATTCCAATTTACCACAGACAAGGTGTTGCTCTCTGTTTGAGTGTGGGAGGGGCCAGCCAAACAATGAAAAAAACATGCACTTGTTTCTTAGACTTCACACTCAAGGGGAAGGGCCCTCCAAACCACCATCATGCTAAGGCAACAGGCGGCACAATCTTTGGAACAGAAAGGGGTTTTCAAACATGCTAACGTCAACTTCAGACTCGGCTATAGTAATTCCCTTAAGGCCCCTATAAAATATTAGTAAATGTTTTGAATTCCCAATGTGTTCTAGACCTGAGATTAAAATCCCTTGGCATAAAATAGCATTCCCAAACAGACTGTAAACGTTTAGCTTCTACTGAGAAATGATTTCATGCAAACCTAAAATACAAACAAGAAATGTTCAAGGAATAGTATATTTTGACAGAACCGTTCAAGGCAAGAGCAATAATCACAAATGTTTTTTAGAATAGAGCCGACATGGGTTTCTGGTTGGAAACAATACATCTGTGACCATCAGGTTTTCTTCAGTGTTAGCTGTGCTTATGGGTGTGCCTTGGGGAGTAAGGGAGATAAGATACAATTGTGCTGTGCTGGGTAGTCTATGTGGCTACATCAGCCATGTTAAGTCATGTGAAATGAGACTGGTACATGGCTAGGACAGAGGGTGGGGCTCCGGGGGCATGGCAACTGTATTTAAGGTAGGTGTGTTATTCCAGGGACTTGCATGTGCCCCTGCATGTGATGTGTGTTTTCTTTACTGTTAAAGGGGGCAGGGATTGTTATAGTGAGGACTGTGGGTATGTCTGACTGTCTTAGGACACAAATCAGCACCTCATCTCCCAGTGTCGCTCCTAGCTAGACCATCCATGAATCAGGAGTTAGAATCTAGCTGTCAGTGTAGCCTCAACGAGGGTGGCCTTCTCTTTATTTCTATGGTTCAGCCCAGCACTGAGTTCATTTTCTCAGCCCCCAGGAGGTATCTTCTCACAGGAAGCTGCTTCTCGTGTGAGTATCTTCTGGCTACAAGGACAGGATGGACAGCGGAGCAGAGGCACAGTGCACCCAGGTTGAGCATGCAGCCCAACTTCAGCAATTTGGACACCTCTTGAAAGAGTCTGCCCTCTCTACAGGATGAATCTAACCCCCAGTTCTCCCTTACTAAAACACTTTGAGGTCACAATTCTCTCATTTTTGGATGGTGGGTGGTACTAATAGAGGAAACTCTAAATGTGAGCGAGATGACAGTCTAATAAGCTGCTAAGGAAGACAGCGTGGAGCCAGGATCAGTGACCTCACAGACATGGTAGTGAAATGAAAACAGATTTCCGAGTGACGGAGAGATGGGGAGGGTGTTATGGATGATGAACAAAAGCATGGGAAGAGAACACACATGGGCAAGGACTAGACACCAGTCTGGGGCACTGTGAGCTTGACTTTATAAGTGAGCAGCTCTGTAAGTAGTTACGAAGCAGTTTAGTGGGTCACAAGGGACTCGGTAGAATTCAGTTAGATGCATGTTTCACAGTCCATGGGAAAAGTCTTTGATTGAGACCCAGCAAACTGACCATAAATTCCCAGCTGCCAGAGGGTTCTGGAAGGAAAAGCTTTTCTTCTTGTTTTCATTTTTGCTTTGCCTTGTTTTCTCAGATGTGGCCTTCTATGTAGGCCAGCCTGTCCTTGGGTTTTCCTGCTTTGGCCTTAGACTCCTGGGATCACATCTAAGTGTTACCCTATCCAGAGCCCACATGTGCATCATAAAATTTAAATGCTTGTGTTTATCTAAAGAAGGGCTTTCTACCTCCAAGCCACTTTAGTCACCAGAATCAACCATCTTTCAGCACTATGTCATTTTGCACAAGGCTGCTTTTGTTGAGAAGTCATAGTTTGTGTCAGTAGAACCTGTGATATGGACCACTGAAGGTGTTGCCCTCCCCAGTAAAGGGAGAGAAATGGACTTGCCTTTAGTCTGTTAGTCTACAGGCATTAGGATCATCTGCTTCTGTTTCCATGGTAGCAGGATGCTGAAGCTGGTCCATCCTCTCTTTGGGGTGCGGCAAACCAAAGGTTAAGTAAACATTCTCATTAATATTACCAACAAAAGGCGGAGTATCCTGGCATAGCAGAGCTACCTACGGCTCATAACAAGAGTAAACTGGAAAGATCACACACCGCACTGCAGAGGCAGGTGCCTCCTGCTGATGATTTCATGGAAAATATTACACTTTTCCAGGGAGTCATCTCATCTCTTTGTGCCTCAGAGATTTCAAGATAATTATGGAAAGTTGTTTTCCTGTTTGCGCTAGTGAACTTCATAGATGTATTATTAATGATATGGTTTGATTAGTAGGACTGTGGCAGTAATAACTAATATTTTTCCATCTCATGTTAATAGATGAAAAGAGTAATTGACTCACACAGGGGATAGATCTTAAATCACAGATTAATCGAGGTAAGAGGCTATCGAGGCGGGGTTATGAGCCCTTTGGTAAAAGCTATACAAGTTGTTCTAAAATGATATGGGCTTCCATCTCATAGCTATTGGCCCTGTCTCAGAAGACAAGGCTCACAACTCTGAGTGTGCACTGTGATACCAAGCCAACTTGTGCTGAAGTGCCTAATCCTGGTCTTGGGTATGTGGAGGAACTATTTTAACTTCCCTTCTTGATAAATGTTTCTGTAAATCCCATTCTAATTTACTTTTTTCTCATCCGGGCTCCTAAGTTGTATAAATGATATTATTTGCGCCTGCATTCCATTGGTCTGAGGAGATAGTAATTTTCAGAGAATGCACCCTGGGCTTTGCTTGAGCATCTGAGATCTCAAAGGCTGCCCTCAGTGATACACTTCCTCCAACAACAACACACCTACTCCACCAAGGCCACACCTCCTAACAGTGCCACTGCCTCTGAGCCTATGGGGGAATTTTCTTTCAAACTACCACAACAGTGATCCTGACTAAATAGCACTGTATCTTGGTACCTGCCTCGCTTTCATTTTCACTGTGGGAATTGTTCTAGGGTATTTGTAATGGAAAGACATATATGGAAGACAGATATTTCATAAGATTGTGCATGTGAATATTTGCCCTAATTCATTCACATGTATACATGAGACACAGCATCATTCCTTCCCTACCTGGGCTTTTCCAAACAAATGGCTCTCAATCTACTACCCCATCGAATACCATGAGTTGAACCTTGCATCTCTTAGTAATTTGCATTAACTTTTTTGCTTCTGATTTACTAAGATAATGTTTTCAGAACACCTACACTATATCACACTGCTGGACAGAAGGATAAAGTGGGTATTAAATAAGTAAATATCACAAGCCATGAAGGTGGGAAAGCCCACAAAATATGGAGGAAACATCACCAATTTTCACAGCCTGGAGTGCTTGATGACTGCCTCTCACCAAAGCAGAAGACCCTAGCCTTCTGTTATTCCCGGCTTGTGCTACCATGAAGAACTCCCTGGAAACTACCATAGTTTCTGCACTGTGGTCATGGTGAAGGTCTGGAGACCGTGTAAGATCCTAAGGTATCTTTAGAACTATAGAAGGTGTATGGTTTTGGGGTTGCCATCGTTGTGGGAACTGTATGTGTGCTCAGTGTGAACTTGCTTCAAAGTTATCAAAATTGCACTTCTCTGACACAGCGGCATGAAGGAGCCTATGCTATGAACTGATTGATCCTGGATGCATAGAAGCCACTGTTTTTCTGAGAGTTTTCCATTGGAATTAAGGATTTTCAAAGAGAAATTAGCACCAGGGTGATAATTATAATGACTATAAACAAGCAAAAAAATAATATTTGGTCTTTAAAGTATTAGGCGGTATACTGAAATCCATTAGGTGATTCATTGCCCCCTTTATTAGTCAATTTGGTCAGCATCAGCTCCCAATCAGATAGAGATTCAGGTGAGTTTCCAGTGAGAAACCTCACTCCTCACTATGATCTACAGTAATAACTGGAATGGCAAGATATGCCTTAGGATACAATAGTGCACAGATGTTACGGGGGTAATCAACCACTTCCTAATTAGACTGAAAGCCCGAGGAATAGGAGAAAACACACACCTGGTACTTCAAGACTGTCCAAGAACCTATGATTTGGGAGCTCACAGGCCCCAGGGGTGGACCTACTCTATTATTCTGCTAAATGCTCCTAATGTGAAACTGCCCTCTCAATTCCTATCCCTCTAACCATAGATCAGTGTAGCCACTGGAACTCACAGGAGAACTCACAGCTTTTCTGTGCAGCGGAGGGCAATTCAGGCAGAAAGTCACAACTGGTCAAAGAGAAGAGAATAGATTTTCATGTGGTATTCAGCCAGAAATGGGAGGTTTACATCACACCTCTCGCCAAGGTTCAGAGACTACCATAAAAGATGGAGAGCTGGAAGTTGGAAAGTACCTGAGAAAAATAGAGTTTTCTCGTCATGAGAGGACCACTGTCCGCATGAACTCAGGCTGTCCACAGGCTGTGGTGCCTGCCCAAGACCTGACAAGATCAAGGGGATTCTTGTAGCTTCAAATGGGAAGGGGTTCATGAGCCCGGACTCCTCAATGGGGAGCTCTGCACAGTTGTTAGCTTCTAGGAAGAAATAATCAGTTATATTTAGTCGAGTGTGGTTCCTGATAGGTTGACCATACTCCAGTGGATGCCCCACACCCCCAAATATAGAAACAGCACAAATTTGAGTTGGTGAGTTATTAGTTTTTTTTTTTAAGGACATGAAGTTGGGGATGTACAGTAAGGTGGAATTGGACCTGGGAAGAGTAAGGGTAAATATATGCACTATGTATATACATGTATTTACATATATATAGTATATAAATGAAACATGCTGTATGAATTTCTCAAAATATTATTTAAAATACCCAAGCCTCAGGGAACATCATAGCATGGGGATGAAAAAGATTGTAAGAGCCAGAGGACTAGGACATCAGCTCTGAGATTGTGTCTCCCCTCCCCCACAAAAAGGTGAAGTTAATGATACCTCAACAATATGCCTGCTTGGATGAGATATGAATAATGGCAACAGTAACATGTTAATGTAGAAAGGGGAAATATCATGAGGCCTTAACCTTAGACAAAGAACTACAGGCAACTAATGATGGAGAGAGGGAGAATTAGTCTTTTCCAGGGATGAACCCTCTAAATCATATACATAAAAGCAACACCAAATTACTCACTGATTTCATATACATATACAATAATAATCAAAGAAAAAGGCTATAGACTTGAAAGGGAGTAAGGTAGAAGTAAGATGTTTAATGCAGGGGGTGGTGGTTGAGGGATGAAAAAGAAAAGGTAAAATGATATATTTCAGTAATAAACATTTAAAGTAATTACTGGACATTAGTCACCGGCATTCACTCCTATAATCAGTAATAGAGAGGCTGATGGAAGAAGTTCACTATAAGTTACGGCAATCTCAACTACATAGTGAATTCTAGGCCACCCTAGATGGCAAAGTGAAGTAAGACCCTATCTGAGAAACAAAAATGAGAGGGCATTTCTTACATAGATATTCAGAACTTTGGTGACTTGTCTTCCAAAGGAGGCATGCTTACCTCAAGTGTTACATGGGAAAGCAAGGGACATGATGCCTTGACTGAGTGTCAGTAAAGTGCCCAAAGTCATAGTGACAAAAGCGGTGAAGGGGACTCCACAGTACCCCTCAGAGGTGAGTTAAAACAGCAATCACGGAGGAACCTCAGCTTGAGGAGACCATGAGACACATTGCCCACCTCTGCTTGGAGCTGAAGCAGACCCTATGGCTGTTTGAACACCAGGAAACATGGCCGTCCTTAGACCTCTCTGGGCCAGGGATGGGAAAAGTCAACTACTTTGTTCTGAGAATCTGTTTTTAAAACACCTAAAGAAAAGCAACAAATACTGAGCTACCAGGGGTGGTGGCTCATACTTTTTTTTCCCTCTCCTTTATTAATTTATTCTTGTTACATCTCAATGGTTATCCCAGCCCTTGTATCCTCCCATTCTTCCCTCCCTCCCATTTTCCCCTTACTCCCCTCCCCTATGACTGTTCCTGAGGGGGATTACCTCCCCCTGTATGTGCCTCACCTTTGACCATGTCCCCTGGAGGGGGAAACCTGGTGGCACTCAGAGGAAGGACAGCAGGTTACCAAGAAGAGACTTGATACCCTATGAACATATACAGGCTCATACTTTTAACCCTAGCACTAAGGAGGCAGAGGCAGACAGACCTCTATGAGTTTGAGGCTAGCCTGATCTACATACTAAGACCCTGACTCACAAAAACCAAAACAAAAACATAATTATGAAACTTGTAAAACCGCACTAGACATTTTTATAAAAAATTGTGCATATTTTTAAAACTATAAGATGATATAAAACTCAACTTGCCCATGAGTTTTTCTCATGTAGACCATCCATGTATTATTTTGTCCTCTGACATCTTGTCGCAGACGTATCTCTCTGCAAAGAGACGTCACCAAGGCCTGAAGGGCAGAAGCTTGATAAAAATGGCTGCTGCTATGCCAGGCCTGTCTCTACACACCCTGTCAGTACCTAACAAAAGGAACCCCTGCTTTTGCAGGTATGGATCAGAAAGGATGCTCCCCGCCCCCACCCCCCACCCCCGCAATCGGGCCGTTTCACATATTCTGTTGGCCAGTCACCCACAAAACCACAGCCAACTGCTTCTTCTGGGAGGACACTTAACTCCTGGGAACATCTTTTCTTAAGTGGTTACTCTTAATGTCCTGGAGTTTTCTGTCGAGAGGGGATTGCAGAATGATAGCGCACACGGGAGCATCAGTGCCTGTCAGCACTCCGTGGGCCATTTAGTACAGTGTAACAGGATTAGTTTCAGCCTCCGGTACTGGAGGCTTGGTTAGGTGGTTAAGAGCTCTTGCTGTTGTTACAGGGGATCTGTACCAACATGGAGGGTCACAGTCACCTGCAGCTTGAGTTCCAGGGATCCTATGGTGACCTCTTTTGGATTTCATGAGCATTGCATGAACATGGTCCATGGACACACAGTCGGGCACATGCATAGAAACATACACAAAAGAGAATAAATCCTGAAGCTTTAAAAAAAATAAAGTGTTTTAAAGGGCTTTGCTAAATGTCATGTTTTTGTGACAGTTCCTACTTAATGTATATTCACAAGCTTATAACTTGACACCTGTAATTATCTTAGGATGCTGTTGGCTCTAACCGTGAGGTACAAAGGCAGTCAATCATTCAACAAAGTTCCCTGAACAAGAGAATGAGAGCCAAGCACAGACCTTCAGATCTTATTTCCATTTCCTTTAACTTGGCCCCTGTCTTAGCTCAGTATTCTTGGCTTTGTCAGTGATCTTAAAATGCAAAAGAAAGCCAGGTGGTTCAGTCTTGTGATCCCATCTTCTCAAGAAGCTCAGACAGGAGGACCACAAGTTCAAAGCATACCAGAGCTTCATGAGTTCAAGACTAGGTTTAGACTCTGATTCACCAAAACAAAACAATTGTTTTTAAAAAGGCTAAGGGGCTGGTGCAGTAGAGCACCTTTCTAGCAGGTTCCAAAACTTAGGTTCAATCCCCAGTATCATACACACACACACACACACACACACACACACACACACACACACAACCACATAAACACAACATATACACAAACATACACACATACATATACAAACAACCATATGTAAACACAGAAATACATACACACACATAAACACATACACACACACACACCACACACATATAAACGCATAAACACACACATACAGAAACACATACACATAAACACACATACACACATACACACATACAATCACACAAATACAAATACAGACAAGATAATTCATCATCTTTTAATGCTATTGATTGATTTTAAAATGATTGTTGGCATACTAAATTTAAATAAATTTACATAATGATGAAATATTTGTTTTATATAAAGATAAAGAATTAACTCAGTTCCTGAGAACATATTCACAGTAATGATAAATTGACCTGAGATATACCCCAATCCTGTGCGTTCTAACTTAGTGACAGTCTACTCTAAATGCAGAGCACAAGGAACTCTGACCATATCGTCAGAGGAGGAGACCTAGGGAAGGAGAATAGGGTGAAAGAGGGAGGGAGGGAGGAATGCGAGGATACAAGTGAGGGGATAACAATTGAGATGTAATCTAAATAAATTAATTAAAAAATGCAAAAAACCCATGTATTTTTCATCTAAAGGGCAATAAGTAGTCTTCTTATTTACATGTGTATTTTGAACTTTTCCTTATTTGCTCAGTTGTGAATGCATACTTCATCTCCTACTGAAGCCCCCAGAAAGCATGCTTAGGCCCTTCTTCCTACAAATATATCAATTAAATATATGTTTCACATACTGCCCAGGAAGTTATGCAAAATCCCTGACATTGCTGCAGCATCATGTGACCTTTCTGTTTCTGAATGTCATAGATTATACCCCCGACACCAGTATTTTCATCAGCGCATGTAGGCTCCTCTCCTGCATCAATGTTTCACTGCCGTTCTACTGTCTATGTTGGGTGTTTGTAGCAGTGCAGCGAAACTGGTGGACAAGTTTTGTGATAAAGCCTGGTGAGCAAATTCATTCTGGAACCAATGTTTTGATGCTCAGCTGAGCCTCATCTAAGGAGACATAGAATGCACACTCATATTTTAAAGTAAAAACAAGAACTCTATTCTCTGTCTGTCTGTTTTTTGGCTTCCAAAGGAACCTTGTGAGTAATCGGGGAGCGATTATCTTGATGTCACTGCCGGAGCGACATTTAAGCTGATTGATAAAAGTCTGATTCTAAGTTGCAACACTGAAGCCATTCTTTTGCTTTATGTCAAAAAATGGCGACTATAAAGCAAAGTAGCCTGAGGCAGACTGTAGCCAGGATGCTGAGTTTAATGACTCTGCAGTCTAATTGTCTTTTTCACTAAAAAAACCCTTGAATCTTTACCACACATCATCAAATTGCCATTTGGAGTTCAGCTTGGGCTCCTTTCTGTAAAATGAGACTGGCCCATTCATTATAATGATGGCTTCTTGGATAATGACAGTGTGTTGGCTTCCTAGCACAGAAGGCCTGCTGCTGTCACAAATACGCCCTTCAGTCACAGGGAGACCCCACTGAAGGACCCATGTCGCCAAGCAGACTCTGGCTAGAGAGGCCACCAGAGCATCTGAGATCTGCCTCCATAGGATTTTGGACATTGCACTGCAGAAGTACATCACTCACTCTTCTGAATGAAGACAAATAAGAAAACAAAAAACAAAAAAACAAAAACAAAAACAAAAAAACAGTTGAAAGAGAACCCCTCCAAACTTCATTGTTTCTTTAAACATTTGACAAAGTGCCCTTGTGAAGGAATCTCTCCCGGTATCAGAAAGAAAAATGACACGCTCCCTCAGACTGGATGGTGGAGCTGAGGCAACCTGCTTCTTCCGGACCCATCCTTCCTGCCGCTCCCCTACCCCACTCACCACCAACGCACAGGCCCTGTCCTATTTACATTCCTGACATTTTTGTCTAAGAACATAAGGCCTTGGCAAACTGCTTCCATTTGGGCCCTCTTATAGGTCCCCTGGACCACAAGAGGGTATGTAATATACACATGAGTTTATTTTAATATTATTTCTATATAGACAAAAAAAAAAAATGAAAAGGGGAAAAGGTACCACACTGAAGCTAAAGTACATTGGTCAGCCGCAGCTGACTGATGTATATCTCACTGTGCTGACAGCAGATGCTGAGCAAGGTGAGCATGGATAAAAGGAGACTCACCATGGGAACTTCGGTTGAGAGTGAATTATGGAAAGACAGACAGACAAAACAGAAGAGAAAGGGCAGTGTGTGTGTGTGGGGGGTGTGTGGCTCTATCCACGTTCGCTCACTCTGTTTTAATTTTCTAGGCTTGTTTCTGGGATATCATCTGAGTAACCAGCTCTCCCCACTTCTTATACTTTTTTTTTCAGTCTGGGTTTCACTATGAAGCCCAGGTTGGCCTGGAACTTCCTACATTGACCTCAAATTCCGAAACTTGTCTGCCTCTGTCTCCCTGGGGCTTGGAATAAAAGTTCTGTTCCACTTGCAAAGGGATGCTGGGGAAATATAGGCCTTTGCAACCTGAATGAACTTGTGGCCTTGTTCAGTGTGAGCCCGAGCCTTTAACAGTTTAGCTAATCTCTAACTACATTTGTTTTCTCCTCAGTCTTCTTGGAAGACTGAATGATGTTTCCTTGTTCCTTGGCTAGCAGCCACATTCTGGGACTGCAGCGCTGTCTCCCACTTTAGCTAATAGCTAGTGACCTTTGAATAGCTTAGCCGCCTAAAAGACTATGAGGCCTTGCGTTGTAAGCCCACCTTGTGAAAACATTTGATCGTTGCTCCATCCTGCTTTAGGGGCCTGGAGAATTCTTGCCCACTGCCCTGGCCAAGGTTAGCTCATCTCCATGGGGTACTAGGAGCCCCCCATCCTCTGTGCCATTCACAGCCTCTGCTTATCACTTTTCACCATGCCTACATGAGCCTTTCTGCTTCCGTGAATGCTAAGGACCACTCCATCCCCACCCCCCTTTTCAATGTGAGCATGCCCAGTATACTCCGGTGAATTCCTTTCTCACTGCATTATGTTTGTATAAGGGTATTCTGCATGGAGAAGCCACTGAACTTGATTCATTTGTCTGCTTCAAAGAAATAGTTTTATCTTATATTTAGACATAATGAAAACTACCCAGGAGCACCTACATAGCACGGATGCAGTAAATACTTGTCTCATGAAAAGAAAATGAATACAATAGTGTATTTCTATGAAAAGGCACCAAGGGTGCCTATTCTATCTTGGAACAGAACTCAAAGAGTTGTGAGCTTCTCTTCATATATGTTAGCTTATAAATCCCAGCAGAGCATTCCTTGAAAGGATAGTTATAAAGAAGCAATAATATATTGTGCAGAGTTGACCTACATATAGAACTTAGTGCTTACTGTTGCTTTCTTTCTTTCTCAGCTCAGGGCTTGAATGAAGGGCTTCATTCTCTCTACTTCTGAGCCATCACTCTACCCTGGCACTTTATTTAATTAATTAATTAGCTATTAGCTTACTGAATTTTGGCACTAAGGGTTGAATGTAAGGCTTGGCACATGCTAGCAAGAACACTGTATCTATAGCCACCTTTCATCTTTGTCTTTGGGACCGGGTTCACTAGGCCAGCCTTGCATTCATCCTGAAGCTCATGCTAGCCTAAATTGTGGGATCTTCCTGCCTTAGCCTTCCAACTGTCTGGGATGACAGGTGTGCACCAGGAGGCTTAATGGCCTTTAGGTTTTAGATGCTTGATCTGGGGTGTGACTTTCAAAGAGTCACTTGCCAAGGAAGAATCCTGTCTCCTTAAACTCTGTGGAGCCAGCCGCCCACTCAAAAGTACAGAGACTGTCGTCCCGGGTGTGTATGGAGCATCATGTCAGCACATGTGAGTAGTTTGTTTCTTTACATAGTTGTACTTGGCATTTTCACAATGAGGAAGTGAGGAAAACCCAGAAACTTGGAGGAAACATCCATTTCAGGGTTTCTCATGAATATAAATGCAGTGACTGCCTGCAAGGTCTTTACAGAATAAACCTTTTCCTCCAAGAAATCTTCATACCTTAAAAATGTTCATCGTTAAATTTTAGCACGATTACACACTCTGACATCCCAGGAAACATGGAAATCACCCTAATGTCACATCAATCAACCAGCCTGGCATGGGTGAAAAAAGTCTCAGAGATCGACTGGACAACAGAGATCTAAGACAGAAGTCCCAACAGAGTGGACCGAGCAGTGACAGAGGATCAGCAGTGACTCAAAGGGGCAAAGCTGACGTCGTCAGTGGTCACTGGATGGTGACAGCACAGCCAAGAGCCATACACAACAGAAAAGAAACTCTAGATATGGGCCTTTTGCCCCTCACAAAAGGTATCTCCAAATTTTCACAGGTCTGAGCATAGAGTGAAAAGCTATTAATCTAGGAAACCTGAGAGGATATATGTTAGAATTTATTAAAATGAGGGATTTCTATGCTGAAGACCGGTGGCGCTGTTGCTGGGGAATCTGAGGACACTAGGACACACTTCGAGTCCTAGGGGAACTGGACTTCAGGAAGTAAAAAAAAATTCCCAAACAAACATACAAACTCCCTTTGCACCCCATCAAATAAACCCCCCTAGATATCAATTAAAAAGCAACAACTAAAAACTGGGAAAATCTAGACATATATTTCCCTGAAGATGACAGGCAGATGGGATGAAAATATACAAGATATTTTCCAAACCTCATGTCATAAATGGAAATTCAATTTGAGGCCTCAAATGTGAGCTCCCACATAGCTCTTCCAATGGCCCCACACCAGAAGACGGACAGCAGCAGGTGCCAGGGACTCCAAGGAGCAATAGCAGGGCCTCTGCTGAGAAAAGAGTCATAGTTTCTCACACACTTAGACTTGTAGGTATGTAGCTGTAGTTAGAATCAACCAAGATGGCCTTTAGTGAGAGGACATCCCATGTTCGGGGACATCTGATGGAAACAACACAGCAGCAGAAGCCACAGAGCCACAGAGGGAACTTGCCGTACACTTCTAAGTGAATGGTGTTGACCTGAAAAGGCCGTGGGAACATGTCTCCAACTGTAGAACATTCTGGGAAAGAGAAAACATTGGACATCTGCAAAAGCTACCATTATCCAGGGTTTAGTGTGAAGGAGAGATGAACGGACGGAAGGTGGGATTAAAGGTGTGGAGATTCCATGCCACTACTGTGTTCCACGTCACGTGATACCTTTGCTCAAACCCATGAGACATCTAGCAATGAGAACATATCCTAATGTAAACTATAGACTTAGATTTCAGCATAGTCTGATCATGGGGGTGCTAACAGGGGCCCAGGGACTGTGTGTACTTGAGAAAAATCCAGTGAAAACTTTCCTTTTTAACTACAGTTGGAAGTGAACTTGAAGATGTCTGATGTATTTTCTTTTCTTTTTTTTTTTAATATTTTTTTTAGATTTATTTATTTATATATGTATACAGTGCTTTGCCTGCATGTACACCTGTATGCCAGAAGAGGGCATTAGATCACATTATAGATGGTTTGTGACCCACCATGTGGTTGCTGAGAATAGAACTCAGGATCTCTGGAAGAGTAGACAATGCTCTTAACCTTTGAGCCATCTCTTCAGCCCCACCCACTGTATTTTCATGAATCAACTAGAACAATGAATAAAACAGTGGCAAAACAGAAGGCAGGACAATTTCAGTCACACTGACTCGAGAGCATGGATCGTGATCAGGCAGAAGTAGTTGCTGGATAAAGAGATATTGTTCTCTCTTCAGTGGTATAAGCACTGGTAAGTTGCCCATGTGGCTATAAGGAAAGTCTGACAGGTATGCCTATAAGTAACCCTGGTTAAGCCCATGGGCTCCAAACAAAACCAAAATCAAAACAAACAACACACAACGGGAGATGGAGCACTGAGTGACCTAGCAGGTCTGAGCATGGCGAACACGGTTCTGGCAGGCCTTCCCCCACTTGCCTTGCTTTGCTAAACTGTCAGATGACATTCCTAAAGCTAGCCACCAGAGTCTAGCCCTTTATTGGGCCACTTCCTCCCCCTGAGGCTGACCACCAAGGTCCTGCTATCCACCTATTGAGGTTCAGCAAACAAAGCTCCATTTAGGTTGCCCTAACTTACATGCCTAATCAAAAGGAACCAACTCATCCTGATCCTGAGTTTCCCCCTTTCCCATTTCAACTGGGATTTGCCTGTAGGCCAATGTCTCCCCTCTATCCAGACTCAGTTTTCTGTCCCTCCTGGGCAAATATACTTTCCCCCACTCTCCCTGGTTCCTTTTCCTTTCTCCCTCATCCTCTATCTTCTACCTTTGTCCCTTACTCCCTACCATTTGTCCCTCAGGGGTAAATACATCTCCTTGGTGCTGAGAACTTGATCTTGGGGTATCTCATGCTGACAAAAGTCCTGCCAAGCACTGCTTGAGGAGGTGAAGAGGATGCTGGGATAGGAGGAAGGCAGGAGAGGGTCCGGGTGAATATGATCCAAATACAGCATGTAAATGCTTGCGAATGTCATAAGGAACCCCATTATTATTCATAATTAATGTATGCTAATAACCCCCCTGTGTTCTAAGGTAGAATTTGTAAATTGTGTCTTAACCAAAACATTTAACTTTTGCATAAGAGATGCTGAACAACAAAAATAAAATTAATTACTCATTCTCCTGCAGCCTAAGCCTCATTTTAATAAAGTACGCTACAGTTAACCCTCTTTGTGCATTGAATATTAATGCAGAAATACAAGTCTATTTCACTTCATAATAATTAGTTCATCAGAGATCCACTGGAATGTTTGCTCATTCACTCTCTAGCAGGTAAAGGGGGATTATAATTTTGGGGCTGGTAGCACTAGAAGAAGTTACCATGTTGTCAAAGACAACGCAAGGGGAGATTAGAGGGAGTCCTGTGCAGAGTGAAGGGAGCAGAGACAGTGGGGCTGTCATCAGAGCCAGGCTTAAGTACACCACATTAATAGAGGTGGGATGGAACACAGAACTAAAATTTGACAAAATATAAGTACAAATACCTCCCCTTGTCCCCTTAGATATGAACAGTGGTGAGTGTGGTGACTCACGGCACCCTAAGGTGAAGGGAAGAAGCAAAGTTGTGGGCTCAGCCCTAAAGAGGGCATGTGTGCACAATTCTCGAGTGCTAATTTAATTTCTAAAAGTAATTTTATATATAACTCTTAGATGTTTTCAGGCAACCTATGCCCGGACATAAGTAAAAGGACAGTTAGCTAGAATCAACACTGACATTAGACCCTGTACCAGATTATAGGTTATACAACCAACAAATTTTTCCACAATTTATCATTTCTAATACCATGAATGAAATAATATATATTTAATACCACATGTAGTATTTTCAGAGGAGATACTGATAAATGCAGAGGATATTTTCGCAGTTATCTTCAATCATTCTAAGAATTATACACAAATCAGTCCTTCTCAAAAATACCATTTATGCATGTGGCTATTTCCCCCAATATTAGAAGTATACAAACCCCAAGTGTCCCCTATGTCCATATCTAAACAAAAACCCAGCATCTTTGGGTAGAATTTGAGTACTCAAAATTCTTGCATGTTCCTGAAACTGAGTTTTTTTGCTGAAGCTGTAATGTTCCCAGATAGACTTTGCAAGCAGAGCATATGAACGTTGCCTAGTGTGTATCATTTTGTGTGTGTGTCAAGCTCAAGGGCAAACCCTCTAATGGATGATTTAAAGAGGCAAGTCGAACGTGCAGAATTCTAATGCTGCCTGTAGAGAGAAGTTTGATAACATGGCATTTTGCCTCTTCAAAGAGCATCACTTCTTATCTAGCCTTTGAATCGCCACTGACTCTTCTCTCACCACAGGCTCTCACACATCTTAAAGCAACACTTATGTCTCATCTCTTCTACCACTGAGACTTCTCTCTGTCTACTTTCTCTTTATGAGAATATCAATTCACTGAACTTAAGAGATATGACTAGACAAATATTTTGAGGAATAAATGATCGATTGCTGGAATTAAATTATTTAATTCAATTAATGTGCTAATTAATAAATGAGCCATTCCGAAAACTTAAAAGCACCAGTCTATATCTTTGACTATTCCACATTTTCAGAAGTCAATAAAGAAAACAATTGTCATCTTATTCCCAAATTATAGGACCATATGAGACATTAAAAATCAACAATATTGAAATAAGTGAATAGAAACCTATAAAACATGTTTACTCAGCTCTTTATAATTTGTATTCCGTTTTCATGAGTTAAATCTTCTTTATATATGAATACAGTTTATCTGAGCTCCCAAGAAGGTGGAATTATAAATGAGGATACTGTTCAAATTCTGTACTTGGTGATCTACAATATTAGGTCTAGGAATTGAAACACCCCTACATCCAGCAGGTCACAGGCTTCTGGTGGCTCTGGATTTCTTTTTTTTTTTCTCTGGCTATACTGCTGCTTAGGAGCTATGTAGCCTGTAGTCCCTCTTGACCTGTGGCCATCATGCCCAAGGTTGCTAAGTCCTCCTTCTGCCAAAAGAAACTGGGTCTATGTTTTTCATCGAAATCAATCAGATAAGTAATATTAGTTCTTCCAAAGAACTCTTAATCAATATTAAAAGACAACATGAAGGCATAGAGAAATTATTTTTACTTAATATAGCTCATAAAGAAATAGTAACTAAATTATATAAAGAGCGGCCAAAAATCAACAAGAAGAAGCAATCAGAAATTGCCTCTGGAAAAGCTATCTACACAGAAAATGAGGAGATGACTGAATCTTACATATCATTAGTCATTGAAGGAACACAAATTAACTTATCACAATAATGAGACATTAGTACACACTTTTCAGAATGGATAAGGTAGAAAAAAAGTATAATGGTACAAACACAGGTGAAAATGCTATGAATGTGATTACATGTATGTTGCTGATGGGCAAGTAAAGTGGGACAGCCACTGTAGAAACTACTTTGATAATTTTCCACAAAGTTAAATATGTGGAGAATGGAAGTAATTCTACCTCTGGGCATCCATCCAAGGGAAGACAAAGCCTGTTCACAAATGCTTATAGCATTCTTATTCATAATTGCTCAAAATGGACCCAGATCCCCGATCTTTCAAGGGTTAATGACTAATTAGTCTGGCCTGAATCTGGCTTTGAAAAGCTATGGAGCCAAAAGTAAAGCTGGAATGACTAGCCTGAAGCTTGGGAAAACTGCTGAGCAGCAAACTCAACTGAGTGACAAACTGCAAGGTCTACCCAGAAGATTACATGCTCATGGTTTCACATACATGACAGTTTAAGACTATGCATAGAAATCAAAACAAAATGAACAGTAGATATTTGGGGAGGATGGCAATAAGGAAGGCCTTACAAAGGATGTGCTTGTAGGTATATACACAAACATGCATGAGAGGGCTCAAGAGCACACACACACACACACACACACACACACAGGCAAACATGCCACTACTGGATCTGACTACATTGTACTACTTACTATCTGGTTCCCTACACTATCCCATGTCAGTCTCCTAACTTTGTCCCATCTGTATCCGTGTGTGAATGTCACCCGTCGGGAACATCTTGCAAAGGGGGTGGGGTGGGTGTGGGGCAAGACAGCTTCTTACAATTTTTGCCATGTCTCGTGAATTCTCAGCAATTTCAAAGCTAGAAAATGAAAAAGATCTGGTAGATATTTAGTGGGTCTTGAAGATAGAAGCTTCATCATATTTGTGGCACAGGAGAGGGGGCAGGGCAGACTTTGGAGGAGACTGACCGTGTGCAGGTTAGGCTATTCATTTGTAGGTAACCCTGCCTGGTCTTGGGCAGAAAGTCATCTGAGAACACTGAGAAAGGCAGACATGTTGTCTGCTCCTTGACCTCTATCAGCCCCATCTCTGGGCCTCTCCTTTCATGTGCCACATCACAGAGCATCCATCAAGTTCCCTGAAATCGACTATAAATAATGAGCATGCCCGCCTTTTAGTAAGAGACTTGGCATACAGCACTTCCCATAGACTGAAGTGAAGATTGTCAGTTACGGGCAACGTGAATGCTTCCTCCCCAGGAAACTGAAGTCAGCTTAATTATATAATCCTTCAGTTGCATGAAGACCGTAATGGATGAAATGCTTTTGGTTCTATTTCCGGTGTTCTCTCCATAGCTGTAGAACATGTGCTCAATGAACTGACCTGGCTTGGGATAGGTCTCCTTCCTCAGGCCCCCTCCGCCCACTGAGTATTTCCTGATTCTGAAATCCACCTACTTCTCTACCTTGCAAGCCAGCCTCATTAACTGATCTTGCAGACTTATTTTCTTTGGGTCTAAAGTTCACAGACTGAGAGGGTAATTGAGAACAGAGCTACAGTGATTGATCAATTTAATCTTTGAACTTTTCTGACCAAACTCACAATGATATAGCCACATAAGATTATTTTCTATCAACCACTGGGGCTACCTCATCTGACAGACACTAGAGTTAGCCCCACTCTACAGACACTGGAAAACTAGCAGGGCCACAGTCACCCAGAGATAAAAAGAAAAAAGATGATGTTATTTTATTTTACACAAGTGGATAGAAACCTACGTCATATGCCGAATTCCTAGAGTCAGCCATGGGCATGCTAAGCCACACAGCAGTCCCTGCCAGCGGAGGTTCCTTCTCTAGGCCTCCCTGCAAATCTTGGGAATAATGGAATGTAGCCTCTGGTCATTGTGCTAAGAGAATTCTTTCCTTTAGTTAATCAGGCTTTAGACTTAGTTGCTCGAGATGCTCAAGGAGATTTTGATTTTCCAGTAGGCTTGGACTTTCATTTCACCATCTCCAACACAATTGAGTGCTATTTTTCATATCTTAAAGAATCTTAGTTTCCTGGTTGCCTTAAGAATTCGACGCATGTGACTGGCCTGTATGATGAGACGGACCACCTAGCTTTGCAGGCAATTTCTCCTCTGCCTTGCCTCCCCAGATGTATCTAGACATCAGCTTTTTTGCAGTAAGGTTTTCCTGGGTATTTGAGAAGATATTTCAGCTCCTGCCGTGACAAAAGCCTATTCAGACGCTGCATAATTTACTAACCTGATTTATAAAGAGCTACATTAAATCTACTACTTTCATGCAATATGAGGATAGAGCCTTCTGAGGAAAGCTAAGGTCTGTAATGACTGCAATGCACCCTGGAATTACATGCAATAGAAGAAAGCAGATTGGGGCAATTATCCCTCTTTTTATTATTAAACCTTCGGATGGCTGTTAGAGGTTAATGGAACTATTATTTTTCCTTCTTTCAAAATCTGCCTTAAACCTGATCTGGATGACTCCACATGAGGAGCCTGGCTCTTGCAACAGCAAGCAAAGTTCCCATTAAGGAAGAAGAGAGAGCACACTGGGTGCGGTCACTCAACTAAATCCTAGAGCCTTCATGTCTTAGAAATGCGCCCTGATGGGGAGAGGTGCCCCTGCCCACATAACGGCAAGCATGCTATCTTTGATGGCATTTTTATAAAGCACGACACAATTTTCGTAGATGGGCAAAACAAGCCATGGTAATTGGAAGATTTTTTGAGGGAGGATTGGCAGAGCAGCCACACCTCTCATTATCGGGGAAGTTACAACCTGTGAAGACGCTTCCTGAAGATGAATTCCAGAATCAAGTGTCAGAACAGGAAGTAAGCCGTAAGCCGTCACCATCTATAGCTGATGCACTTCCGGGGCAAAAGGTGGGGCCTATGCTCTGGGCAAACAGGCAGATAGGAAAGGCTAGAGTCAGGAGTGAAGTCAGAACGGCAGGCCTGGGTCTATTCTCAAAGTGGGTCACATGAAAATAATATCCTAAAACGATAAAAAATGGTGAGCTGGCTTCTCTTCCTAATCTCCCAGAGGTGCCCGGTTAATGAGAATTCACAGTTTCTTCCTTTTCTTCCTCCTAGCTTCTGAACATCCGTTTATAAAGAGAAGACCCAGGCCAGAAGATGTCCCTGGTGAAACCCAGCACTAGGATTTGGGTCCTGAGTCACACGGTGACAGGAAAACAAGAACTGACTCAAGACAGAATACCACATTTCTTTTCTTTTTGATTTTTTTTCTTTTCTTTCTTTTTCTTTTTATTTTCTTTCTTTCTTTCTTTCTTTCTTTCTTTCTTTCTTTTGTTTTTGCATAGTTAAATAATCAGTGACTAAGGGCACCATCCTTTTTATATTTCCTATGGTTACTGCAAACTTACAGAAACAAAAAGTAAGAAAATGACAGCGACCATGCTGAATGGGTCTGTACACTATGGCCCAGGGTGGAAGGATAATTTTTCCAAACAGTCAATTTTAGGAAATGGGTTTGCCAGTCATTCAAGAACGTCAGGCAATCATCCTGTATTTGTGTCACACACATCATTGTGTCCTCGGTGAGTCCCCACTTTGAAACAGAGGCCTTAAAAACAGAGGCATAGATTGTATCATGTGTCCTGTGCCGCATGAGTCAAAGGAAAAGCTAGCGGCCAGTGCAGTGGATGCCACCATAGACACAATAAACAACCAGAATGACCCCCATAGACTCGTGTGTTTGAATGCTTGGCCATGGGGTGACTCTATTAGGAGATGTGGCCTAGTTGGAGGAAATATGTCACCATCGGGGTGGGCTTTGAGGTCTTGTATGCTCAAGCTATGCTGGTTGTAGCTCAGTGTCTTCTTGCTGCCTGTGGATCAAGACGTAGAACCCTTTCCAGCACCATGCCTGCCTGCATGCTGCCATGTTTCCCATCCTGATGATAATGCTTAAACCTCTGAAACAATAAGCCAGCCCCAGTTGAATACTTTCCTTTATAAGCATCGCTGTGGTCATGGTGTGTCTTCACAGCAATAAAATCCTAAGTAAGATATGTGGTCTTTATGCAAGGTTGGAATGAGTTTGATTGTACTTCAACTGTGTTTTTTCAAGGTAGATAACATTGATTACAAAACAATAAAAATGTTGCCTATTCAGACAGGAGATATGGAAATAAATAAAAGAGGAAGCACTTGGGGGATGTTTATCTTATTGTATTTGGTTGCTATTTTTTCCCCCAAGACCTACATGGCAATGCATGCTGTTGCCAAGTTCACCACACATTTAAAGGCAGCTTTAGATTAGACAAGGCTCTGGCACCCACTCTCCTCTCCTGCTTGGCATAAACAGCTGCAACCCCACATTCAAAAGCCAGCTAGAGTGTGCTGTCGATTCCTTGGAGCAAATGTATATTGAATTTGTAAAGTCATTTATCATTAACTTTGCATGGGAAAATTGTTTCCGGCTCAAAAGCAACAACAAACATCTGTGTTCCTCTTGCCTTGTGGCCATTTATATGAATGAGTTGGAAAGGCATCCACCTGTTCATCCTCCCAGGGAAAGCATCTAGGATAAACGTGGCTCTGGGGAGAGCCCAGACAACGAGGAGGAGAGACTTGTATCCACCACTGTCCACGTAGTGGTGAGATCTGGTACTGTATACTTGTGACCTCAACATTTCCAGAAGGGCTGCCACATTTTCAAGGCCAGCCTGACACACACACACACACACACACACACACACACACACACACACACTCACACACACATTCATGCAAGTGCATGCATGACCACCTGCTCCCCAGGTCCCCCTTTGAAGCTTCAGTTTCTGCAGTCCGCTCCTACCAGGTGTCAGATGAGCATATAGGTCTTGCCAGGCCCAGACTTGCCCTGTGCAAAGGCATTGACATGATGCTCACCATCACCTCTTTTCTCCGTGAGGACTCTCAAGAAGCAAAGGCCCTCTGAGGGCTGAGCATTGCAGATGGATAACCTAGGGTGATGCCTGCCAGCTCACAGAACATCCTGGCCTTTTGTTAGGTACTTCCAGAACACATTTTCTCAAATGTCATCAAACCCTTAGTTGGGGAAGCCTGTAGAGCGCCTGTGGCAGAGGGTTACATAGCTTTAAATGTACCTGGTAAAGGGCTGCGGCCTCTAAACCCTCATAGTGGGCCTGAGAGGCTGAAGCCTGAACCTCAGTGGAGGGCACTAGAGGAATAAGACCCAGCATCTCTAATGTGCAT
Source organism: Acomys minous (assembly GCF_964271855.1). Classification (NCBI taxonomy): domain Eukaryota; kingdom Metazoa; phylum Chordata; class Mammalia; order Rodentia; family Muridae; genus Acomys; species Acomys minous. The sequence goes on from NC_140497.1 coordinate 10,476,468, forward strand.
AAAGTACCTCATCCTGTGAAAATCCACACACAGCCGGTTGCTACTCTAAGTGTGAAGAATGTAAATTGCTTTCTCACACCTTACCCTCGTAGAGATGGTAAGGAATTCACAGAGCACAAAGGGAAAACGAAAAAAACAGCCATGCTTGTTGGCTCACAGCAGGCTCAGAGCTTGTCCTAACAGGCCCACCTCCAGCCATCAGAACAGAGACACAGGTAAGACCAGTGTCAGCATTCTTCCTGGCCTTTACAGAGCAAGGTCCCCTGTTGCTAAGCCCTGTGATGACTGATGGGAATTCCGCCAGCGGGATAACTTAACTGCTCAGTGCCCACTGCATGACAAAGGTGGGTAAGGACCACTAAGAATATGCAGGCTTCTCTTGCTTGCACAAATGGTTACGATGAATCTTGGGCCTGAATATAGCGAGTGTTTATAAATCCAGAGTCTGGGCCTTCAGCTTCCTCTAGAAAACATCTCAGCTGTCCCTTCAGGGCCACATATCACACAGTGATCCTGAAAAGCTGTGGCTGCTTCAGTTCTTCCTTTTCCTTACTGATGTGCATAAAGTACATCATCCTATGAAGCAGGGTTAGGCATGGCACAGAGCGTGTGGTATCACTAGGAGACGGGGTGTGGGGTGTGGGTGGGGGGGTGTGGGGTGGGGGGGTGGGGGTGGGTGGGGGGTGGGTGGGGGGATGGATGATTTCTTCTACTCAAAAGGCAATTGCCAGATTTGTCACTTCCTGTACATATTTGTCACTTCCTGTCTCGATGTGGACAGGAGAGAGTCTTGCATGAATTAGCTAAGCCAATGTCACCTCAGCAGATAAGCCTGTAGCCAGTGGGTGGTGCATCAGATCCAGTGCTGACTTAATATAAGCAAATCACCTGACACGTGATTTGGCCAACCTGTAGATCACCACTTCAAGAATTTCAGTCATAAAATTAATTTTTCCAAAAGCATTGCCAACACTTTATTTTCTACCCATAAGACATGTAGCTGGTGTTAACAAAACACTGAAACTTTACATAGATGAGCAATATCCCTTTCTTCCTGTCACTCAGTCATTTTCACCTTTTAAAACTATGTCTCCCTTTCCCTCAATTTCATTCCAAAGACATGGCCTGTAATCATCAACAAAAAGTAACAGAAACACTCACAGAGTGGGGACAATGTGAGCAGAAGTCTGAGGAATGGTTGGAGAAGATGACCACAGGCCAACAGACTCTATGAACACTCAGCATGGTAGTGGAGCCTGATGGAAAGTCTGTAAAATATAGGCGATCATCTAGATGAGACGTCAGCTCTGGGTCTACAACCAGGGAACACTGAATGGCCAGGCTAGCTATGCAGCGGGGAGTCTTTACAGAGCAAGGCAAGATGTCATTGCCGAGTGGGTGGCCACCTACATCCATCCCACAGCTACTGAGAAAGCTGCTGGCGAGTGCATCTGAGCAGGAAGTGATGCATCCTTTACAGCACTGCCTTCCTCTTAGGAAGGACAGCCATGCTGTCCAATGTTCTACTCTGCAGGCAGTGGAGGATCAGTGACATTGACCAGAAAGACTACAAGACCCAAATCCCGTTTTTTCAAAGACCAATCGAGGGTGGAAGAACTAAACAGAGAGGAGAGAGCCCTCCAGGTATCTCTGTGTGTGACAGAGTTTTAAGAAAGAAATCTTCAAGGTGTAGGCCCTCACAGGAAAAGGCAGGAGGAAGAGTCGAGGTACGTTTAGGAGGTATAATAGATAACTTGTCAACAGGTCAGGCCTGGTCTTTCTCCTACGACCTTTCTCCTTTCAAAGTGGAAGGGCAGTTAAAATAGAAGAACCATCTGAGAGAATGAAGTTAGGGACCATTCGATCCACTCCTGTTTCCCCCTCTAATGATACATCCATCCTCACACAGAAAGAAAGTGACTCACAGACAGAGTTTTTGTGGCTGCTGTCCTTGCTTGGCAGCATCTTGACTCCTCTGGACTTCAGCTCAATCGCCTTTTTCACTGAAAGAAAGAAAAGTAAATTGTTAGATGATAATTTGTCCACAAAGCTATACTTTAGTCTTACATCAAATCCAGTCTTAACACACTCTACCAACCTCTGATCTAGGGACTGGGATCAAAAAGGCCACTGAGACTAAACAGATGGGAAACAAGCTACACATAATTAAGTCTTTTTGGCAGCAAAATGTATCTCATGATCATGTATCCAGAGCTAAAAATAATTGACAGTGGGGTTCACCTTCCACCAAACCCACTCACCACCAGGAAACGCAGACAGGATGCACCACCATTGTCTCCCCAACCACACAGGGCAGCTTGTGCTCTCAGTGTTTCCATAGTGACCCTGACCCTAATGCTTTCTAAATAATTTGCTATATTCATGAAAGTCTCCTCACAAAATAGATGTTGATCATGTATTTATTCATGCTTTAATTCAACCACTTAGAATTTGTCTGATGGCATTGATGGGCAGTAGTGTGAGAATGCCATGCTCAGAATGGTGTAGGTTAACTGGGAAGAAACCACTCTCCTTTTCCCCTCCTTTTCCTTCCTCCCCTCTTTTCCCCTTCCTTTCCCTGTCCTTCCTTTCCCTCCCCTTCCCTTTCCTTCCCTATTCCGTCCCTCCCCTTCCCTCCCTTTCCCTTCCCTAGTCCTTCCCTCCCCTTCCCTCTCCTTTTCTCCCCTCACTTTTCCCCACTCTCTTCTCTTCCCTTGCCTCCTCATTCCTTCACCCCCTCCTTTTCTAGCCAAACTTTCCTGTCTGAGATATACAAGGCTGTGATGCACTGTAGTTTCACCTCTCAGATTTAGATAAAGGTCTGATTTTCTAGGTCCTGAGCAAAACAAAACTGGGTATGAGCCAAAGTGTGTAACAGGGATCCGTTGCTTTCAATATTGAGAATTAAAGCAGGGAAGAGAGCTCTGGGTATGAGTCATCTTCGTCCTTTGCTGCCCTGAGCTCCCCTTCTCTCTCAAGTACTCCTCATGGAGAGTATGTATTGGTCAGTTGGCTTATTTCTCTAGAAGAGACTTCACACAGCAAATAAAGATAGCCAGGAGCCTGCTACTCCTTAGTTTTCTCTGGCGCCTTAGCACTCTCCATGATTTCAGCCCAAGAAATGGCAACCAAAATAAAAGCCAGGCCAGCTGCTGCTTAGTTCTACCTCCCTTACTCCACGCCCATTCCTAAGAGTCTTGCTCCCCATCCTCCTCTTGCTCAGGACGCCCAATGAGAGAAAAAGTTGTGCCCTTACATCAAGATTGAACACAAACCCACAGGAAATACTTTTCAACAGCCAGATGAAGTTTACTGTCTACACTTGTGCCACTAAACCTTCCCTCAAGCCAGAGAAATAAAGGCAATGCCCTGATGTTCTTTTTTCCTTTTCCTTTTCCTTTTCCTTTTCCTTTTTCTTTTTCTTTTTCATTTTCTGGAACAATAAAATGAAAGCAGTTATCTGCCACCTACCGCTTCTCTCATAAAATATGAACTGTGTTACTTCTTTTTTAAATTTTTTATTTAAGTAATTTTTTCGAATTATATCTCATTTGTTATCTGCTCACTTGTATCTTCCCATTCCCCCTTCCTCCTTCTTTCATCCTATTCCCCTCCCCTAGGTCTGTGACAGAAGCGGACCACCTCCCCCACCATATGATCACAGCCTATCTGGTCTCTTCCTGGTAGCCTGCTTACTCTTCCGTTGAATGTCACCAGGTCTTCCCACCAAGGGGGAAGTGGTCTAACAGGGGGCACCAGAGTTCATGTCCGAGTCAATCCCTGCTCTCCACACAATTGTGGAGAGGTGCTGTCCATTGGCTAGATCTGGATAGAGGTTCTAGGTTTACTGCATGCATTGTCCTTGGTTGGTACAGTAGTTTGAGCTGACCCGAGAGAAGAGCAGGTTTTCACTGCTGTAGATATGGTCTATGCCTCAGACTCTAGTGGGAAAAACCTTTCACCGATGGGACCTCACAGAGTGACAGGAGCAGAAGGTCCTCTCAGAAGACAAAGTCTCACCAGTAGACATCACGGAAGGAAGCAAGTGTCTAACCCCCTTTGGTACCCTGACAAACAGGCTGTCACTTAGTCAGTGTGCAGGAGTCAGGACTGTTTTCACAAGTCCATAGCCAAACTGAGGCTTTAGGCTAGTGTCTCCCTGGGCTCTGGGTCACCAAGTATTAGTTGTTAGATTAGCAGAATACTGTGGAGGCATTTGACATTGAATTGTTTCTCAAATTGTTCCCTCTTATGTGACCTTCATTGTTCAGAAGGCCCTAGTCAGTGTAGATGGGGTTTCTATTTACTTCCTTCTTGGCAAAAAGCTGGCCTTAGATTTATAATCATTTCTTTTTCTTTCTTTCTCTCTCTTTTTTTAAAAATCTGGACCTGAAATGTATTGAATCCTTTACCACTGAAAACCTCAAAGTTGGAATGATACAAACAGACAATGCTTGCTTGTGGGCTTGGCAGAGTAACAGAGAAAAGGCAGAGAGTGAGGAGCATTTGTTATCTTCCAGAGCTCTTCCCAAATGCATGCCTGATGAATGGCAAGGTTAGGATAGTCTGAGTTCCCAGTGCTAAGGTTACTCATAGGGCCGTTGAGGCGGATATCACAGATCCACAGCGAGAAAGTGCTGGTCAGTGTGTGGTTCTCAACCTTCAACACTGCAGAGTGCACGTCACAGAGCCACCATGGTTCTGGCCATATTCCTTAAAGGTGATCCACCCCACCCAGATACCCACCAGGATGAGGAGAAAAAAATCCCAGAGAGGTTGGCTACTTCTCTGTGACAATTACTTAAGCACCAAGGATTCTGTCGCCACTTGGGCTTTGTAATAGCGCCACCCAAATTTCCCCCAGTGCCTCCACAAGGCTTGACTCAAAGGCCTGGTCATTGGTTGTTCAGTAGCTACCCACAGTGGTCCCAGCCTTAGTATTTTTCTGCCTTGGTTTCCCTCCCTGTGACATTAGTCTGTTGTTTCTCATCTTTATTCCCATGCAGTGAGCAACAGCAGGACAAAGAGAAAATAAGAGCAAGAAGCTGCCAACCTTTAGAACAGATCTTACTGTGTGCTCTGCCCAAGAACCATGTTTTAATTTAAAATTGTGAGTGCCTTGATGTGTGTTCCCCATCATTTCCACTTTCGTCTATAGGAACAACTTTATCTTGACATAACTCAGGGGAGGAGAGATGAATGTGCAATGAGCAAAACGAAGGCGAATCAATGGGAAGATTATACAGTGTGTTAAACTCACAGCAGATTCCACTCAATGTAAACAGATAAAACAAACAGAACTCAATTCTCTCAGAAAGAAAAAGGAAAGACCGAGAGGCACACAGGGTGCTATAAGAGTGTCTGAATATACTGGACCTCTCTGAGAATGTGATGAGCCCATAAATTCGACAATCCCACAAATAATTGTTGGAGATGCCATGAAGCTAAATTTCCACCAGGGATGCTTTATTTATTTTTCGATACCGTGGTGTTATTCTTTTGTTGCTCTCCGAGCCACCGACTTCTGATTTATTCCATGTTCCTTTAGCCTCTTATTTGAGGACAATGGTTTGGGGCAGTTTTGTCCAGAAAAAAGAAGTTGACATATACATCCTTGGTCTACCAGTTGTCTGCACCTTCCATTATGCCTTTCCCTTCATATCTTTCTTCTTTCACCCAGGACCATTTCCTTTCTTCTTCTCCCCCTTCTTTTTTTCTTCCTCTTTTTCTTCCCTTTCTTGCCCCTATTTTTTTCTTCTCTCTCCCTTCCTCTTTGTCACTTCAGCTCCTATTGAGGCTAATGAAGAGAGAGAACCTGACTTATAAAGAAAGCATCAGGAAAAGAGTGTGACATGGATGCAGGGAGAGATGCTGTACCCCCACCCCCACCCCGACCAGCCTATACTTCCATTTGTAGCTAAGAACAAACAATCCTAATGCTCATATTTAACCTCAGACTTAGCCTATAAGAACCTCCATTCTTAGCTTACAAGTTTCTTTTTTTTTTTGTCTATTTTTTTTCTTCTGAGATTTTATTGAATTGAGTTGTAAATTCACCTTTTGGAGGTCATTGGCTTGGCAAGGGAATCCTTAGACTTAGGTAGGCTTTTTTTCCATATATCTAGTTATACATTAGTTAAGGAATTGTCTCCCTCATAGATCAGAAGCATTCCTGTCCCAGAAATGCCCTTCTCACATAATTTGTTCTATAATTATTTAATCAACACAATAACAATAACTGTAATCAACCCTTTGTTGGATATATTGTCTTATTATAGCACAAAAGATATATTTTATTTAAACTTCTATTTTTAATTTTAATTTTTGTTGGTTTTGTTTCTTAACACAGGGTCTTTCTATGTAGCTCAGGCCTGCCTGAGAATCATGAATCTTCTGCATCAGACTCCCTACTGTTGAGACTACTAGTGTCTGTCAACACTTCCAGCCTTGTTTGTATTAATTTATTCTTAACTTAAGAGGCAATGGTATGTTTTAGAACTATGTTTTTTGTTTATAGATGTATTTGGAAATTTTTATGTTTCTTTCGTTGTCAGAAAATAAAATTTTAATTTTGAATGTCCCACAGTATTGTTTAACACAAAATTAAGCACTTTAAAAATTCTATGCCTTGAGGAACTGCAGTTGTTCACACTCCTTTGCTCACCACAAACCTCATGTTTTCCCAGGGGCTTTCACACCTCAGTCCTTTACAAATAGTTTCGAACATTAGGATGTAGAATTGTTTTTAAATTAATCAGTCACTTCATTACTAAGTCCAACATCATAATCCCCCAATTAACACTGATTTCACTGCATTTTATATGGAAAAAGCCATTACAATCCTGATGGTTTTACATTTTAAACACACTTAACTTAAACCCATTGCTGAACTGTCTGCGACTTTGTCAAGTGTCTTAGTGTCTCCCCAGCTCCCTGGTGTCTGTCAGTTATCAGTGTCATGTTCACATGGTGGTGGGAGCTGGTGCAATCACAAGGTCTCAACTATAGCTACTCTGGGGATAAAGGAGCTTTGTTGCCACAAGAGCCAGCTCTTCCACATCTACACCTGAGCTCATGACCTCGGAAACATGATCTATCACCTTTGTGTCTATTTGTTTTGTTAAGATGTATTCTCATATGTAACCCAAGCCAGTCATATACCTATGGTATACTCTTGCCTCAGCCTCCCAGTGCTAGAACTGTGAGCAGAGTCCACCACGCCCAGTCTGGCTGCTCTCTTTCCTCCTATGTCACCTGGGTTTTCTATTCCATTTATTGATTGATTGATTGATTGAGTGAGTGAGTGAGTGAGTGATCCATTTATCACACAAGCATGTTATCCTATTCCAATTTCTCTATGAAAACTCAAATCAAAAAGTGCACAAAGTAGCTAGAACCCAACCAGGAAACAGACAGTAGAACCTTTCTCTCCCACGTCCCTTCTCTCCAGCCCCTGAGAGCAGGAAGGGCAGGGTGTCTCCGTGCATCCCTTTCTTTCCCTCCTGAGGCTGAAACACATCTCTCCAAAGTCCGCTCCCGCTTCTCTATGGCTGAACCTGCTACTCAGGCCTCCACTCAGCCGCTACCTCCTCGTACCTCAGCATCAAGCAGTCCTGGCTCAGTTTACCCCAGCATAATGGCTGCCCCATTCACGGGGATGATTCATCCCCTGGGGTCGTCATAGGACTGCCATGTGTCTGAGCTGTTCACAGACCTCTTTGGTCACATGGGCAGTGCCAGTGATCATCTAATCCAAACTTATGATTGGGTGTTCACACGTGATACCTGCGTTTGACACATGGCTTGAAAATTTGGAGCTTACTTAAGCTGATAAGCAGCCTAATCACTCTGCTAGGACTCACTACTCACTACCTCATTGATTATTACTTAAACATGTTTTACATTAAAAAAAAAATCATCTCTCCCCTTTCTGTGCTGGGGATCAAGTAAGAAGCATGTTGGCAAGCGGGCTCATCCCACATATCATCATATTACTTTACACAACATGTAATGAGTTATCTATCTATAAATATATTATCTCATAGTGCCAAAATGTCTAAATACAGGCTTAAGCTGAATAAGTATATAACATTTTCTAAGCACTCGTTTAATGAATTCCTATGTTAGGTTTTAAAAGCTTATGCTAAATGCCTCTTGATATCAGTCACGCCATGATGGAAGGTCTCAAGGTGAGACGTCATGATAAGAGGTACTAAGGCAGGAACTAAGAACCTGCTCTTGTGAAGACACCCCAACTCCTCAAAGGGCTGACAGGCTACTAAAATCAGAGTGGAAGCCGACACCTCTGCTTCATTTACATCTCTCTGACTCCTTTACTGTGGATGAAGGGACAGACAACTTGACAGGACAGGCCTCTGAGGTAAGCATCCATCAGGGGAGCCTACGACAGGGAGCCGAAGCAATCCTTTACCTGGGAACCTTGTCCCAGCAAGCAACAAGGACTTGTTCAGACCTCCTGACAAGACCAGAGCTGAGGTGATGATGGACAGAACTCTGTAAATGCCTCCTTATCGATCCCCCTTAGTTCAGTTTTGCTTCTGCTTAAACCTAAGGCTCACACCCCGTAGCCGACGTGAAGTCAATCGGCTCCTTTATCTCTTCCTCTGGACACTGGGGGTTCTTCTTCCCTCTGTGACTTTCACAGCCATTCTAGGAAGCAAGAAGCAGAGGCAGACGCACAAGGCTGCCTTGTTCTGAGTTTTAACCCTAACAATCTCCAGTTATAACATCGTCATACAGCACTGACGCTGTGTCATTCCATTATTCTACATATGGTTATATTAATGGCTATTGTATAAAGCCTGAGAAAACCTTAAAAAAAATACCAAGAGGAAGTCAGAGAATCAAAAGTTCATCACACAGAGGCAGCTAGCATACAGTTTTAATTCCCTTTCTCACAATCCCATATGAGCTGTCTACGTTAATACAGAAAGTTGATAAAGACACCTATTTTTTTCACAAGGGAAAAAAATAAAGCTTAATTTTTCTTCTGTTTCCATCACATCTTCCCATCTTTTTCCTTATGATGCTCTTAACAATGGTCATCTTTAGTAGGAGCCAACAACACCTCTGCTCACTTCCTGGGCTTCTGTGTGACTCAGAACACCTATGGACCATGTGTTCAAACTCTGGTCCATTTCTCTACATGAACTGCTACAATTAGAGTGAGCCAGGGCTGTTCACCCCATCAGACTGAACCGATTGCTAGAAAAGCTGTGTCAGCTAGCTCACCCAGGAATATCTTAGCTAACCCTTGCCTGCCGCCAGCCTTAGTGAAAACACTCGCCAAGGAGGTAGTGAAAAAGATCTCAGGTTTATCCGCATTTAAGGTAATGGATGCACTTACTGGCTCTCTTGCTGACATATATCTCACAGTGTTGCCTCCTTGTCTACAGGTTATTTTACAGGGAGCTTAATTGTTGCTGCGGCAAATCTTTTTAAGTTCTAGAAATAACTGCTGTGTTGTTTTCCCAAGGTCATCTCTTCCACAGCTCTCATTATATGAGTACACAGATGCAAACATCCCCACGTTTCTATCAGGTGCTAGCAAGCCTTTGAACAACAACCTTTGCAGCTAACAAAAATGATCAGATTTCAGTTTTCTGCTTAAATCATCCAGTCTGCTCCATCTGGGAACCAACTGGTGAGTCTCAATGCAGTAAGTGACACTTGACACTACTGAAAGCTTTAAGGCTGGATTGCCTTGCTGAGTGGTCACTGGAAACCTTTCGTCTAAGGTTCACTTCAGAGACTGAAATGATAGTTTCACATGCACATGTATATGTGAGGAAACTTTGTGTTTCCTGAAGGTCAGAATTTCTTTAATAGAAAGAAATTCACGAGCTGAGTCAATTCCATTGACTATAGATTTCCTACTTGCCCTCCTGCCTGAGAGCTGGCTGTTGGTAAACAAAGAATCTTCAATCCAATCTTAGTTGCCAGTATAACTCACACACGTTACATTGCATACCTTTACATTTTTTATTCACTTAGTTATTTAAAAATATTTACTTGTGTGTATGTGTGTATGTATGTATGTATGTATGTATGTATGTATGTACATGTGCATGCCTATGGAACACAGAAAAAGACATTAGATTCCCTAGATCTGGAGTTAGAGGTGGTTGAGCCACCCAATGTGAGTCCTGAGAACCAAACTCTAGTCCTCTGTCAGAGCAACAAGGGCTTTTGACTTCTGGATTATACCTTCAGCCCAAACATTGAAAAGAAAAACAAAACAAAGTACAGCCCTTCCACCACAGTAATGGTTTTAGTCTTGAAACTAACTAAAGGAAGTGCATATAGGACATATAGGACAGACAGCTCGCAGGTAAATGTACATGTTGCTCTTCCAGAGGATCTGAGTTCAGTTCCTAGCATGTCCAGAAGCTTCAAACTGCTGGTGACTTTAGCTCCAGGGGGTTCTATGGCTCCCATGCCCTCAGTGTCCTGCCCATCACGGGCACTGCATTCATGTGTGTGATATACAAATATGCATAAATTTAAAAAATCAAAAAGAAAACATCTTTTATAAAAATCATGTGTATCCCAGATCTACCCAATGGACAGGACATTCTTCACAGCTGAGTGGAGAGTGGGGTCTGACTTCCAGACGAACTCTGGTGCCCCATTTTTGACCATGTCCCCTGGATGGGGAGGCCTGGTGGCACTCAGAGGAAGGATAGCAGGCTACCAAGAAGAGACTTGATACCCTATGATCATATACATGGGGAAGAGGTCCCAGTCATAGGGGAAGGGAGTAAGGGGAAAATGGCAGGGAGAGAGGAATGGGAGGATACAAGGGATGGGATAACCATTGAGATGTAATATGAATAAATCAATAAAATATATTTTAAAAATCATGTGTGTGTATGTGTATGAGAGAGAGAGAGAGAGAGAGAGAGAGAGAGAGAGAGAGAGAGAGAGAGAGAGAGAGAGAAAGAGAGAGGATACAAGGATTAAAAAGGCCCAACATAGCTCAAAAGTTCAACGAGGCCTCATTGGAGGCAGATACACAGACTTGACAAAGATGCGAGTACAAGGTGAGCAGCTGACATAGTCAGACACTGGAGAACCCATAGCTTTATCACAGCCAGTGGTTCAGAGTAAACTGCAGGCTGCCAGGCCTGAGGGCCTTAAGGTTGCTTTGAGTTATAGAGTTAGTTCATAAGACCATGGACACTGTGGAGACAAGGTGCATGAGCTGGACCAGATGGATACGTGTGGGATGGGCAGAGGGAAATCTAAGTAGGTGAGGCTAGCACAGGGAAGTGAGCTGAGCTCCAGTCCTTGGAATAGCCAGGAGTTCTCTGAGTGTCAGCCCTCCTGACTGGTCACATGACAGGTCAGTGTGGGTGTCGCCATCTCCTTCTCAGGTGATCTCCTCTCTACAGGAATCAGGTGGGAGATTTGTACCTTTCCCTCAGTCTGGAACACTTGGTATGTTCTCAGGCCTGGTTTATCGGACATGGTTTTCCTATTCCCATGGGCTCAAATGGTCCCCATTTTACTTTGACATGTTCTAGGACAGCCTTTAACTTTCAGGAATAAGCCAGTCATCAGCTTGTGCCACATGGGTAGTAACAGGCAGAGACCTGGGTTTACATGAACAAAAAGGCATCCCAGCTATACCACTGCCTTCCCAGTGGAGCCAAATGCTGCTTGCAAAATGGAGTCCCCTTGGACAAGGTACAATCAGGAAACTGCTGTTTTCTATGATATGGGGTTCCTTATAGCAGAACACAGCCTGTTGTCTATCTTTCTGCCTACCTTTCGTCTACATAATATCTACCTATCTGTATCCTATCACCTGCCTATATCCTACCAAACTATGTAGATACTTGTATGACGTTATGTCACCACATAAATAATGGTGATGCCTGGTTAAGGAATGGAAATTCCACAGGAACCCTGATTGGATTCTTCTCTAGCTCAAAGGAAAATCACAGTAAAACTCATGATCTTAGGGAAGATAATTAACCTCGCTCTCCCTGTGTTCCAAACCACCCGAGATGATCTAGATAATATATTTTCTGTGATTTAAGTGTGCAGCCCTAAGTACAGTCAGGATTTAGGTTGTAACCAGTGAGATTAAAAGATCATTTTACTTGCTCTGTGGGGATTTATTGGTTCACTCTACGGAAGTTATTTTAACCACTTTTCCCAGACAGAAGGAGAGAGGAAGGACCCAGGAGGGGACAGGAGAAGAATAGGGAAGGGTTCCCGCCCAGAAGCAGGTACAGCTGTCACAGAACACCCACCCTGTGTGGTAGAGACTGTGTTGCCACTCTTTCACACCCGAGAGCCTCTCTTCCTGGGTAGAAGACTGTTCCGTGGTGGGTAGCTGCAAGCCCTGTGTTTTTATGCAAATACAGGTTTGGACAGAGCCATCAGTCACAAGTCCATGGGTCTCCAGACTCATCCCTGAATTTTTCTGGAACTCAGAGACACAGCCTCCTGTGTTCTCCCTTTGACTAGGGGAAACAATAAGATCCTATCTTCTCATTTCTGTGCTGAGGAGATAACGTCAACTGGAGGGAGCTGGTTCCAAGCACGGTCCATCTTCCCCTCTGCCCCTGACAGCCATACTAGCACAAGAAGCTTTGATCAACTAGGGGCCATGCACGTGCATGTGGAATAGCAGGCACACTGGGACGAAGCCGACAGCTTTCTAGGTAGCAGGGCACAGGCTAGAAACAGTCAGCACTATGACTGCAGCAGCCGGAGTTGTGTGTTTGATTTTTAAAGTTTTTTTTTTTTTAATCTTTTACTTAGACAGACAGACAGGGAGCGATAGATACAGCATGGCTGTGGATATCAGAGGACTACTTTTTGAGGTGGCTCTCTCCTGCCTCCTTTCTCTTCTCCCACCTTGTTGTGGCAGGCTTTTTTGACTCCAGTGCGCGCGCGTACGTACACACACACACACACACACACACACACACACACACACACACATACATCATGCTCTGCCTCTTTCATGCAACTCCACCCTTCTCCTGTATGAGTGTCGGTGTTATGGATGCATGCCACCACATCTTTGCATTTTTTCACATGTGGATTCAAGATATTGAACTGGGGTCATCAGGCTTACATGGCTAGTGTCGTTACCCACTGAGCTATCTGTATCACCAAGCTCAGGCTGAAGAGGGTTTTTTTGTTTATTTTTTCCCCTTACAATAGGTAAAGCCAATGCCTTGGCTGCAGCTCAGGAAGGAACCCTCAGGACCAGTTGGCAGAAGGAGAGTAAGGATTCCTTTTCGGGGTTGAAGCAGCAGGGTGAATAGAAAGAAGGCTCTCAGAGAGAAGATGAGACCCACCCAAGAGCATGGGGGCAGTCCTCAAGGTCTCTATTTAGGGTCTCTCCAGGATCCACGCTCACATTCTTTAGTGGCATCCGGTCCGGCACTGCATCTCGGTGTTACCAGGATGCTCCATGAGACTACACTGGGATCCTGAGATGCACTGGATCAGACTACAGCTGATCAAGCCAACCACTGGGCCTCTGGGAATCCAGAGAAGTAATGATGTTTTTGCTGCAAACAAAAGTTTATAGTCTGATTTGTGAGATTCCCAGAAAATATATAGGAAAACAAATAACTACTGGGAGATCAGACATGCTCAGCCTTAAGCATGGTGTCGCTATTTCAACACTCTTTATATATATATATATATATATATATATATATATATATATATATATATATATATATAGTTTCATGTGTATGAGTGTTTTGCCTGCATGTATATCTGTGCACCACATATGTGCCTGGCGACCACGGAGATCAAAAGATGGTATTAGATCTCCTATAACTGCAGTTACAGATGGTCGTGAGCCACAGTGTAGATGCTGGAAACTGAACCCATTTCCTCTGCAAGAGCAGCTAGTGCTCTTAAACACTGACCCAAATCTCCAGCCCTAATTTCAGATTTCTCATTTGAAAATATTCCTGTATGGGAGACTGTATCTGTTCCTGTAGAGGCAATTTCCAGGCACATTTTGTTAATTGTATTGGAAGTTTGACTCTCAGCTGTCAAGTGTGTTCAACCACACTCCCAAGTGAGGGGTCCTTTCTTTGCTATGTCCAAGAACTTCCCCTGACTTTCCTGCCTCAGTACCACCCACTCTGAGATAGATGTTACATCACAGAACTACACATTGCATGAATGAGTATGGGACAGATCGATCACTTCACACCTAGTGTCAATAAATATAGAATGTGCACTGTGTATTGATCATCACACACAATACTTAGCAAATGCATCATTGGCTCATGTTTTCACCATGCTACAAATTCTATTATTTTTACCACATTCTTTAATATTTAGTTTATATGTGCTTGTGCACATGAACACACCCACAAGTCCTTGAGGGGTTCATATGAGTGCAGTGCCCACACAGACCAGAAGAGGGCATCAGATCCCCCTGAATCTGGAGTTAGATGTGGCTGTGAGCTGTTTCAAGAGGGCTCTGAATGGAACTCCAGTCCTCTGTGAGAGCAAGTGTTCTTAACTGCCTACCCATCTCTTTAGGCCTGGACTATCACTTATAAAAAAAATGTTTGGTGTGAAACAATAAGTCCTACATGTTTTGATGCCAGCAGCAGCCTCGTGCATCCTTGGTTTGCTATATTCTGATCAGACGGCTCTTTATTCTGCAATGTTCCCATGGGGATATAATGATCTGAAAACAGACTAATCAACAAACATGGTCAGTGATGTATGATTATAAGTAAAGTGGCCTTTGGGGAAATGGAACTCACTGACTTCTCCTGAAACAGAAGAAATTAGCTCACCTCTTGCTGTCTATTGACTGGTGGTGTTCTGCTCATGGTGGAATGGCCACGCTGTGCGAGGCAGTGAGTAAGATTCTACAGCTTTAAGGCTTTACTCGATCTACATCCTTGTCCTGAATATGTGCCCCGTGCTAAATAAACAACGATTGATCTTGAGCTGCACCTCCACGGACAGCATTTCCACTCTCCTATTTGTCTAGCCCTCAGGAAGGGGGTTTTAATAGGAAAAACCTCCTGACACCACAGTGTAAACTTTGGATGTAGCTGCGGTATCTGATCTGTGTCCTGGGTCTCATTACAATGTCACCTGGCAGGTGAGCAATGTTCCCAGATCTCAGGTTGCCTCTCTGTTTAATAAAGATAATTATCACCTGCTTTGCAGAGGTCTGTGACAAACAAATAAGATAGCAAGTGAACACCTAGCAGCTGCCTGGCCTGCTAGATGTGAAACATGCTTTTAAAAAGGTTCTGTGCTTAGCCGGGCGTGGTGGCGCATGCCTTTAATCCCAGCACTCGGGAGGCAGAGGCAGGCGGATCACTGTGAGTTCGAGGCCAGCCTGGTCTACAAAGTGAGTCCAGGACAGCCAAGGCCACACAGAGAAACCCTGTCTCAAAAAAAAAAAAAAAAAAAAAAAAAGACAGCCCTGCTGCCACTAGTTCAAGAGCATAGGGCACTGGTGGCTCCACATTTAGACTTTCCCATCCACTCTACCCAGGACACTGAGGATGCATTTGTAACTGAGTGGGCGAACCTAGGAGGTGATTCAGCCCAGGTTTCTATTTGGTTTTGCACATGTCTCTTGTAATAACAAGTGGCCTAGTCCTTTAATCTGCATGCACCATCCAGGCACATTCCTCTCCAAATGACGCTTGTCATTTAATAAAGCAAATGAACTTATATGGAGAAAACCGGGAGTAAGAAGAGCAGAGAATCGTTGGGACCTCACACTGGGACCTGCTTGCGTTCTTTCTGCCCTGCTCTGCCCTGCACCAGCCTCGCATAGAACCAGGAGCCCTTTATGGCACCAGTCTGAGTGCAATCAAGCGATTTACATCGGACTTCAGCAAGCATGTATGTCTAGACCATGTGACAGCCGGGTAGCAAGGACCTCTTATACGTGCACTTATACAACCTTTCTCCTCTTCTCTGTGCCCTTTTCTGCCTCCACTCATTGTACTGCATTCATGGGGGCTGAGCCCTCAATGGAGGTGACATTTCACAACGGTAAGTTCACAGTGTCGGTGGCTCAAGTCTTCATTTCATTATTTCAAGAAAATAATTGCGGTTTATTTATGTTCCGGGAGCCAAGGGGAGGACCCTCTCTGTTCTGTCTGCCAGAAAGCAGTAGCGGCAGGCTGGGGGAAGGGCTCTGCCTCAGGAAGCCTGGGGAACCCATACTCATCAAGAGCAACTGGAGGGATAATAATGGACACAGGAGGACCAGGCTGGATTGGGACAGCCAGTTCTCTTGCCACCATCCAAACTATATCACCTAGAAGCGGTGATGTAAGTGGTGATCTCTAAGACAACCGCTTTTCTTGTAAGCAGCTCTGACCCTTAGCATCTGCAAAGGCTGCACATATGAGCTGGGCTGTGAGAGTGGAGACCCTTGTGCGTGAGGATCAGAGGAGTGAACACACTGTTACACAGCCTTCTCTGGCCAGCTACCTTCTTCATCAGCACTGCATTCACAGCGATGCCAGATCTGCTACCCAGCACCTGCCTTCTCGTATGATGGCTCAGTAGATAAAGGCTTGGTCCCGAGGTCTCACACCATCAAAGGAGCAAAAAGACTCATGCAAGTTTTCCTCTGATATCCACACTTAAGTTTCTGTTGCTGGGATAAACATCACAAGTAAAAGCAACTTAGGAGATGAACGTGTTTATTTGACTTACACTTCCAGAACACAGTGCATCACTGAGGAAGGCTAGGGAAAGAACTGAAGGCAGGAACCTGGAGAAAGGAACCACAGAGGCATGACACTTGCTGATTGACTCTCTGCTCTCTCAGTCTCATACTCACTAGTCCTATACTCAATAGTCCAAGACCTCCTGCCTAAGGACAGTGCCACCCACAGTGGGCTGTGGCCTCTTGCATCAAATAGTAATTAAGACAACCCCTCACAGACCAGCCTGATAAGGACAATTGCTCAACGTGAAGACTTTCCGGCCTGTGTCAAGTTGCTAGTTGATGCTAACTTGGACCAACAGAATGGCACCACACAGGAATAAATGCAATAACATTTTTTTAATTGGCATGCTAGTTAAACTTGCCTTTACTGTTTTTCTTTAGTTATTATTATTTTCCAAGCAGCATTCGTTAGGGGCTTGAGGAACAAAACTTTAGAAAAGCTTCATTAATTTTATTAAATAACATTAAATCAAAATTAATGTGGTAGGAGAATGGAACAGAGCTGGAAACTCTTTATAGGAGTATGACAAACATCTAAATGAGAAACCGTAAGAGGCTTTTTTAGAGAAAGTAATTACAGGAGATTTTCTGAGAGGGGCTATATGAAGAAATAGCAAAGAATGAAGAGCCGTGATGAGCAGGTGGCAATCTGTGATGTACGCCCCTGATGAGACATGTGTCACCAGCACACACCTCCTTTTGGCACTTTCTTATCATCAATGAGAAAAACAGAAACCCTAAAAAAAATGTCTTCAACTTGAGCAAATAAGAATTTGAAGGTAAATTACCTACAAGTGCAACACATATTTATGCACACATCTGTGCATGAACACATACATGGGCATATACATACATGAACACACAATACACACAGATACACATGGATAAACACATATGCAAATACACACATATATACATATCATATGAATATATAGGCACATACATGCATGTTCATATACATAAACATGCCAATATAGATACAAATATGAACACTTTTATACAAATACACATACATACATACAAATGTACACATATATACATATAAAACACATATGTGCACAAATGCACATATGTATTCATATATATACATGTGCATAAACATATGCATGCATGTTTGTACATTGAGCTTCCATAATCACTAGGATGAAAAATTAGTTAGTCTGAATCCACAAGAACTTAAACAACAACACACTTATTAAACTAATAGCCTTGTTTTAATACTATAACATATCTGCCCCAACACGGCAGAGCTGAAGCCATTACATCATGAAGAGAAGGACCCTCTGATTTGTGAGCTGCTCTCTAGTTTATAACCCATTTTATTTCTTGCCAATATTTGTGGGATCCTGCCATTAATAAATCACCTTTAAAAGTACTGTGGCTGGAAAAGTCTCCATTAGTGACACTACTTGGGCCCAATGCCTCTGCAGCCCAACGCTCTGAACGCTCACTGCAGCATTGCTCTGTGGTGTGTTAATGTTTTGCTGTGTCACCCGTTATTGATGGCATTGCCATTCAAGATATCAAATTCTTTACTTTTGTGCTTGTTCTAACCACTGGAAGGAAAACTACCATATATAATAATGCGACCATCGCGATAATACAAGTCTGCAGGAGTCTGATGAGTGGGACTTGATAAATTCACTGTCCACCAGACATAGATCTAAACATTCTGCTGTGTGATCCTGAGCCATGGGAAAGTTCCAAATAAGACACTGGGGCTTCTTAAGTGACAGATGCCCCTGGTAGGAAGAACAGCAGCAGAGGGCCACTCCTGGGCAAACTCACTGGTGTCTGGGCTGTGTAGAGTTAGACGCTATCTTCTGGCGACATTGTGAGTGATGCCTTTCAAATCTGCTTCCTGTTACTGTGCTGTTGCCTTTGGCTCGGTTCTCCTTAGTGAACCCCTGGGATTGACTATGGCCTCTTAAAATAAGAGTCACGGTATATTCCACTAAAGTTAGTGTACTTCAAGCTATCCAAGCTATAGACAATGGGACAGCCATCCAGTATAATATGTAGTAAGGAGCCAAAAGGTTTTGGACAGTGGTCCTGGACAGTGGTCAGGACCAAAGAGGACAACAGGGCTTCATGTCAACCTGTTGGAATTCATCTACTGCAGACAAGAAAACAGATGGATTCTATTCTGAGGAAATGGCCTATCTATGAGTGCCCTCTGTATGCATGAAAAATCCAGGGACTGGCTCGTGAAGCTAAATCAACCTATGGCCATGACGAAGGTTTGTATCTGAGGGGATTCAAAAACACCATGTTGCCATCTTGATCCTGAGCTGGGCTGTGTGTGTGCAGAGACTACAGGGTGATGCCCAGGGTCCTGCTCTGATACTCTATACCCCATTCCTTTGAGACAGGAAAGCTGCAAACATTCCTGCATCCCCACCAACAGCCCACCCCCTCATAGACTACATCCACACCCTCAGGCTTGCAGAGAGGTAACTCTGACCCACAGAGGCACATCTTCAGCTCCTTCAAACCAGCCTCTCTAATGTGCAACCACTACTTTTTTAGTTGCTAAAAATGTCCCCATATTACAAAGGAAAACCAGTGAGCAATTGCTCTGTGTCTCCACTCTCTGCTATGCCTGGCAGCTGTGTATTGGGTGGGATTTGTCCTTGGAGAGCTGTCAACATAATATTTCTGAACACTCCCCTTGGAGGAGAAAGAAGAGATGTAAATTTGCATGGAGGCATTGTCTGGTGAAGGAGGCACACAGGGTGTCTCAGTGACGGCTCAGGATTCTGGCCAGAGAGATTAATAACGGTGACATGGGTCATGGGCTCTTCAGAACACTGTGATCCTGTCCCATTCTCTGATGACAAGTCAGGAGTATGGCTGATGGGCAGGGCTGATTCAGTTTCTTCGGCTCTTGGAAATTGATAAAGGATTATTACTATGATAGGAACTGTAGAAACAGACGCTGAAGTGGAAATCAGGAATTACATTCTGAATCACAAGACAAACAGAGAGGGAGGTGCTTGGAATTGTGAAAGAATACAAAGGATAAAGCTCAGGGCGTGCCTGATGAAGGCTGAGAGCCAGGAAGTAATAGTCTCTGGCTGTTTAGAAAAACATACAAAAGTATGAGATCGAAGCTTTAAGGCCCGGGAGAAAGTTCCCTGTCTCTTATGTTCTTATGTTATAGGTGAAGGGCTCTGGCCCTTTAAGAGTTGTTAAGTAACACTATCTAACAGGGCAAGCTGAGTTTTTGAAAGCAGACATTTGGCCTCAGACTCCAGGCTTCCTGTGAGCACAGCAGAAGAATGGCAGGGCAGACAGTCTGAAAACATGCTGCTCCTGTGAATCCTCTTTTCTTAGTTTCTGTCCCAGTGACCATAAGAACATAGCACAGTATAGACTATGAGGAGGAAAGAGGAGGGCGTAGTGGGAGCAGAAAGGTCTCTGCCAAAGCCTGGGGCAAGCCCTAGGTGGGGTCAAGCAAGGCGGTTACCTTGGGAACACAGAGCCTCCTCCAGGATCCCAACTCTTATCAGTTTAACAGTCTTGCCTGGGGCCACCTCGCAGGGCATCTACTTGACAGAAAGCTCTGCTCTTTAGGAAAGCTCAAAATCTCTCTGGTAGACGTAACCTTGAGCAAGCCACTTAGGTTGTGTGGAGTCCAGTGTCACCACAATAAAACAACAAGGCTTCCTTTTCAAGGATATTTCCCAGCTGGACGGCTCTAGGAAGTTAGTACGGAGTCAGCCATTCAGGTACAGCCCTGTCTCAGCACCAGGGACTTGCTAATCCAAACACAGGAAACCTCATACCCAAGAGGGACAAGGAAAATATCTGTAGAACTGTCCATGGCTTACAGAGTCCTACCAGGGGTGGCGCCAGCCTCGCACCGCAAACTCAACTGTGAAAACCTTTTCACTAAGCTTCGAGATGCACATCTTTCATTTGTTATTTGATCAAAGTTCAGTCCCAGGTTTATTTAAAATAAGGCAAATAATAATAGAAGACAAAAGACTTCTTTACACAGACCCAGGCTAACTTAAGCTCAAAGAACGGAACATGACAACCACCTTGTCATAATTAAAACACCATGTTTAGCTTGGTGTGATGATTTACCCATTGATCCCAGGCACAGACAGGTAGACATCTGTGAGTTTCAGGACAGCCAGGGCTACACACAGAGAAGCGTTATCTTGAAAAACCAAAAACATAACAAAACCATCACCAAAAAACCCCCAAGTTTTAGCTGTTTTACAAAATGTGACTTATTAATCTTATTGGATCACACAAGAGAAGAGGTCAAAAAATGACGTAAACTCCATTTGAAATGTACTTGTGTCTAAGCAAATGCACCCATTGTTTGTGTATCTTATAGTGAAAATAAAAGTCCCTCCAAAGAAGTAGAAGTTATTGGGTAAGGGGTGGAGATGATCCTAATAATTGAGTAGGACCTAGAGAGATGGCTCAGTGGTTAAGGACACTTGTTGCTCTTACAGAGGACCCAAGTTCAGTTCGCAACACACATATGGCAGCTCACAACCTCTACAACTCCAGCTCCTGAGGATCTGATGCCTCTTCTGATCTCCATGGTCTCAAGAACACACATGCAGGCACACATACATACAAAATTAACAAACATTTTAAATATACTGCATATATAACAAAAATACTCAAAGAATAAGCAATATTATATATATAAAAACATATATATATATATATATATATATATATATATATATATATATATATATATAAAATCAGCTAGTGGCTCATGTTTATGTACATAGTAGTGACTAGTTCTGCCTAGATGGACTGTGAAAAGCAGACTTCCATTTTTCAAAAGAAAATCCTGGTTGATTCATAAACACTTTAAACATGGAGGGTATGGTGTGCTTCGATCTCTGAGTTCCCTGTTTGTTTACCTCATAGGCAACAACACTCATGCCTTGACCCCTCAGTTACAAGTTGTGTTGCGGTGTGGATGGCTTGCTGTCAGCATTGTCTACCTAGACAAGAAGAAAGTATTTTGGACACAGCTGGCTTTCCTCACATGGTTATGGGCAGTACCTATTCCAGACCCTTGCCAAGCCTTGCTGTTAGATTTCCTGCCACTATTCTGATGACCACTTATGCTCTCTAAGTACGTCTGTGGTAGTGACAGAAGCTCCCAATGCAGGCAGATCAACAATGGATGAGTGTATGTTTAGAAGGTGTTTGTTTTGTTTTAGTTTTTTTTTTCTCGTTTCTATACAGTGGGACCAATGCTTCATAGGAAGAGGAGAGAGTTATATGCGCAATTTCTACACAAGTCAGATCAATGAGTCAACTGTGCAAAACAGGCCTGAAGACGTCTTACATACACAGAATCCCTTCCGCACACGTGAGGACACCATGATGTATTTCACATCTCTTCCTAGATACACATAGAATAATAGTATCCATTGGCAGCATCCCTGCAAGGACCACATCACACAGCACAACTCCTCCTTGAACAGAGCTCTTCCCAGAGGAAGGATGAGGGAGAAGAAAGTTCCCGCTATTCAATAATATAAACATAATATTCAAAATAACAATAGCACCCAGGGATGACCATTGCTCATCCTTAAAGCTGGAGCACAGGCATGCGTCTTGAGGAGCACAGGAGCAGAACAGCCATTCTCCTCTGACAGCATCCGTAATCCAGCATCCCTGTTCTTCTGATGAGGGAGTTGGGAACAGCCCACCACAGCCTCCTGCCCTCGCACTCACCTTTGCCATTTAGTAGTGGCCACAGATGCTGCTGGGGACAGCCCACTATAGCTTCTGAGTTCCATACTTATCCTTACCACTTAGAACTGTGTGCCCTTGCCTGAGTCCCTCACTTGCAAAGATGGCTATAGCTCATGAGTCTTCTGGAGGGTGACACTTGTCTATAGAAGGAGGTGGGTGGGGCCCTGGCTGGCTCTTGGTACATAGACGGTGATGTGGCAGTGGATCAGTTATTCCATATGAAGTAGTACATGAAGGATCCTGTCAGACATTTTTGCCCAGGATGTGCCACAGAGGGTACTCAGCATTTAGGGTTAAATGATTACAAGTGAGTGTCCATTGCTGTAAGCAGATTGGAGAGTTGGTGTTAAATCATATAAAAATAATTGTATAGCTACAGGACTCAGTTATTATATTTCTACATTAAACCATATAGGAATAGCATCCCTTGCATTAAGGAAAACTGCATTTTGTACCCTTACCACATGCAACAACTATCTGAAGAAATAAGTATTGATTTTTGGCTTTTTAGAGATAAGCCGATTAGTGTAATGCCCTCTAAGTTGCTCTTGCTAATGTAGAATGGTGTCCCTTCTTTCAAGTAGCAAAGATAGCTGGCCACAGACCTAGTTTCCTAATGTAATTTTCCTTTCTGGGTCTCATTTGTCATTATAGAAAAAAAAATGCTATATGTCAGAAGCCTTAGAAGAATAATGAAAACACTAAATTCATTTCAATAGTATAGTTTTACAAAATTGCATTTAAGTGACAGTTTTGTTGGCTGTGGGACTTCCTTCCTTCTGTGGGGTCTGCCATCCCTGGCGCCGGCCCCGGATTCTTTGGCTTTCCTTTTGCAGAGTGATGGCTATGTCTTTTCCCATTGTCTGGTCAAAGTGCTGCCTCCTATAGCCTGCATTGCCCTGCCATGGAATGGTAGGCTGTCTGCTGATGCTCACTGGAGACCCTGTGTTTGCTCACCATCTAGCACTAGGGGCGGGGAATAAAGCACCGGGCCAAGGCAGTGATACTTAAAACTCCTGGAATGTAATCTTCCTAATGCGGTCAGCCTTTGGCTAGCCTTTGCAGTGCTGCGGAAGAGACGCAGCTCTGGTGGGACAAGTATGGGTTGGGACACCAGTACAGAAGTAGACTGTTAAACTTACAGTTAGCTACATAGCAAAGTGTATTGAGGTGAAATGTGAAAGATGAAATAAGCAAGGGGAAAAGAGCAATGAAAACAGATTTACTTAAAGTAGAATACTGATGCATCTGTATAAGTCTCCAGCCTTGAATTTGAATATCTCTGGAAGGTGAGTATATATATGTGTGTGGTTTTTGCCCAGCATGTGTGATGTGTAAGTATATTTCTGTCATATATCTGGTATGTGTATTTATGGCAAGTGTATATGCATGTGATGTGCCTGGTATAGATAAATGCTTAGTATGTTTATATTAGTGTATTGTGTGTTTATACCCTACTGTACCACTACACAGCTTTCTCAGGAGGCCATTGGTCTCAGCCTTGACACTCCTGCCAGAGATGTTGTACGCCCTTGAAAGTGGTGACTCAGTGTATAAGGACTCGGGTTTCTGCCAAATAACATGTCAATTCCTTTCAAGGGGATGAACTAGCTAATATTTAGAGGTCATAGCTAAATCGGGTAATGTTATTAAATTCTCATTTTCTTTTATCACCACAATATATAATATTAACTTTAGCTCATATCAAATGTAATATACTTATTTTCAGAATTATTTGTTTATGGTTGTGTCTAAGAGAGTACTGTGCACATGAATGAAGATACCTGATGAGGCCAAAGGTGCCAGATGGTCCTGGACCTGGAGTTACAGGTGATTTTACGTCACCAGCCCTGGTGCTGGCCACAGCACCAGCAGTGTATGCTCGTAACCCTGAAACACCTCCAGGCCCATATTTATATATTTTAAACATTTGATGAAACCCTTTTATGATACTGTGTTTTATTCTAGAACTCGGCTGGTTTCAAACTCACCATGAACCTCGGTTGGCCTTGATTTCCTGGTGATCCTCCTGCCTCAGCCTGTCAAGTGCTGGAATTGTGTGCAAACACACACCACACGTATCTTTTTATTTTATTTAATTTTTGCCACACCTATCTTAAAGTCTTTCCTTCCATCCTCCCTCCCTCCCTCCCTCCCTTCCTTCCTTCTTTCCTTTCTTCCTTTTTTTTTGACAGAGTCTTTCCATGTAGCCTTAGCTGTCCTGGAACTCACTCTGTAGATCAGTCTGGCTTCCAACTTATAGAGATCTGCCTGCCTCTGCCTCTTTAGTGTTTGGATCAAAAAGTTGCACCACTACACATAGCTATAATTTCTTTCCTTATTAAAGATTTTTTAAATTTTTATTTTATGTGCATGACTGTTTTGCTTGTATGTATATATGTGCACCAATGTGTAGAGAATTCTCAGAAGAGGAGTTCAGATCCCCTGGGACTAAAGATAGGCAGAATTATGAGCCAGCATGGAGGTCCTGGGCACAGAACCCAGGTTCCGTGGAAGAGCAGCCACTGTCCTTAATCACACAGCCATCTCTCCAGCTCACCCTGAGACTTTCCTCGTGCCCTTTCCCGTTTACTTCAAATGTCTTTGCTGAAATTCATGCATTATGTCAGTGCACTGTGGCACTGACTGGGGTAACAGTTGAATAACTGGAGTAAAACAAACAGAAGATTTCATTTGGGCAAAGAAAAACGTCTCCAGTCACCCTAGCACTGCCAACTGTAAGATGTGGAGTTATTTTATGCATTACAAGGCCAGAGGAGACTCTGCCAAGTAAATCATCTCCTTTTAGAGATATCAAAATTCAAAGAAGCATTTACATCTTTGATTCATCATAATAAAGGGCTAGAGTTCAACTGTTGGTACAAGCTTAGCAGGCTGTGTGTTTGCTCTATAGAGACTCAGGCTGTGTGTTTGCTCTATAAAGACTCTCTTGTAAAAGATAGGATTCTGTACATGCGCTTCCCAGAGCTGTTTTCAAAGTTATTTTTAAAATGTGACTATAAATTATATATGTAATTATTACATATTATATATAATGTTATACTATAACATTATATAACTATATATTATAATATATTATATATAAATTATATATGGTGTGTGTGTGTGTATGTGTGTGTGTGTGTGTGTGTGTGTGTGTGTGTGTGTGTGTGTGTGTTCACCATCCATAGAACCTGACTCTGGCTCCAGAGAACAAAGCCTGCAGCAGCCATTCTTCCTAAAAGCAGAGGGAAATCTAAGGATCTAGGAAGACACTTCCCTATTCTGTACTTTACAACACCTGCCATGCAAGCTCTAACTAGCTAAGTGCAAAGAATTTCTCCCTATTCTGTGAATACTGATGATTTAAAAACAAAAACAAAAACCAAAACCAAAAAAAATCCAAAACCAAACAAGCAAACAAAAACAAACAAAAAAAAAATGGCAAAAAAAAAAAATGAAAAAAACTCTATGAACTATGGAACTACTGGGTTTCTGCCTTGAACCCCCAGCTGAGATCTATAGATAGACCCAACTACACCGCTGCTGGGTAGATTCTCCAAGAACTCTAAGTGAGTGTGCTTTGTAGACAACATGCCTTCCATGTTTACTGCGCCACTATCCATAGTAGCCATGGTATGGAAATAGCCTAGATGCCCATCAACAGACACATGAAGATAGTATGCTGTATGTAGAAATGGTGGGGTTTATTCACTACAAAGAACCATCAATCTCTGCCATTTACAGGAAAATGGGTGGCACTGGAGATAATTATATTAAGTGAAATAAGCCATTGTGTCACATGCTTTGTCATAGGTGGGGACCACGTGCAATGTATGTGAGGAATAAGCAGACGAGACTGAAAGGAGGAAGAGATGGGAGAGACTGATGTGTGTGTGTGTGAGGCGGGGGAGGAGAATTATTTGAGGTGATTATGGTGGGAAGGGATAAAAAATAAAATAGGTTAAAAAAAGTCATAATGGGACTCATAATCTTGTAAGTTAGCTAAAAATAACATAAAATTGAATTTTCTTATTAATAACTAATGTAGATTTTTTTTGTACTTAAACAGAGGGTGTGCATGAGCGCATGAGTTTCTGTGTGTTTGTGTGTGAGGCTACAGACTGATACTGCATATTTTCTTAGATGCCTTTCTACTTTTATTTACTGAGGCAGCGTCTCTTGCTGAACCCAAGCTTGTTAATTGAGCTAGTTTAGCTAGCCAGCTAGCCCCAGAGATCTCCTGATGTCTCTGCCTCCCAAGTGCTGGAACTACCAGTGGCTGCCATACCTGCCTGGTCTTTATGTGTGTCCTGGGATCTGACCTCTAGGCTTTGGCCCCTGAGGCACATCCTTAGTCCCTAATGCAGATAAGTAAAGAGACATTCAACAAGTAAATTGAGAAGTGTCTGAGGTAAATGGGTAAGGGTACACTTTATGAAATGTTTCTTTGTATCTAAAAGCTACAGACAAACAGATGTCAGAGTTCTGTTGTACAGTAATATGCCTGCCATTACAATTCACTCTGACTTTCTTGGGTATCAAATACAAAGCTGGTGAAATACAAAGTTGTTCATGACAAACAACCACTTGCAACATGCTTCTCTGTGGGTGTGTCCCTGCCTGTGTGAGTGCCAGTTTTGTACGTGGGAAGGTCACAAGACAACCTCAGGCCTCAGGCCTCTCCTTTCCTCCATGTTTAAAGCAGGGTTTTATGTTGTTTGTCACCGTGTACACCCAGCAGGCCCATGAGATTCCATCTCAGCCTTCCATCTCACCATGGGAGCAGCTTGGGTGAGCCTGACACAAGCAGGTTGCTGATCTAGAACCAGCATTGGGATGTGGACCAAGATCCCCTACAGGTGATGATGCTATCATACTGAAGGGTGCTTTATAGAGACTTGGCCACACACTTCTGCCTCTTTCATGCCTGAGAAGTCGTTATGATTAAGCTTGTTGAAAACAATAAGAAAGAGACACATGGGTAAGAGGTGAGATACCAGAAGAACTAAAATTGGATTTCAGGATAACTGGGACAAAGGTTTAATAGGCCTACAAGAGATAATCTGGCCAGCTGCAAAGAGCAGCCCCCACTAGAGATGACATTGCCTAGTGACTGACCCAAAGGGTCCTACTGGAGATAGAGTTGCTAAGAGACCCAGTTTTATGGCCACATTCCTTCCTGCCCACTAGAAATATCACTACCTAACAACTGATCCATCCTGTTGTGGATAACAAAAGAAGTTAAGCTATTGGTGGTCTTGGCACCCTAAGGACCTCAGATCATGGCCTTGGCCTTGGGCACTCCTGAGACCTAGCATTTGGGGGATCAGTTGTGACCCAGCTCGGAGCTGAATTAAAAATTCCTCTTGTATTTTACAACTGTTTCATGTATTTTCTGGTTCTTTTTTGGGGAGGATCACTCTGGGCATAGCAGAGAGATGTTGACCAATAATATGTGTGTCACACACACACACACACACACACACACACACACACACACACACACACACACACACACAAATCCAGAGCTTGGAGTATATGGATGTTCCTGGAGTTGGCAGTTTCCAAAGTCTTCTGCTCCCAGGGAAATGAAATCATATTCGGGGGGGGGGGGGTCAGGAATAGATATGTGTGTCTAATTGCAGTGAATTTATATTTATCAAGACATTTTTCTTATGAAAGCTAAGTTTCCGGAGAAACTCAGAAAGCATAATATTACCTTTTCTAGGTTATTTGTATCTCACTTACCTAGTAACACCCCAGGTGGCAGTAAGTAGGTGATCTCCACATTTTAAGGCCAGCCAGGGCACCCTCTGCAGGCCAGTGGCCCAAGGGCAATAGATGGATATGAGCCTTTGCTTCCTTTCATTTTTAACAGAATGCCAGACAAGTACCTTCTAGGTCCCGTGTAATGTTCCTTACATGTTTTTTCCAGACTGAGTGTTCTCTGGGGAGAGGCACATGCATGCATTGACACTGGGACCTAGGACACTTCTGTCTTAGAGCTCTGATCTAAGATACACATGCAGGAAGTGCGCATGTGGGAGAGTGGGTAACAGATAGGTTTTATAAAATTGGGCACATGAAGTTTCAATTTCCCAAATGCATTTTTAATAACATGACATTCCACATTTTGTATAAAGGTCTTCTCTTTAAATAAAAGGAAAATCAATACTTATATAGAGCCATAACCTAAAAAGCAAGCTAATTATTTGTGTCAACACAAGCTTTAAAGCTGCCATCGGATTTTCTCTTGATTTATGAGACAGGGTGTTCCCTACTTAAATTGGAACTTTATTACAAACACTTTCTTTCACAGTGATTTATTCATTACAGAAATCAATGGGGGTTGTATCTTGTGAAAACCAAGATTTTATTGATAGCCAGGTGAATATGTTGAGAACTGGAGCCCAACTCAGAGATGCCTACTCAGGACATACACTTTCAAGGTTCAAGATTAATGTGTTTTTTAAAAAATTCATCTTGTAGACATCAAAAACGCCCAGATGATGGATGGTGCTAACAAGGTCCTTATTTAATTATAATTAATGATGGAGGCAGCATATAAAGAATGGGCTTCATTTTCAGCTGCTTTGGAGAAATAACGTGTCCTACATAAATCTGTCATACACTATGAGGCCAATATATGCAGCAGACACTGCAGGTCTATGAGAGAGGTCTCACAGCTCCTGCCCACTGTGTGATCTTAAAAGTGGGTGTACATCTAAAGCAGCCACAGCAGGGCTGCCTGGCTCACCATCATTCTTATCTCTGCTGTTGGAGTGACTGGATGCCACGAGGCGGACAGGGCTAAGGAGAAGCCAGAGGCCAGGAGGAATTGGAAGGGGACAGTTAAAAAGCACATGAAAAGACAAGAAGTGATATCTCCTGGTGGTGGCTGTCTATTTAGCTAAGACAAGCTGTAAAATTAGAAGAATGTTTTCTTTGTTTTTGTGTCTCTGAAGCCACTTCCTTTGGGAGAACACAGCCATCATCCGTTGAGGAAGATCGCTGGAATGTGAAGGGCAGGTGGAAGACACAGAGGGCTACCGGGGGATCAATGTGTCTCTTGACTATCAAGGAATCTACATGTGGGGGTGACTACAAGCAATAAGTGTGGCCCCCACCAACAAGATGGCAAGCCTATAAATGCATTTTAAAGTTTACTTTATGTTTTAAATTGGCTTACAAAAATAGGTCTCCAGGCAGATTTTCATTAATTCCTCTCCACCCCAAGCCCTCATCTCTCTGCCCCTTTGTCCCAGTTTACTTTGCTCTGTTGTCTTCCACAGACCTCCCTGCAAAGTCTTTTTTCCCCAACCCCGCAGGCTTCTTTCTAGCTTCCTGGCCTGTAAGAATGTTCTCTCTTACTCAGGTATACATATTTAACAGCCTCTAACCGTCAAACACATGTTTTTGAAGTTCTCTTTTCCTGTCAAAAAAGAAGAGAAGCCATTCCCACAGCCCGAACCTTTGACAGAGGAGTATTTATAAAGCAGGCATCCAGGCACCCAGTAAGGGCCACATACACCTGGACTGCTATGACTGCTGACCAGCTAGCTGTGTGGACAATCTTCCTGAAAGTGTTAAGTTTTACAAACAAAACAGGGATGCGAGCTCTTTGGTATTTAAAGCACGCAGAGGGAGAGGGACTGATGAATATTTTTCCCCAGGGCACAGGATAAATAGCGTGGGCTTCTCACTGGTGATTTGAGAATAATTTCAGCTGGTGAGGACTCGAAAGACAGTATCTCAAGCCACTGTCCTATCTCCTGACCTCTGGCACTCTTGGGTTTATTCTAGAACCAGCCACCTAACTCTCCCTACAGTTCCCCTTTGCTGATGATGGGTCTGCCTTCTAGAGCCAGAAAATCAAACGCAGGTCTTTCTGCATATCTTATATTAGTCATGGTCGAGGTCAGTTTCCTGGTGCCATTTGTGATGGCAACTCCCTTTCAAGATGGATGACATCGTGTCTGGGCCTCAGCCTTTGTGGAGGATGTGCTTATAGGGGTCCGAGGAGAGATCCTAGTCAAGGAAGCTTAGGAGCTGATGAACAAGGAGGTGGCTTTGTCTACCCATAATGCATTAGAACTGAACCCATGGACAGGCTGAAGGGTTACAATATACATTTGCCCTTCCAGGGTTATATGGCCTGATACTTTGGCATTGCTTAGAGACTCTTTTTTTTCCTTTTTATTAATTCATTCATATTACATCTCAATTGTGATCCCATCCTTTGTAGCCTCCCATTCTTCCCTCCCTCCCGCTTTCCCCCTACTCCCCTCCCCTATGACTGTGACTGAGACATAGAGACTCTTTTAAACCCTGGCATTAAGTTTCCTAATCTCAATACCTCTCTCTCTCTCTCTCTCTCTCTCTCTCTCTCTCTCTCTCTCTCTCTCTCTCTCTTCCTCTCTCCCCTCCTTCTCCCGCTCTCCTTCTCTGCACCTTCTCTCTCCCTCTCAGTCTCTCTATATATTCATATACACATATAAATAATTGAAGTTTATTTGGTTCACTCTTATAATTTACTTATATATCATTCAAATGAAATATTTGCTTTAATTATATTTATCCAAACTTCAATTATATGCAGTAGTTATTTAGGATTGTTTTATGCTTTATATATTTGCAGAATTCAGAAATGTAGCTTACACGTGTACAATGTTAAAACTGTACATATTTGATTTTCCTCTAATCAGTCTGTTTCTTGTGTTATCTAGTCTGGGTCATTTTTTAAAGCTGTATATTCTATTTCTCACACTTTTTTCCTATCACATGGGCTAATAAAGAGCTTTGTGGGATAATACCAAAAACATTTTCCACCTCTGAGAAAATAACCAACACTTCAGGAAAAGGTACTTTAGCACTTTAGAGGCTGCAAACCCACCACACTTGTGATGCAGTCAGCCTGGGGGAGTTCTAAGGACCAAGTGTGGTCACTTTAACCCAAAGTCACATTCCTCCACTGATGTGGATAAACACACAGAAGTGCTGAATGTTTCCCTGCAAGACCTAGCGTCCTCTTCTTCACTCCATCAACTCTGCCCATGAGACAGGGCCTCCACCAAATGGCCATAAAAACAGTCCACAGAGGTAGATATGGTTTCAGTAAAGTTCTTGGCTTTGCCTATGGCCCAGGGTAAGTGGTACCCTAGGATGCACCTGCTGTAAAAGCCCAGCATGGTGGACTGCAGCCTGAGGGTAAAGACAAGAACTTATAACACGATATGGAGAAGCAGTGAGATGGCCCATGACCCCTGTGTGGACCCAGATTTACTACGGTGAAGGAAGATACCCCTAGACTCCAGGTCAGTTGACTTGCACTTCGCCCAAGGCCTGGACACTCAGCAACAAGCCCAAACCCTGTGCTCAACTCCATACCATCCAGATTTCCTTCCTTACAAATCAATTTGGCCAAAGAACAGCAACACAGTAATATATATTTGACTTCCTGTGCTTAGCAAACCAAGGGAACACAGCCTTGCTGGGAGCCACATCCTCAAGCTCACAGATGGAGAAAGTGCTGGGAGTGCTTCTGGAGTGTTTTATATTTTTATTATTGAACTTACTCTTTTATAAAGCCATACTTTTATAAAATTCATTTTAATCAAGTTCCTCTCTCACTCCCATCACCCTCCCTAAAGCCACCAATATGTTCCTTACACTTACACCTTTTTGTTTTCGTTTGTAACTTGGAGTTGAGCAAAGGCTGCCTCACCAGAGGAAGACTGAGTGACTTTACCTCTCCCCGAGTCTGTGAGGAGCCAACAGTTCAGTAGGGAAGGGGCGGGGCCTTGTGAGCTCCTCCCTGATCCAGAACTTAGAATATGCTATTTTTATTTGTAAGTAGAATGGTTTTCTGTCAGCTGCTGATGAATGGAATCCCTTTTCACAATATTAATAAGGGTTGCAGATAATTAGAAAGTCCCAGAATCCAGGCACAAAGGGAAGGAATCAGACGTGAAACGAACAGTGTAGAACCGCTGGGCTGAAGGCGGCTGGGTTTGGTTAAATAATATTTTCATTTCAAGGCTTGCGGTGCGCAAATTACTAAATCTGGTAGCTGTGTTTTTCAAGTATAAGGATGTTTTAGGACTAAATGTTGTTCAAGGTTCATTTGGATCTTTAAGGACGACCTGTATACCGGCCCACTTTATGCATGTAAGTAACTTGTAAACTCCTGTGAATGTTTATTACCTGTGAGGACAGTAAGTACATTGCATGCTGGTATAAGTTTATTAACTAATGTTGATCACTCCTCAGTAAAACCTGTTACTTCCCCGGAATGTCAGAAGCCTAAAGATCAATAACCAGTGTCGGGCTCCTCGTTCCTACACATCTTCCAAAGTTGAACACTTCTAAGTAAATAGGAGCATTTCAAACAAGTTTATTTTCCTTTCCTTTCTTTCCTTTCTATGTCCCAAGGTCTCTGAGTGGAGAAGGGCCAGGATGTCACAGGCCGTTTATTATTTATTTATTTATTTATTTATTTGAATTTGTTGAATTGGTGCCTTCTTACCTTGGAACTGAGCGTTGAACCCCTTTCGCCGATGGTTGCTGTCAGATGTGAAGTGGAGACGGAGCCAGTTCTTGCTGCTGATCACAGGAGATGGGAGGTTCATGCCCGTGAGCCTAGAGAAGAAAAAGATGAGGGAAATCTCCTTTGAAATCAACAGACCAAATGTCCCATGGCACCATCACACCTGTTTGAAAATTGGATCACTGACAATCTCCTGAGATGCTTCAAGGACAGGCTGGTTGTCACTTTCCTTAGCATCTTCAAAGGATTTGGGTAAAACGGGACCACTCTACTCTGAAATGATGGAATGAAAATATCCAAAAGGATTTGGCATTTCTTGTCTGCATCAGTGATGGATGCAGGAGAAGATATGATTTGAGCTCTCAAATTCTTCTCTCAGGACCTTGATAATAATGAATCATAAATAGAAAAACGGACTATATAGCTGAGGTAGTTTACTGGTTGAAAGTAGATGACTTTCCCACAGTTCACCTGTAGGAGTCACCCTAGGGACCTTTTCCCATCACAGTAAGAAAGAACAGCACTTATGAAACTGATGTGTGTCAAAGAAACTCGGAATGGAATAAAGTGAGAATTTACTAAAGGAGTGCATTAATCTTTTAAAAAGTTGATGTGATCAAGGTCTCGGATGATGTGATCAAGCTCTCAGAACTGTTTCCAATGCATCTCTGCTCTCCAGTGCTTAGCTCAGCTACCTGGATAGTGGCATCTTCCACTGCCCACTGCTGAAATGTGGTTTGAGTTACAAGGACAAAATGCAGCTCGAGTCATAAAGACCCTAAGAATCAGAAGGATTGGAGACACATTCAGCAAGGCTTGGGCACAGCATCACTCTACCCTAGAACGTCAGACACACTGCTTGGTGTTGGCTAAGCCTTAGAAAGTACCAGAGTTAGGTCATGATTTGTAAGCTAGTTTCACCATCTGCGAGCTACAGTGTTTCCTCAGTAGCCACAATGATTCCCACCCAACAAGGCTCAGAATTCACAGACTCCAGGCCCTCCCATCCATGCATAATAGTTCTGTGTAACCTCTGGGCATAGTTTCTGGATAGCTCATAACCTTCAGTTTAAGGTGATAGGTATCTTGCTGTATCACTGAGGGCATAGCAGTGAAGAAAATGTTTTTAAATATTCAATGCAGACACAATTAAAAATGCATTTTGATCTGTGGTTGAATGAATCTATGGATGCAGAGTCAATACAAATGCAAATTAGGTGAACCTGCACTTAATGGGTTTTTGTTGGTATTAGGATCAACTGTGGTTATGCGCTGTGTAGTTATTTTGCACCCTGGTTGCTAAGTCTAGCTTTGAAATTATGCTGATTGGTGCCACTGGTCTGTGAAGGTTTAGAGCTACATTGTTCCAAAACTCAGCCATAGTAGTCTAGCTCTGTGGTCCAATTGAGAACTTTGCCTCAGAGCAGAGTAAAGCAGTTGGTCCATATGAGATGTCTCCTCATTTATCTATTATCTGGAGGAGAGCAATACTGGGGATACCTGAGGTCAATTCCGCTATGCCAGGTGCTCGGCTCCAATGGGAAACTTCAGAAATGTGCAGGATAGACTGAGTTAAAAGTTCCACTGTGATTGCGCCCAACCATAAGTGTTTATACCATTTATTTAAATAAGCTCCCACGACAACTTGGATTCCTGTCAGGCAGCTTCAGGACTAATTCCCAAATGGAATTTATCTTGTCTTCCTTTGCCCACAAGAGGTTATCTTAGAAACTCTACCAACCACGTCTCTCCATGTACCACTGAAAATGCCCAGAGGAAATGCGAACCATTGGTTGGAAGCTCAGAACCCACCCAGATCACTTTCATTTGCCTGTTGTGCTTGGTATAATGGAAATAGATGTCTATTTTATCTCTGCTTTAAAACATGTTATTTCAATGATTCTGATCCCCATAACAAGGTGAGATTGCATTTCAATTGCATGCCAACATTTGTAGCACATTTGAACAAATACCTTCTTGATCCTGTTGTATTTACAAACACCTAATCACAAAAAGAGCACGTTTTTACTGTCAGCATATCTGTAAAGGGTATATGGTAATATTTTAGTCTCATTACAACTAGTAAATTTGTTATCATTGAAAAGCAGCTATTGGGTGCTTCATGTTGATTCAAAATTGAGTAGTATATCTATAGATTCTGACACATAAATTTCATATACTTTATTTTACAATATGAAACCCATTATGAGGCCATGGGTCAGACTGAGCTCACAGGCAGAAGGTTTTTGAATGCTGTCTTAGAATAACAGGGACAATGTACAAAATTACTTTGAGGGGGCTGAAGAGGTGGCTCAGTGATTAAGGCCCTCACTGCTCTTGGGAAGGACCAAAGTTCAGTTGCTAGAACCTACCTGGCAGCTCATAACCACCAGAGGATCCAATGCCCTCTTGGGGCTCCTGGACCCCCACAGCTCCATAAGCTCATGCAGACTCACACACATACACATACGGTAAGAACAAATGATTCAAAATTTCCAAAGGATTACTAATAATGAAGAACTAGCTGCTCTGTTTTAAGGCTTATAATTTAAGTGTGTGTGTATATATGCCTAGTCATTGGGAGGAGGTGGGCCTGAACACAGGTGCCCTTGGAGGCTTGTTCATTTGTGTCGCTCAAAAGAGAACAGTTTGATGATCCATGCCTAATTCTACATGTTAAGTATGTGCAGTTTTTCTTCCCAGGAAACAGGGTCTTATTATGTAGACCAGGATGAAATCAGATTTGCCACCCTTCTGATTTAGTTTCCCCGGTGTTGGGGTGGCAGCCATGGCATGGATTTCTTCACATGAGGCTTTCTGTGTCAGCTGCACCTCAGTAAAGGGCTTCATGACAAAAGAAAAGAGGGGGCATGTTCTAGTTTCATGTCTGATGCTGTGATAAAGTTATCTTACAGCAAGCAACTTAGAAACAATGACTTTTGTTTGCTTGTTTGTTTTTAGTTCATAATTCCAGGTTCTAATCCACCACTGCAAAGAAATGAGGGAAGGCACGCGAGGTAACTATTCACCTCACATCCACAGTCAAGAGCAGAAAGAGAAAGGCAGAGGACCCATCCTAACTGTGAGTAGCATCATTCCAAGGGCTGAGGTCCTAGACTCAGTAAAAAGAGGCTGAGTAACAGTGTTCATGTCTCTGCTTCCTGACTTCAGAAGCAACACGGAGAGCAAGCGCATCCTTCTGCAGCCATGCCTTCCCCATCATGATGGACCGTACCCTCAAATGGTTAGC
Organism: Acomys minous; assembly: GCF_964271855.1. Taxonomy (NCBI): domain Eukaryota; kingdom Metazoa; phylum Chordata; class Mammalia; order Rodentia; family Muridae; genus Acomys; species Acomys minous. The sequence goes on from NC_140497.1 coordinate 10,512,741, forward strand.
CCCCAAATCCCTTCCTCTCTTAAATTGCTTCTTGTGAGGTATTTCATTGCATCAATGAGAAAAAGAACAGGTAGGTCAAGTGTCCCTTTGATGTAGCTGAGAGAATCACTTCTTGCTTCATTCAATAATATCAAACGAAGCCACTTAAAGCACTGGAAAAATTTGTGTTCCTTCAATGTCCTCAACAGGGTTCTGCTTCTGTTAAAAGTAAAAATAAATGTAGGACTCATGGGATTGCTCAGTGTAAGATGGCCTGCTTTGAGCCAAAATAGAGCAGGCCAATTTGTTCCACTTTCTCCAAATAGTTTGGCCATAAATTCTGGGATTCTATTTATAAGGCACTTATTACTTATTTCTCACCCAGCCTTCCCTCAGCTTGGACTGTCTCTCACACGATGGAAGGGGTAGAACACATTGGATTCAAGTTTATGGACCCAGGTCCGTGACTCATGTTTTACTTATGTAATGTGAAAAATATGAAATCAACGTATTGAGATCATTTCCTAAAATGCATTCAGAAACCCTAATGGTTTTCAATTTTGCTCAGTTTGGGTACTTCTGACTAGAAGCCAGATTTCTTACCATTTTAGAAAATCATTATAAAGATTATGTGGGGGATCCCTCTGCAGTTAAAATCTTTTCGTGATGATTAAGAAGCCAGAACCTATTAGAAATACTAGAACACACTTGAAATGATCTGTTCTGTCTATGGAGATGAAATAGTTTAAGAGGCCTATTAGTTCAAAGACACTGCTTATGGATTTGGGAAGAGCAGCCTATGGGCAATATGTGGTTTCCTGCTGTGTCTCATAGCTTTGCAACGGGAAAGGATTTATGGTGTGGGGGCTCATGTACCTGTTTTGCCAGAGTTAAATAAAACAATCTGGTCACACATAAAATTTATAAAATGTCATATTTCTAACTTGGTGTCATTCACATTGCATGTGAAGTAAATCTTAGGAACTTGGGGTTTACAGAACCATGCCAAGCCTATAGGACAGTTAGGAGATAATAAAAAAGAGCTGTGCATCTTGCACTGGTATCAGAAGAGCTGCCTGAGTGTTTGTGTATGTCTGTGTGTGTGTGTACATATGCATGTGTATGTGTGTATGCATGTATGTATGTGTGTACTATGTATACATGTGTGTATGTGGATGTGTATATCTGTCTGTATGTGTGTATGTGAATGTGTGTATGCATGTAGGTATGTATGTGTTTATGTGTATATGTGTATGCATTTATGTATGTATGTACATATGTTTATGTATACATGTGTGTGTATATATGTGTGTTTACATATGCGTGTATATGTATATGTGTTTGTATGTATGTATTATGTATGTATGTGTTATGCATATACACATGATACAGACATATAGGTAGGCATTCATATATGCATATCACACCCAATTTATAAATACTGTAGTGATTTAATGCAAAACTACTTATGTGCCCACATACATGCCTGCTGGGAAATACATGGCGGCAAGAACAATGCAAAATCAGTGTTACAGAGAACTCTTTTCTTAGGTCTTTGGATAAGATCAAGTGCCTCCTATTCCTGCATCAGCTAGACACAAAGGGCACTCCCTTCTGTGTTTCCCTGGTAGTTCTGCCCCTCACCCACCAGATCTCATTTTCTGAGAAGTTTAATCTCTCCTCTCAGGTTATATCACTTCTATGCTATGTGTTTTCATGACAAGCTGGGCTTCCCATGGGCAGAGGTGTTGTAGATAAGAACATGGTATACTTAATGATTTCCTGTGAGCCTGAACCCCTGCTAGCCCTGTGGTCTCCTAGAACCTAGGTAAAGGCTGGGTATGTGCCAGACACTCAGAATATGGTGGGTGGAGACATGGAATAGATGAAGTGGAAAAGTCCATACATCCTGCCAGGGTACTCACTCATCATGAGGCTCTCTTTGCTATGAGCAGGCTGTGCTGTGCTTGCGGATAATGATGACAACATTAGACAAACCGTGTCTTCATAGCACTGAACAGAGAAGAGCAGGGGTAGCTCAATGGTGGTTGGGAATGGCAGGGTTCCAAATGATACAGAAGCCAAGGTAGGGGATGGCTGTACCGAAGGACATACTTCACCTATGATCCCCAGAAAGTGTATGGCCTAGAATCCCCTCCCCTGCATCTTCATCTGGTACCTACATCACTATAGGAATGAACATTGGCACAGCCTGCACTCCAACAAAGTCAGCGACTTAGAAAAACCACACCCATAGCACCTATGCTTAATCCTGGCCATGCAAGGTCCTGGTGCTTGGTCCACTACCTCCAAAGACAGGAGCCAGATGTTTTCTGATAAGAAGAGGGACCTTCCCTTCCCATGATAATTGATGTTACAAACTTACTTATTGGTTATGGGTAAACCAGTTTCCGAAAAACTAACCACAAACACAGGTTTCTGCAATCAACTTATACAACATATACCAAGACTGAAATGCCAGCATTACACTTGGCCATTAAAGCTGCAGTTAAACCTTATTTATATTCAGGAGGGTCTTGGAATGCAAGCCATATGTCTCCAGCCATTGACTACTGTTTCCCAGCTGATCCAGTTAGCAGTAGTGTTCATGTGTCATGCATGATACATACAGGCTTCAAGCAGAGGCCACAGAGTAGCAACCAGTCTCCTAAGGATGATTTCTCTACTCCTGCATCTGTGAAGATCTTCAAGCATGACATGGAAACATGGAACACACACACACACACACACACACACACACACACACACACACACTCACTCACACTCATACACACACACTAGAGCCAAGTGACCTGGACTAACCACATCTATTCCCTTTCCAGTGAGTGACCTCAGGCAGACATTCAACTCACCTGGGCATTAGGTTGCTCACCACACAGATGAGCCCACAGGTGAACCACTTAATAGAACTTACGTTGTTATGTGTGCCACCCTGCTGGTGCTTCTCAGATCTCCATTTTCCAACCCTCATTTTAACAAGCAAAGTATTTGTACCTTCTCCACCTATTTACGTGCATCTCTTCTGTTTCAATACTATCTCCACTTGTAACTACATTACCTTTATGTGTAGAGATTGTGCATACATAGTGATATGGATACACAGTCTATATTCATAATTTATATATGCATTTACATGAATATTCATATAAATATGGATAATTTATAGGTAGTTGATATATTTATATTATCTATTTATCTATCTTCCATCTATTTGTCATCTATCAACCTACCATCAATCTATCTATTTACCTATCATCTTTCCATCTATCATCTATGTGTATGTCAATATTCTAACACCTATCTACCTATTTTTATACCCATTTCTTTCTCTCTTTCTTTCTTTTTGTTTGTTTTTCCAGACAGAGTTTCTCTGTGTTAGCCTTGGCTGTCCTGGACTCACTTTGTAGACCAGGCTGGCCTTGAACTCACAGCGATCCACCTGCCTCTGCCTCCCAAGTGCTGGGATTATAGGCATGTGCCACCACGCCCAGCTCTTAATTCCCATACTTATCAATTATCTATATACCCACCTCTCTATCATCAGTCCGTTTTTTCTATTATCTATCATCTATCTGTGAATCTATAACCCATCTCTACATCTATCATCTGCCTATCTACCATCCAATCCTTTATATTTTACCATCTATCTATATATCTTGAACTATCTATATATTATCTGCATACCTATACGATATATTTATATATCTATCATCTGAAAATTTATCTATCCCCATCCCTCTTCTATTCTATCCTCTATCTTTCCATCTCCTTCAGTTTGTCTACGTATCACATCAGAAAATGACACTTCCCAAGGTAGACCTCATTTCTCTCTTCCCACTAGTAGGGGTATAGCGCCCCACAGTCCCACACTCTGTAATTTCAAAAATGTCAATAGGGATCGAAGTGGTGTGTGTTGTGCTAGTGTAGAAGGTTGAATACATCTTTGAGCTTGACTTCAGGTGGCTCACAGGCCACAAGCATACAGACAGAGGCTGCCGGTCAGCAGTACCAAACTTCTGAGGGAGAATATTCTTCAACGCTTGTGTAGCCAGTTCATTTAAGAAATGCAATTCCAACTGAAACTTCCTCCAAGTTTCCGCTTGTAAATTAAGTGTGAACCTAAAACAGCCTGTGAGAATGTGAACGAACATTCGCAGAGCTCTGAACACCTACAGGCAGCTCAGCCGCTCCCGGGATTCACATCTAGTGGGGGCAAGGGTTCATTTAGTTTGTTTTTCACCTGTTGCAGGAAGTAGAAGTGTCAAGGGCTGACTGTCACTGTCCCCTTCCTGTCATTCTGGCAGAAATTTTCTCATTTGTATATGAGCAGAGTCAGCATAGCAGATCCTAGTATAACTCTCAGAAGCAAAGCTTATCCAAAACTTGGTCCGTGGTGTTATAATCCCACTAACTGCTAATCTAACAGAACTCCAGCAGGATTTAGAAAATGCACAGCCTAGCAAACAGATTCTCTGAAGGTAATCCCATCATGTGTTCACTGCTTCTCAAGAATGTGCTATAAACTAATGGGGTCAACGACAGCAGGAGAGACCAGAGGCTTTTCATGGAGCATGCATACAGAGGCTGGCCAGAGGGCTAGCCTACTACACTATAGACAACCAGGAAGGCTAGCCTACACAAATTCTGAACAGAGGGGCTAGTAAGCTCTTAATCTGAGCAAGAGAATTAGCCTGCACCTTTCTCAGCAGGCAATTTGACCTATACTGTCTTTGATCAAACTGTATGTACTTTGAGAAGAAGGTCTAGCCCATTTATCTTTTGCCTTAGGGGTAGGGCTAGCACACGCTGCCTCTGACCAGAAGGGCTAACCTGTCTATGCTTGACTAGGAAAGCTACTGTGTGCCTCATGTGACCAGGAGGAATAGTCTATGCTTCCTCTGACTAAATGGGGATAGCCTACGTCTCACCCAATCAGCAGGAGGTTAGTTATTGATATTCGGGCGGGTATGTTTTGTTACAAAACCAGGCTAGAAAAGCCAGATTTGAGAGAATTAATTGAAGATACGTCTTTTCATTATTAATAATGACAGCCAAATTGATTAAAATCAATGACCACCTGCATTTTCTCTCTCCACTTTCAGTGAATTTTTAATATCCACAAAGATGCCATCTGGATGTAATGCCCCTTGACAGCAAGTACTGTAACCACCTTGATCTTCATTAACTGTCTCCCATATGAGTCAATAACAAGTTAAACTTCAAACAATGGCCTTTAGTTACAACAGACTTGCAAGAAACATTCATGAATTTATTAAAAGATTGTGTACCAAACTGGAAAAAAAATCCATTAACTGTTACATTTTCAAAAAACAAAAGCAGAAGACAACTTCATCCCCTATGATGCTATGGCTGTTAGCTCTTCCTCATGGATCTCCTTAGTCACCCACTTTGCCCACCTCTATTTCTTTGTGACCCCCCACTGACTCACAGAACTGCTCTCTGCAAAGGACTGCATCGCTTCTTGACTGGGACCAAGGTAGGCTAGCTATGTTCTCCTTCTCTTCATCCACTTAGTTCTTCCTAGGGTACCTTGAGACTAGCAGCTGCTGCATACCTTAGCTCACCTTCCGGTCCTATCTCTGTTCCCTTTGGGCTCTCTGCTGTCTATGAATGGACCTGAGGTTTCCCTCTGAAACCCTTTGTAGGGCCAGACTCAAACTTTTACTAAAGAAAACTCCAGAAAGCTGAGACTAGTCAGAGACTGTGGCCTAAAACCCAGAATGATCCAAAGACCGAAAACCAAGCACCATTCCTCTGGTCCACAAACTGTCAGATTGGGGAAACAGCAAGAAAAGAACTAAACACTCATCCAACAAATGTGAGAGCACATATCTACTCCAAGAAACTCCACAAATGTCCTAACTCCAGCTGCCTAGATTCCAGTGCAAAAATACAAATATGAACAACTTTGGCAATACAAAAGCCAGCGATGCTTTTGTAATGTGTCCCAAGAAAACCGACTTAACTGAAGAATAAGATAAGGACTTTAAAATAGCAATCATGAATATATTCATGTATGCTCATATGATCCAAAGTCCTCAAAGAAGACTGAAAACACAAACAGTTGAGTTAAATAAGGAAAAACACTCACAATATACAGTAAAATTTAACAAAACAGAATCATTAAAGAAAAGACAAACATAAAACACAAAAGAAAACAAAACAAAAACTGAGGAAGTTGAACAAAAAGCTCAGACATTAAGCTCAACAACAAATTGAGAGACATGGAAGAGAGAATTTAATGTCTTGAAGACAGAAGAAATTAGTAGATCAAGAAAAATAAATAAATGTTTTAAAAATTTTCTAGAAGTCTGGGACACTATAAAAAGACCAAGCCTATAAATAATAAGTATAAGAGAAGGAGAATAAACTCAGGTCAAAGCCACAGAAAATATTTCTAACAAAATCAAAGAAGAAAATTTCATAAATCTAAAGAAAGAGGTGCCTATAAAGGTGCAAGAAACATACCAAACATCAATAGAGAGAACAAGAAAAGAAACTACCATGACACATAATATTGAAGAAGAACATGGAAAGAATATTTAAAGCTACAAGGAAAAATACTAAGTCACAAACAAAGGCAGATGCATTAGAATAACACTTGAAAGCCAAAAGTGCCTAGACAGATGTTGTACAAACAATAATAGAGCACAGATGCTAGTCCAGAATACTATTCCAGAAAATCCATCAATCACAATCAAGGAAAAATAAAAAAATTTATGATATAAATACATTTTAATAATTTCTGCTCAATCAAGGCCTATACAGAAGGCACTAGAAGGTGAACTTCAGTCTGAAGAGAAGGTTAACTATACCAAAGAGGACACAAGGAATAAATAACACAAGAACAATTAATCAAATGGAGGGACTGCAAGCCACAACAATAAAACAACAAATTAATAAGCATTGTTTATTAATGTCTTTCAATGTTAATGATCTCTATTCCCCCCTGAAAATGACAAAGACTAACAGATTTGATTAGAAAATAGGATCCTTATTTTGCTGTACTCAAGAAACTCACACCAAGTACAGCTATCACTTCAGGGTAAAAGGATCAAAAGAGATATTACAAGAAGATGAAACCAAGAAGCAAGCCAGTATAGCCATTTTAATATTGGAAAAAAACCCGACTTTAAACGAAAACTAATCAAAAGATACAGGAAAGGGCACCACATATTCATTAAAGGAAAAACCTACCAAGAGGATATTGCAATGCTGAGCATTTATGAACTAAATACAAGGGTACTCAAGTTCCTAAGAGAAACACAACTACACTTAATATCAGTTACTGCCACACAATGATGGTGGGAAACTTCAATACCCTTCCTTACCAAGAGACAGATCATTAAGACAAAACCTGATTTTCTCAGAAAATCCTGAGGAACACTGGAGTTAAATAATGTCATAAATTGAAAGTCTACAGAACATTCCACTCATATGCTAAACAAGATATTTTTTTCTCAGCATCCCATGAGCCTTCATCCAAAATTTATCATATATTAGGACATAAGGCAAGTCTCAACAGATATATGAAAACTGAAAAGCATCTTATATTCTACCAGTCATCATGGATTAATGCTATATATCAATAACAACAAAAACTATAAAAATCATGGACTCTAAAAGCCCACTACTGAATTAAATTTGGTGACGACACTAATCTAGAAGGAAATTAGTTTGATTTTTTTTTTTTTTTTTTTGTAGAATTGAGAGAAAATGAAAACACAGCCTACCCAAATCTATGGTGCATTATGAAGGCAGTTCTAAGAGGTCAAGTTTATGGCACTAAATGTCTACATAAAAATCTGGAGATGTGTCACATTAATAATTTAATGATGTACTTGAAAGCACTAAGAAAAAAGAAGAATAAATAACACCCTAAAGAATAGACTAGAAAAAATAATCAAGCCTGTGGCTGAAATAAAGCAAATAGAAATATAACAACAACAAACTACATAGGATAAATGAAATGAAGATTTGGTTATTTAAAAAAGAATTAACAACACAGAGAAACTTTTCTCCAAATTAACCTGAGAAAGAGAGAAATGGATCCAAATTGATAAAATGAGAGATGAAAAGGGATTACAAAAGACACTGAGAAAATTTAGAGATCATAAGAACCTACTTGTCATGCCAAGAGGAAGAGGATACAGGCAGTCCTGGCAAGACTAGATAGGTTGGGATCAGTTGGTAGAGAACGGGGGGGGGGGGGGGGGCAGGGGGCAGGCTCCCCTCTCTGAGGACCTGGGGAGGGGAAGAGGGGGGAAGAGGGAGAGACGGTGGGATCAGGAGATGAGGGAGGGGGCTACAATTGGCATGTTAGTGAATACATTTTTTAAAATAAATTTAAATTTAAAAAATCTGTATCCCATGAAACTATGAAATGAGAAAGATATAATTTTTTGACAAATATGGGCCACCAACGTTAAACCAAGACAAAATAAACAATTTCAACAGACTCACATCCCCCAGATAAATGGAAATGGTAATTAGTTCTTATATTATTTGGCAAAATAGGATGGAAGGAAAAATTTCAAATCATTTGTATGAAACCATCATTAATCTGATACCCAAACCATGCAAAACATATTAAAAAAAAGGATATTATATGGCAATAACCCTAATGAACATAGACGCAAATTTTCTAGGTGTAATATTGTAAACAAGATTCAGTAACACATAAAAAAGCTATAAGATCAAGTTGGCTTCATCTGAGAGATACAGGGATGGTTCAACATATAAAATCAATAAACATGATCCACATCATAACCAGAATGACAAATACCACATGATGTCCCATTAGGTACAGAAAATCCCTTTGACAAAATCCAACATCTCTTCATGAAAAAAAAATCCTGGAGAGAATAGGGATGCAAGTGACATACCTACACATGATGAAGCCAATATCAACTAAAATGAAGAGAAATTCAAAATATTTCCACCAAAATCTGGAACAAGACAAGGATGTCCACTATTTCCACCTATTCAAAATAGTACTTGAAGTCTGAGCTGGAGCAATAAAACAACTGAAGGAGATAAAGTGGGTACTAATATGAAAGAAAGAAGACAATATGTCTTCATTTTCAATTTATTTTATACATAAATATCCTGAAAAGTCCTCCAGAAAGTTCATACAAATTATATAGTGGATATAAACGTGTTATTGTTTTGATCTCAAGTGTGGGATATGAAACAGACTTGTGTAAGGATGTGTAGTATTTTTCCACTGAAAACAGACTTGTGAGAGAACAGGTAATATTTGTCCGCTAGAAAAGGAACTGCCTCTTGTGGGGCCATGGCCTTTGCCAACTGATAAACATCCTAGAATAGATTCTTGAGAACACACACACAGACACACACACACATATGTATGTATATGTATATACATACATACATACATAAACACACACATGCACATACATATATGTATGTATATACATACATACACACACACACACATATATACACATATATATACTTACATACACACACATATATATGCCAAAAACAAGAGGCAGGGCTTTTTGGTCTTGGCTATTCATCACTCCACTTTGAGATGCTCCTAGAGAGAACCGCTCCAGTGAACTCTTTGAGGCTCTGCATTCTGGCTGCTGCTCTGGATTCCAGAGGCTGTGGTTGCAGTAATCTTCACTGAATTGCTGGTTTGCTGTTTAATGTGTCTGCTGGAATCTGCTGACTATGACAGTGGAGCCGCTCTAAGGAACTGAGTCTGAAAAGGTCTATTTCTCCTGTTCCCACTAACCTCTTTTCTCTTCTGTCTAGGGTAGGTGGGTTGGAAGGGAGTGATAAGCATTAAAGAACCCCAAATAAAGTAGGTTTTAAAAGGTTTAAAACCTACAAAATAACAAACATGTCCAGAAAGTAAGCACAATATAAAATTATCAAAAAAAAAAAAAAAAATCAGTAGCATTCCTATGTACAGATAAAATGAGGAAGGCAGTATCTTTCAAAATAGCCCCCAAAATATTTTGGGATAACTAATCAAGCAAGTTTAGCCTTGTTTAATAAAACTTTAAGACACTAAAGAAATATATTAAAGAATATATCAGAAGAATTTGAGAGATCAACAGTGACCATGGATCCACAAGGTTAATATTGTATAAAGAACCATCCTACCAAAATCAGTTTATAGTCTCAATGCAATCAGTCTCCATCAGAATCCCAACACAATTCTTCACAGAAGTAGAAAAGCAAGAACATCCAAAACATTCCTGAATAATAAAAGGACCACTGGAGTGGCTGGAGAGATGGCTCAGAGGTTAAGAGCACTGACTAGTCTTCCGGAGGTCATGAGTTCAATCCCCAGCAACCACATGGTGGCTCACAACCATCTATAATGTGATCTGATGCCCTCTTCTGGCCTGCAGGTGTACATGTGGGCAGAGCGCTGTATACATAATAAATAAATCTAAAAAAAAAAAAAAAAAGGACCACTGGAGGTGTCAGCATGCCAGGTATCAAAGGGTATTACATAGCTATTGTAATAAAAAACCAACATGAAACTGGCATACAAACAGACAAGTTAATCAATAGAATAGAATTGAAGTCCTGAACATGAATCTACAGACACTTGATTTTTGACAAAGAAGCCAAAAATACACACTGGGGGAAAAAAGGCAGCATCTTCAACAAGTGGTGCTAGTCAAACTGGAAAGCTGTGTGTAGAAGAATGAAAGTAGATCCATATCTACCAGATTGCACAAAACTCATCTCCAAAAGCATCAAAGACTTCAACATAATACAGTCACATAATCTGAAAAAGGAGAAAATAGGGGCACTGACATCATAGCACTAAAACAAATCCATAGCCTACAGCATTGACAAAGATCTTTATCAATTACACATCTGGTAGAGGGTGGTTACCTAGAATATACGAAGAACTAAAGGACTGCACGTCAGAAAAAGATACAAACCAACTGAAAATGGAGCACAGAGCTAAGATGAAAGCAACTAGCTGAGAAACAAGTAAAACCACTTAACACCCTTAGTCAGAGCGACATCTGTGGCTGCTTTCTTCTCCAACTGAGTAAATAGCAGATGGGGGAAGGCATAAGTCCACTGAGGCTATTTATAAAATATACCCAGTGTTAGAACTGCCTTTCTACAGGGTTAGGTGTAGTTAAATACAAAAATTGAGCATTGATTTCTGTATCACAAAAAGCTACTTCTTCTCATTGAGAAAACATCGTCATTCTTTCCTCATCAATCAACTAAGGCTTGCAATAAGGAAAGTAGCACACTGAGTGAATATTCCTACTTAAGCAACAGGCACCCTCACACAGTGATTTGATCTCATTGCTAACAGTTTGATAAACTGTGCATTAAACCATCTTCTATGCGTATTCTTTGAATCAGCATACTTGTTTCCAGGGATCGATTTCAGGAAACAAAAATTATGAGCCAAAAGGAGATACCTCTTCAAGGCGTTTCAAGAAGTCCTTACTGAAAAATTGTTCTTTCAATAAAACATGGGCAGAGAAGGTGATGTGCAGGTATTCTCCACGGACTTGCTAGTGGGTCTTTGAGCTCCTTTGCTTCAGACGTGGCTTAAAGGCTCCCTCGGCGTAACATGCACACAACACACAAGTTGCATCTCTGACTCCTTTCTCACATGACCTCTCATGAGCTTGTCTCTGCCACAAAATTGAAAACTCCCCAAGGACCCAGAGAATGTCTGCTCTCATGTCCATCTGTCCAGCTCTCCCATAAAGCCTACAAACACCCTGCTGTCTCCTAGAAATAGTTGGAAGTGCAAAGGAAGTCCCAAAGAGGAGTGCGAGAGAAAACCGTTGTTTGAACTCTTTCAGTGTCATAACTGTCAGATACTCTGTTACTGTAGCCAGGATACTAGCCTGCACCACTATCAACCTATAATCAGTTGTATTTTCTGTATACTCCCTAAAGCATTACCTATTTAACAAATCATCTAAGACAAAAAAAAAAGTAACGTATAATATTTACATAAAAATATAATTTTTTTCCAGACCCAAGTCAGCCCTTTATAGATTGTCCTACAAATGTCACATGTGACGAAGGAGTAGACTGCATCCATGCACTTTGTGCGCATGTCTTTGCTAGGTCATTCCCTTTTCAAGATCTCAGAGGATATATCCACATTGTATTCAGACAGTACACAGGAATGGTGGCTTGGTGGGGTTTAGGAAGAAAAATGTCAGTGGCTCCATGCCCAACTTCTTCTGGGTTTGAAATCATGTAGATGTTTCAGAACCCTTTCAAGTGTGATTTGGGTCCATAGCTTCATCACCAAGGCAGTTAGAAGCTGTTTCACACACTGTCCTTGGCCTGTAGTCTCTCTTGGGTCCTGGACCACTTGCACTTTTAAATTCAAGCTATGTTGTTTTCCCACTATGTGGGGAATGATAACATTTGTTCAAATGATAAAATTTAAATTCCTTTTTTAAAAGAAAATTTTATGGTGTATTTATTTATTTTACATCATTTTCCTGTTCTCTCTACCCACTCTCATTCTCTCCGTGTCTCCACTGATCACTGTCCAATTCTTGACCTCTTCTTTTATTATTGTTACACCTATGTACACACACACACACACACACACACACACACACACACACACCTAATTGAATACATTTATCTGTCCATATGTATATGTGTTTAAGACTAAAACTTACAATTGGAAATCTTATCAGGAGGCTTGTCTCTTAAGGGCTAGCCTGTACACTGCCTTATCAGTAGGGCTCATGGCCCATGTTGCTTCTTATCAGGACTAGCCTGAGCCATGCTCTCTCTCTTTGCAGCCATCACTTGGCTGCAGCTCTTCAACTAAGCACATTGGCACATCTAGAAGTCACTGTATCGCAGCAGGGGTCCTCTGGATTCTTTTTCCATGTTGCTGGAAGCAGAGCATGTAGCCAAATCCCTAGGTCTCCACACTCAGGTGATGGAGGCTCTCACTTTTCTGCTCTCTGGGTGACCCTGTAGCAATGTCAGGACAGAAATGCCATCCCCGAAGCCCCCACAGAACCGTAGGGCAGGAAAATATTGTCAGATTAGAACAGAGGGCCAAGATAGGACCATTCCTGAAGTCTCCTAGGGAACACAGCAGGGGCAGGAGGCCTCGTAATAAAAGAGATGGCGCAGAAGTGCAGGAGCGTATGGGGTGCCTTTAGGTCCCAGCTCCTGTTGTTTCCTTTCTGCTCTGAGGGCTCTGGCAAGAGGTATAAATGGAGACAGAGTTTCTACAAGCTCCTGCCATCCCCTCCTTTCTCCCATCTTTGAATTTGCCACATCCCTAATGTGACCCAGATTTGAAGATGGAAGAGGCGACTCAGTCAGGTGGGTACTATCTAACAGTATTCCAAAGTTACTGCATGCCCTCATTTCTGAATGACATCTGAGGAGGAGGTACTTTATCTGAGCCCTGAGCCTTCCTGTTTGTCAGTAAGTCCAGGCAGTTGTTACCAGGGTTGCTGTGTGAGTCTTCTAATTTTCTGTTGAATTTTTATTTATGTATATGCATGTGCATCACACATGTCTGCAGGTACTATCAGAAGCCACAGGAGGGTGTTAGCCTGGAGCTGCAGCTATAGGGGCTCTGAGCAATATATGGGTTTAGGACACCAAACTCAGGTCCTCTGCAAGAACAGCAAGTGCTTTGAACTGTGCTGAGTCATCTCTGCAGACTCCGAGTCTTCTACAGAAAAGTGAGAATTTTATTTTTCTCCTGATTCCACTTGCAGGAGAATATAAAGAATGCAAAGCCATTCAGCCAATAGTGAGCTAGCCCATAATGCACAGTCCCCTCAAAGCCTCTGAAGCTTATGCTCATAGAACAACTCCCCTGTTTCCTCTTCAACAGGTCCCACTTGCCTGCACTGACACCAAGCAAAGTACCGTGGAGGACAATGAGCATTCAGAATCACTGGCCTAAAGCATTGCCCTAAGAAGGGTTTGAAAGTCAGCTGGGGCAGTAGGTAAATGTGTAGCATGGATCACAGAAGTCAGTCAGGGCATGAGTAAGGCTCTCTTGGTCTATCCTGTGGGCATAACCAACCTAGAGGCTCTCCCTCACTCTGGTACTTTCTCACACGACCTCTTTGCTCCATGGTTTCCTACACATTTGATAATCTACCTCATAGTCTATCTGCATTAGGGAATATGTACAGTCTCCAAGAAGGTCAGGACTGGAAATCATGTAATGAATGGGTTTGCTGATGGTCAGTGCTCTTTTACAAGATGTCTTCAGCCAGGTGTGGACCTTCAGTCAGCTCCATCACCACCTTCTGTAGAGTCGTGCTGTAGGGTATACTGTCTGTTCATTTATTGGCAAAGTTCTCTTCGTCACACTGCACTGCCCAGCTTCATCCCTCATCTTCTACCCTATGTCCTCTGTTCTGGACTGAAATTGCTTTCTAGAGTTCAGAGCTGTCCCTATGTTGTATCCAAGACACACCTTCCTGCTGGGAGAACCATTGAAATTAGAGTCAATATGTGCTTCTGGTGGGTATCAGGGTGTTTTGTGCCACATACTCGACATATTTCTCCCTCTCCCCACATTGCCTTGAGTACATGGTTGACACAACATGCATGTGTAGGAAAAGTTGGGCAGAAGTCCCAGAGCAAGAACATATACTTCAAAACCCAAGCCCCTGGAGGACCATCAGGCTTGCCTGTACCTTCCCACTGAAACCATTTCTCCTAGACACAGCTATCTTCAGGGATGCCAGGACATCTGTGCGAGCTGCATTTTCATAACTGATTATTGATCCTGTTCTCTCTAAAATGTAATTTTACATTAAAAGATCTTCTGAACCAGTTGCTGGAGAGGTGGCTTGTTGGTTAAGAGCACTGCTTGCTCTTAAAGAGAGGATCTGGGTTCAATTCCCAGCAACCACATGATGTTTCACAACCATCTGTCACTCTAGTTCTGGGGGACCTGATGTCCTCTCTGACCTTTGAGGGCACCAAGTACACATACATGTGACACGCGTACATACATGCAGTCAAACTCACACATAAAATAAAATGAATACATCTTTAAAGAAAATATGGAGAGATGGCTCAAGCAGTTAAGAACACTGGCTTCTCTTCCAAAGGACCTGGGTTCAATTCCCAGCACCCACATGGCAGCTCACAACTGTTTGTAACTCCAAGATCTGACACCCTCACACCAACGCATATAAATTAAAATTAAATTAAAAAAAAAGAAAATATTTTCTTAACCAACTTTCTAAATCCAGCTTTCAGAGAAATGAAAAGGCTTTCACTGTGTTTTTGGTTAGTATTTGAGGAAGTGTGTATATGAACCCACATGCACTTTTACATCCTGACACGAGAAAGATCAAGAGCAGTGTGTCAGTGTAAGCTTTTAAGTTAGACTTGGATTCTTTCTACTGATCTTTAGATGTGTTTATTACTCAAGCATAGCAACAGCATAGATGGGAATTACAATGACCCTAGATGGAGGAGGGTTCCAGGTCACCCCAACGACTAAAGCAGCAGACAGACAGATTAAGCACCCCCTGTTTCCTCCCCAATAGTCTATGTGATAAAATAATGTTTTCTATCATTCATTGACTTCATTTAACCCGATATAAAATCACATCACATGACTAAATGAGCCCTCTGAATGATGTAAAAATGTCTAACATTAATTAGGCAAATGAGTAACCAATGTGATATTTTCATAAAATATATTGATGGTGAGTGATGGAGTTAACATTGTAGGTGTTAAATCAGGCATAAATCAGGCAAAAGATTACCTCTTGTGTATGCCTATCCATATATATATATATATATATATATATATATATATATATATATATATATATAATTCACATTGCTTCAGGGGTAGCCTGGACTAAGATTTTAGGATCACTCCATGTGAAATATTAGTGTGTAGAAAGGCTGAGTAAAGAAACACTGAGATATATTATATAGAGAGAAGAAAGTGTGACTGCTAAAGATAGTCTTCAATACTTTGAAAATGTGTATGTTCTAAACTTTTGCCGTACATGAAAACTAAGAATCCTAAAGCTAGAAACACACGAATGTGACCCTCTAAAGTCAATTTGCCAAGGCAGCATGTTTTGGCTATGTGCACACTGCCTTTCTCTTGTGAGAAACATGGTTTTTCGTATCCGTCTGACTCCATTTGCATAACCATCTTATATAAATAAGGAGGGTTGCAAGGATGTAAATGTCATTTAAATAATGGTATGCATAGATAGAATACCCCAAGTTCAAAGTCAGCAGCACCCCCGGAACCCATCCAATCAATGAGCTCTGCTCTTTTCACACTCAGAAACACTCCAGATCAGGCAAAGCTCTTAGTTTGCATTCCACAAATGACTACGCAGAGATAACAGTTGTCCATTAGCATAAATGTTGGAAAAACTGCAAACAATCAAGAGGCTGCCTGGCCCTTCATTATCTCCTCTTAAGGACATTCCAAACATTGCTGAGTCACGAGAAAAAATACGATTTCACAACTCTAATGATGTGAAATTACATCCTGGAGCCAGTATCAGGAGCCATTTCATTAAGTCGGTCTTTGTGGCTGGTGATAGCGGATGGAAGGAGAAAGATTATCCCTGTTATCAGATGTACAGGTTCTGATGCGCTTCTCGTCCTCGTCTTCCCATACTCGCTGGGCTAGGTTCTCTTCAGGCCCTTCACCTGCTCCCAACCACTTGGATTGTCACTAGAATAGGCACAGTCCAGGGAGGGACCAGACAGGCGACTGATCTCCTCACAGTGGTATTCTTAAAGACCAATCCATCAAAAAAAAAAAAAAAAAAAAAAAAAAGCAATTCCATCAGCTTGTCCTAGTGTTTTACTGCACACTTCACAGCGTGATGGAAAAAAAACGACACAAGCTGGTGATGACTTAACATGTGGCACAAAGGTAGTAATTGGGAAACATTTCTCAACACGTTGATGACAATTGCTCATGCCTTCGAGTCAGATGTGTGATGATCATAACACACTCCATGTCTGCACTGCTCACTCCCTCACCCCCTGACATGATGTGTGGTGAGCACCCTGTCTCACTTGTGTGCTTCATTCTATGGAGTTAAAACAGTCTTGCTGAATGGACCAAGCTGAAGGCCAGTAGTAAGCCCCACAGAGAGTCCTCAGATAGTGGAAGACAGCAGGGTGGCAGAGAGGCCTGGGGATAGGTGGAGCTACAGTGCGAAGGTAGACATGATGTGGCCAGCGTGGTACAGTGGCCTGTCTGCACACAGCAGATCTACAGCACATCTGTCCACGCCACCTACGCACTTACAGAAAGAGGCCCTTGGTAACCCTGCTGCCTCCCGAGATCCATGCACAGCTGGACACTGCATTTAGTAGCTGTCACCAAGGGGTAATTGGCAGGTACCTGAGGCCCTATCATGTACTCCACACATGCTGTGGCCTCAGAAACAGTGGCAATTGTGGAGCACAAGGCTGGGCTCAGAAGTCTGGGGGAATCTCTTCACTTTAACTAAGTGGGTCTTCTATCATCTTGTTTTCTCTACTTCTTAGATCTAGACTCAGCAGCAACCTTTTCTTTTAATTTTTTCTTTTCTGTATAAATGTGTATGAGTGTGTAATATGTGTATGTATCTAAAAGTACATGTGGTTTGTGCATATTTGTATGTGGTGTTCATCTGTGTATGTATAATTGTGTGTGTGTGTGTATTTGGTATAGGTGTGTGTATGCATGTTATATGTAGGTATTCATGTTCATAGGGGCACATGCAGAAGGTAGGATTGATGTCAGGATACCATTCTCTATCATTTCCCCACAATATTACTTGGGAGAAGGGTCTCTCATTGATGTGGGGGCTCCCCCTTTAGGCTGAGCTGGTTGGTTGACAGTATGTGCCCCCCATGCCAAAGGTTGGAGGTTGTAAATGACACAGTCAGGGGTTCACCATACTGGACTAGAGAACATGACGTGCCACTTGTACTGAGCCTGAAGGGTGGATAAGTTGGAGGTGGAACAAGTTTAGACAGACTCAGCAGGCGAGGCTGGCACACAGGAGGTAAAGAACAGCGCAGGTGGGCTTGGGCAGAGGCAGAGAAATGGGACCAAATAAAGCATTCAGCTGGATCAATAGATCTCAATGGCAGTTCTGGAACCAACTAAGGGTTTCCTAGTTATTAACAAAGGCCAAGTATATCCTGGACAGAAAAAAGTGGTGGCAAAGTATATGGGGGACCCAGAAACCTAGAGAGACAGAGAGAACAAGATGGAAAAGAATTTGTGGAGGCTGCTGAATAGTTTTGTATTATTAGTTGTAAATGCTTTGGGGAACAAACACTTAAGGGGAGCTCTGCTGTAACCATGACACCCAGCAGGACCAAGGGAAAGATCCACGTGAATGTGGGATGTGGCCCACTGCTGAGGATGACACACACTGAGTTTGGGGAGTGTCTGAACCTGAAAGCAGTACTCTCATTGTGCACGCTGAAACTACAGTGTCCTTACAGCTTCTGGGGGTGGTTGTGTCAGCATGGAAATCAGAGTGCTTAGAGACAAACTCCTGGCTGACTTCAGTCACATGAAAAGGACCTAACAATGAGTTTGGGGACAGAAGACAGAATGCACTCATAAATAAATGAAGGAAGAGTTGGCCAGAATGCTTATCAGGAAAGGACACTTGTCACCAAGCTTGATGACCATAGTTCAATCCCAAGGACCCACAGGGTGGGAAGTCAGGACTAGCTCCTCTGACCTCTACAGGTGTGCCAGGCATCTGCCATGCCCAGCAGTAGTAATAACAACATTTAAGAAGTTAAAAACTGGCCGGGTGTGGTGGTGCACGCCTTTAATCCCAGGACTCGGGAGGCAGAGGCAGATGGAGTTCTGCAAATTCGAGGCCAGCCTGATCTACAAAGCACATCCAGGACAGCCAGGGCTGTTAAACAGAGAAACCCTGTCTCAAAACAAAACAAAAAACTAATCAACCAACCAAACAAACAAAGAAATTAAAAACCTGAGGGAAGTTACCAGATCCAAGCATAACCAAATGGTGTCAAATGTTCCAAAGCTCTTCCTTTACCCTGGAGAGAAGTTCAGAATAGCATTAGTGAAAGCAGACACAAGTGCCCCATGAACTGTCACCCTAGTCCATCCAGGGTCCTGTGACTTGTAGTTTCTTCTGGAGACTAGAAACCCAGGTTAAGAATAAGCAATGTGTGGTTTAGGCAGTGCTCTTCCTGTTTTACAGATGTGCTGTCCCCACCCTCCCAGTAGACTAGGAAAAAAAAAAGAGCAAGCTCACCGGAGCCTCCTCTAATAGGTACTGATTCTCATCATGACACCTTAAATTCACGATTTAATCACCCCAAATGTCCAGCTGGTCAGAGCTGGGAGTCAACATTTCAACATGCAGGCAGGTGCTGGGGAAAAACCAATCTTTGCCCCACAGAATCCATGAAACGAGGGAATCTCAACAAAGTCATAATCACAGCCATGCATTCAGAACGCGCTGTTTACTAACTACTGTGCTCTCTGAGGTCAGTTTGCTTATACATAAGAAAGCCTGCTTCCTTTTGAGGAGACAGCTCATGAACAGGTAGCTAGGACTAAATTCTGGACATTTAATTAGATGGCTACCAAATGCTAAAAGAAAGAAAAAAAGAAAGGAAGGGAGGAGGGAGGGAGAGAGGGAGGGAGAGAGGGAGGAAGGGAGGGAGAGAGGGAGGGAGAGAGGGAGGGAGGGAGGGAGAGAGAGACAGAGAGAGAGAAAGAAGGACGGAGGGAGGGAGGACAAAAGAGGATGTGACATTTTTATGTTGGGGAAAATTTAAAAGAAAACAAGCACAAAAGGCTTGTACATTGTAAAATGAATCACACCCGAGCTTAGAAAATGACCAAGGCTTCAAGACATTTGAATCGCAGATCTGCAGGAAACAGCCCTGTGATGCAGTATGTTATTTTACTTTCAAAATCAATTAGGCAGACAACTGGGTTCTCACAATTTGTGGGCAACCCATGAATTTTAATTATTTGTTTTTCTAAGTGATTTACAAGTACTCCTCTGGGAAAAAAAACAAAAACCCAACAACAAAATAGTGATTAATCAAGGAAACTGTGAGCTTATTGGAGGGGTGGGGGAGGGAGGGCTTATGGTAATTAAGGAGCTAATATGAACATGGAGAAAGTACATATTTCTAGGTATATTAATTAAACATGTAGTTATTACAACAATTAAAAATGTACAATTATTTTTATTCCAAGAAAGAATGCAGCCTACTTACTCCTTATGGTATGATATCACACATTTCTGTGGCTTTCAGCTAACAAGGCATCTAGATTATAGTTAGAAAGAAAATAGACCCCATATGGAAGAATTGAAAATTATCATAATAAGAGCAAGGACTTAGTGTGTTTTGGCACTTTGGACACGCTAAAGTAATCAACATAGGGGAAATGCCGGAACAAAATGGTACTTGAATAACATCACCAGATAGCCTGTGTACCAGGAACCCAAGAGTGGACTCTTTAGCTTTCCCAGATCACTGTTCTTAAATGTTGTTCAGAATATCCTGAGAGCCTGCTATGGACACATTCTTAAAAAGAGAGGGCCACACTGTCCTGTGTGCTCGCTAGGGACAGAGAGCACATTGAACTACTTCAATATGGAAGGCACCCAGCCTGTGAGCAAGACTCCCTCATCAGGGGTCCCATTTCCTGACAAATAGCAGCAAACAGCTCAAGCAGCAGAGACATCCAAGAATGCATCCCAAGGTCCTCAGAGCTGAGCGGCTTCTGTCAGGAAGAGGCCAGGACAGCTCCTGACTCCACATCAGAGGAAACAGCTCCAGTGAGGCAGCTGCCAAGAGAGACCTCGGGAACTGAGGATTTGACATCCACTGTGTTCTCCACCTTACTCCCTGACCCGTGCTTGCTCTCAGTGGAGCAGATGGGATTGTAAGGATGACTTGCCCTCTCCTTGAAGTTGATCCAAGACCCACGCTTTTCCCTCTTTGCATTTTCCTGCTGTGGGGTAATGAGATCCCTGACTCTCCACAAGCACAGGAGCTGGGAGTCTGACTTAAAGGTGATGGTGTTAGATGCTGGGGCCACTGGGACATGATTTGTACCCTGGACGGAGGCCTTTGTCCTGCCCCCGAGGGGCCCACAGCATGAAGACAGCAGTGGTCATTTAGAATCAGGGTTTTAGTGAAACATTAAATCTGCCTTGAACTTGGACTTCCAGTGTCCAGAATTGTGGCTTTGAACTGCCTGGGGATTTGTTCAAAGACTGCCATCCCAAGCAAGCAGAGTATGTGACAGGACTCAATCTTGCCCATGTGTGCTAGTTTTTGTTGTTGTTGTTGATGGAAGAAATAAAATTTAAGCGGGAAATGGAAAGCAATTAAACACTGCCATTCATGTTTTAGCAAGAACTCTATTGCTCCCAATCAACAGACACATTCTTTTTTTTTTCTTTTTTCTTTTCTTTTCTTTTCTTTTCTTTTTTTTTTTGGTCTGTTTTGTTTCATTTTTTTGTTTTACTTTTTTCAAGACAAGGTTTCTCTGTGTAGCCTTGGCTGTCATTGTAAGCCAGGCTAGCCTCAAAATCACAGAGATCCACCTGTCTCAGCCTCCCAGAGTGCTGGGATCACAGGCGTGCACCACTGCTCCTGACTGACAGATTATATTCTTACCGTTGCTAAATAAAGTGCATGAAGCTATAGACGCTGACTAATTCCATCAGCCCGTAACAAAACCCTCTGAAGAGTCAATGTGGGTTACAGTGCAAGACTGCCTGGGAAGGCATGTGTGGTCTTGCCCATTCAGTATTTATTCTGTGTCAATGTGATCATGATTAAAACAAAGCAATCACCTATGTAAGGCAGACTTTCTATATATGGAATTATTAGGCAGCTGTCTACTGTGAAGTTAGGCCATAAATCAAATCATCTCAGCACGTTTGCCTTCTTACAAGCCCACATCCAGATCAGAGCCCTCTTGCACATTGTGAGTGGAGCTGCCTAGAACCATCTCCTGGGGGGAAAGCTCACACCTATTTAGCTGAAACCAGATGAGAGAAAAGAAGGGAAGGCGTGATGTGTAGCTAGTGGCCCCGGCAAAGCTGCTAGTTTTGCACGCATTATGGTGGTAGGATATTAAATACAAAGGGGTAATAAGGTGAGGATTTTAGCAATTGGTTTAATTGTCAGACATTTGTACATCACAGTTTTTTTTTCTGCTTCAAGATTTATGACTACTGGCAATAACCACCAAAGAAGAGAAATTGAGATTTAATATCAAGAAAGCCATAAATAGACCTGACAAGACCAGCAACCCAAGGCCTACACACCCAGGCAGGCCAGGCAGCCACCCCTTGATATAGAATTATCTCTAACGAACAATTATGTGATACTCGTCCAGGTCTGAGAGTGGAAGCTCACATCCACCACCCTAGCTCATGGGCAGGCTATTCGTAGATACTCTTCAATTATATGCAGAGGCTTTGCTGCATCAAATAAGTTGGGGCTGTTTATTTAGGGAGAATAATTATTGCATACAATCAGCCAGACGGCCAACATTGTGACTTTGAAATGTTGAGTATATAGTGAATATGTGCTTCTAAACAATTATCACTTGGGAGAATTGAAATGTACTTGGAAAGTAAAGCCTCTCAAGATGATACCAAAGGTCAAAAATCTCAGATGATAGCATCTACAATACAGCAGTTTAATTAATAGAATGAAATTATGTACTTCTATTCAAGTCAAGTAAAATTGCTTAGGAACACACACACACACACACACACACACACACACACACACCTATATTTATCATCTATCTATATAATGTTAAAACCTTCATAAGGTTCCTAGTAAAGTGATTTTTGAATTTTTCTTTGTGCTTCTCATAGCTTTTTAATTCAGTGATGCTATGAGGAAAATACTTATAATTAAGAAAATTGAAAAGTAATATCCATCAGCTGAGAAACTGGCAGTTTTAGACATTTCAAAAATTCTTCAAATTTTATCATCTTTCAGATCAGCCATTCCTCTCTGATTCTGAACCCATTAATTAACTTTCAGTCTTCTAAGTATTTATGACCTTTGCAACCTTTGGGGGTCTAGCCTGGAGCTTTCTGAGTTGCTCTCTGGACATGTCTTCCTGGGAAATGTGGCCATGAGTTGCTGCAGAGGCCAGTTTCCCAGTCTACACCTCCACTGTGATCTGTGTGATGACATCTTCTACATCAGTCTTCAAATCCTACTGTAACTACTTAATCAGACATCACGAGTACAGCAAGGAACACATGCCGAGCAGATGGTGCCACCTGTCCCTTAAATGCCACAGGGAGTAAGTGTATGTCCTCAAGCTCCAAGTCCAAGAGTGAGAGCCTGGAAGGCAGCACTGGGATGAAAAGAAGGGATCTCTGAAGTCCCCACAGTGCCACAGTATCACCACAATGGGGACAGGAGCCCGCTGCTGAGAGACATTTCTCTCTAGCGCATGGTCAGAAGCAGTTCCGGGTCTATGTGGGGTCACGAGTCTTGCCCCACAGAAGCGGCCCCTCCAGTTCTCTATTTTTGGATTTCCATTCCTAGCTATTACCCAGCTGGAGTGCCATTGAAATCATGTCATTTTCTATTTTTTCCTCTTCTAAGCAAATTCATCTGCCATCTACTCTGAAAAGTTTTGCCCATCCCTGTGCTAACTTTTTAAAAACTACAACCTTACCGGTCTTCCCTACCCCTTCTTCTGTCTCATGAGTAGGCAGGGGCCTCTATCGACACCTTCCCTAATGTTCACAGGCCTTCAGTTCAACTGCTTGATATGTCTCGATCTTCGTGGGCCAATCATGACCCGCATGTAGAGTGAGTTAATCTGTTCTCTGTTTGAGGGATCTTGCTCATCTCAAACTAAGGCACCAGCCAAGGACAATACAGGTGGTAAACCTTAAACCCCTACCCAGATCTAGACAATGGACGGAACACTCTCCACAGTAGAGTGGAGAGTGGGATATTACTTTCTCACATACTCTGGTGCCTCACCTTTGACCATCTCCCCTGGAGGGGGAGGCCTGGTGGCACTCAGAGGAAGGACAGCAGGTTACCAAGAAGAGACTTGATACCCTATGAGCATATACAGGGGGAGGTAATCCCCTTCAGGAACAGTCATAGGGGAGGGGAATAAGGGGAAAATGGGAGGGAGGGAAGAATGGGAGGATACGAGGGATGGGATAACCATTGAGATGTAACAAGAATAAATTAATAAAGGAGAAAAAAAGTAAAAAAAAAAAAAAGAAAAAAATATTCAACCAATTTTTCTTTTGGAAATACAATTAACTTGGAAACAGAGACCTAGGCTTCTGGCTTCTGTCTTACTCCCCAGGGCACTGAATGTCAGAATCTGCATACAGGAGTCACTTGATAAATATTGACGTAGAGCCTGTGATGGACTGCTTTTCAAACTGCAGAGTGCTCCTTAGAAATCTGATGCAACCAACAGTGCCTCTGCTGGCCCCTGAGTCCTGTATACCTGGAGCCTGTAGTGACAAAGGACGTCCCATTCTAAGTGTTGACCCACAGGGATGAAGCAACTTATTGCCTTGGGACTTGTGAAAAAGCTGACTCCCAGGCCTGTGCCTAACCTAAAGGATCTGCATTTGTGACCTCCCTCTGTCACCCTTCCCAGGTGACTTTAGGCATCTTGGAGAGGACTGGGCTAGAGGAAGGTAACAGGTTCTTTTCTTGTCATGGCTTGAGGGTGTGGTCCACTGAGGCTGAAAGGCTGTGGCAGCCAGAGACTGAGGTAGCTGGTCATATCCACAGTCAGAAGGCAGAAATGATTGCTACTGCTTGGTTCCCTTCCCCCTTGTTATTTAGTCTGAGATGCCAGCACCGAGTGTCTGCTTCCTGTAATCTGTGTTCTGTGCAGCTGCATGGCCTGTGATGACTGTCCTTAGGACTCTCTAAAGGTAGAGAATTTAAATTCTGTTCCTGGTCATTTAATCCAAAAGCTGAAGAGAGAGATGCAACATTTTAAATAAAATTCTACTATGTCATAGGACTCAACTCATGGCCTCCCCTGTTGGCCAGAGATCTCTGTCTCTTTCTTTCTTTCTTTCTTTCTTTTTTCTTTCTTTCTTTTTCTTTTCTTTTCTTTTCTTTTTTTTTTTTTTGAGACAGGTTTTCTCTGTATAGCCTTGATTATCCCAGACTCGCTTTGTAGATCAGGCTGGCCTCGAACTCACAGTGATTCTCCTGCCTCTGCCTCTCAAGTGCTGTGATTAAAAACGTATGCCACAACACCCAGCCAGAGATCTCTGTCTTTGTTACACTCAGCGAGCCTTGAGTAAGCACTTACAAAAGTATGGAACCAACTGTCTGTTTCACCATCTGCCGAGAGCATGGCTCTGTGTTGCGGACTACCTCATTCACCTAAGGCATCAACAGTTTCCATGGAATCAGAGTGCTTGTAGACCACTGCTTTGTGTCTTATTTATTTTATGTTAGTAAATAAACATTGCTACTTTTCATTTGCAAGAATGGGTGAATAGAAGTCCTATGATGGTCACCATTTGTATCCTATAGGGACGATTCCCCTGCTTGGCCCCATGCCTGGGAAGACCCTTTAGTTCTGTGACTGTCTCCTCTAGTTGAAAAGTATCACCAGCAAACAGGTGATCATGTCAAACTCCAGTGAACTCCAGCTCTGAGTTTTTATTTAACTACATGAGTGGTCCTCACCTTTCCTAATGTTGTGACCCTTTAGTACAGTCCCTCATGTTGTGACAGCCCCCAAGCATAACATTAGTTTTGTTGCTATTTTATAACTATAATTTTACTACTATTGTGAATTATAATGTAAATATCTGTGTTTTCACATGGTCTTAGGAAATCCTTCTGAGAGAGTCATTTGGACCCTGAAGGGGTCACAACCTGCAGGTTGAGAACTGCTGGTCTGGAGGGTGTCACATCTCCAGGAACTGGAGTCACAGGTGGTTGTGAGATCCCAGATATGCTGGGAAATCAACCAGGGTCCTCTCAATGAGCAGTAATTGGTGGCCCATCTCTCTCGCAGCAGTTCTGAATTTAGAACGAGCAATATCACACCCTCCTTTTCTCAGCATCTTTGTGGGTTTCCTGAGTCAATGTATTCCAGATCTTGCCTCTCCGTTTACCAGTTTTCACCCAGTTTCCCCTTCTTATCCTTATGTGGCCTGAGCCCACGTCACACCCAGCTACACTTCTTTGACTCCCGGTTGTCATTCTCAAGACACCCTTCAGCTTGTTATCCCAGCATCAACAGAACAGCTAGACTGCTCTGGTGGAATTCCCAAGCTTCCATGGTTTGTAAACTAGCAAGACAGCAAGTCCTCAAGGTTCAGCTCAATAACCCGTGGCAGATTTCACTATGCAGCATGAAGCAGCTACTTTGCTAATATGTAAAGAAGATGAGTTGTACTTAATTAATTTATTATAGTCTAAAAGGGTGCTCAAATCATGGAATTCACTATGATGGGCTCTACACACGCTTGAGACGAGTTTAAGCTTGTGTGAGGATGCCATGCGTCTCTCATCAAGAAGCTCTCTTCTTTCAACATGGAAAATTCAAAAACAAGATTAGAGTAAATAATGGGGAAAATAGAATAGAATTCAGTTGAATGTATTAGTTGAATTTAAAGTCAATTCAAATTGAAATGCTCAAGGATGTGAACTCGCTATTCTCGAAGCCTAAGTGGCCACTGAAGACTTGTCTTCAAAACTCAGGAAAAACTTGCTTTGGGGCACATATCCTAATTGCATTCTCTGATAGTATTCATCCCAACCACTGCAGCCAACATCACAGACCAAAATCAAGTACAGGATGTATTTAACTCTGCAGGTGGACAGTTTGTCCCCGACGTTCAGCTCCTAGCTCCTCTCTCTCCAGCTAATCACCGAGTTTTATTACGATACACCAACCACATTTGGTCTTTAACCTCATAGAAACCAATCACACGTTACACAAGACATTAGTCCCAGAGTCAGCAACTTCTTTGTATTATTTGGCTGTATCCTAGGCTACAACTGGCTTGTCATAATGAACATTCATGGTACTATAGCTTGGTGCTATATGAATAATTGCAAGTATTTTATGTGGCATGTTTGGAAGATACCTGTTTTCATCATACCTGGGTGCAGAGCAAAGGGTGGGGTGCCTACTCTTCCACACTTTCCTTCACTCTTTCACACATAGTCCAGTTAATACATGCGAATAAAAGGATGAAAAGCTAAACATGCTAAGACATATGTGGAAGTACATGAGTATATGTATGGGTATAATATATACATACATGTACACAGTCTCATTTATATAAATTCATTTACTCTATGTATATATGTGAATAATATGCCATATAAATACTTAGTTTCTTTGTATCTAATTTCTGAAAAGAAATGGATAACCTATATGTTGTATGGACAAATAATTAGGACACAGAAACACACAAACACCATTTATATCACCCTTAATTTGCTGTATGCTCTTTAATATTTATGTTTGAATCTTTAGCAAAATTATTTCTAAGCCGTTTATATACAAACTACAAAAAGCTTAGGATGATGATGGTTTCAGCACTTGAGGAAATAAAGCAAGCACATACTAGATTGTATTATAGAACTTCAGATCACATAACTAATAAATTCTGCCATTATAAATTAATTAAACTACTTATATTGATAATAGTGGCAAAAGTGATTCAGACTGGATTTTACTTCTTTTTTTTTTTTATGTCTTTTTGAATACAGTGCTCTGCCTGCATGTACACCTACATGCCAGAAGAAGGCATCAGATCACATTATGGATGGTTGTGAGCCACAGTGTAGGTTGCTGAGAATTGAACTCTGGACCTCTGGAAGAGCAGTCAGAGTTCTCAACCTCTGAGCCATCTCTCCAGGCCTGGGTTTTACTTATCATACTGTCAAAACAACTTTTGTTTGGGTGAAACTTTGCTTCCTTGTGTGGTTATTCAGGCTTCAGGTGTCCAGCATTCCATGCATTGTTTTACAAAAGTCTGTACAAGGCTTAATCATATGTCTACACCCTCACAATCTCATTACAAACAGGGAGGCTCTCTAACCATCTGTATGCATTGGAAGGCAGAAAGTGAAAGCCTCAGGCTGAATCTGAGCAAGATACTAATGCTAAGTAAACAACAGACAGTCCTTTAACCTTCCTGTGTCCTGTGGTTCCTCATGAGCAGCAGTGATAAACAGGAGAGTGTATGGCCTAAACACTATGCTTTGAAATGTACTAACTTTGAGATCCTCAACATTTTCCTCTCCAGAGCCTTCATTGTCTTTTCATTGAAAAGCAGGCCATATATTTGCAAGCTAAATCAGAGGAACTAGGTGAGGATCCCAGATCTGTCAAAGAACATTGATTTTAAGGTGCCTCTGCTAAAAAGCCACACAGAAAACACATAGTTAAATGCTGTCATTCAGCACAAAGCTGAGAAACACATAGTCATCACAGAGCCATGGGGCTTTGTTGGAAATAGCACAGTGACTTTAAAGTCACTTGTCCATCAAAGTGACAATGGACAAATTGTAGAGCCTTGATCTCATAACACATCAAAAGCGTTCAAAAACTGCTCAGATAAGCAAATGAGGTACTGCACACTGAAGTTGATGCCCTATCTCACAGTCCTTACACACCCAAGTGAGAGTTGAGTTCTCTATCAACTGGCTCTGTGTCAGTGGAGTCAACCAGCCATGAGGCTAAAATATCTTTTGAAAGGACTGCAGGCAGAGCCAGGAGTGGTGGTTTATGTTTATAATGACAGTCCTTGGCAAGCTGAGGTAGGAGAATGACCGCATCAGTGCCAGCCTGGACTACAAAGATTCTTTCAAATATAAGTATTGAGCCAGTACTAGATGTGTATACACTTTACCATTTTATCTTGATTCCTGGACAAAGAAATTGACAATTACATAGTATGTGTATCACGTTAGTGATATAACAGGTTCCCTGGAGATTGAAACATTCCATCCTGCAGGGAAGCTCTCTAAACTGGAAAGTAAACAACTCAATATGGCTTCAGGAAGTCGCTGGAACCAAGCAGATTCCTTGTGTCCCTCCCTGCCAGAGTAAACAAAGCTGAGCATCTCTCCCAGACAGAAGGAAGCTGAGCTTCAAGAAGGTTCTCTAAGTTATAGTTAATATCCACTTATAAATGAGTACCTACCACGTTTGTCTTTCTGAGTCTGTGATGACTCATTCAGGATGATTTTTTTTAAACTAGTTCCGTCCATTTCATGATGTCATTAAAAAAAACAAAACAAAAAAACAGCTGAGTAGTACTCTAGTGTGTAAATGTGCCTTTTTGTTTGTTTGTTTTTGTTGTTGTGGTTCTTTTCCCATTCATCAAGTGAGGGACATCTGGGTTCTTTCTAGTTCTGGCTATTATAAATAAAAGCTATTATGAACATAGTTGATCAAGTGCCTTGTGGTAGATTATAGCATCTATATAGATTATATACAAATAATATACCTTTTTATTTGAGAGGTACATGCGGGGTGTCCTAGAATACTGCCTGCAGGTACCAAGGGATATTGTATTGACATTGAAGAAGTGCTGTTACAAATGGCATTTCATTCAGAAAATGACTTTGAATTCTTCTCTCATATGATAAACAAAAACTATATCCAAGTAGGCCCTATAAATAAATTTAACAGGTATAATCCAAAAACTCTTTAGACAAAACACAGGCATAAATCCTCATGCGAGACAAGCCATCATTTCTTTAGTATGACATCTGAAGTTTCCTTCAGCAACTAAGGAGGTCCACTGGGAGACGGGGTGGGGGGGTGCGGGGAGTGTTGATGCCTTTGAGCTGCAAAGACCGTCATCTAGGAAGTGGAAAGACAAACCCACATCCAGAGAAAATAGTTTCAAACAATATCTGCTAAGGGTCTCAGAGCCAGCTTTCTTATGGAACTATGACAGTTCAAAAACAACCAAAAATCACCAGGAAAAAATGGGCAAAGGATTTGAACAGACATCTCTCCAGAGAAGATATGCAAATGAACACGTGAAGAGAGGCTCGTGTAATTAATCCTCAGTGAAACAACTTTCAGAACTCTAATGAGAGGCTACCTCTCACTGACTAGCAGTGACCAGACAAATCATGGTAGACACTGGCAATGACACAGAGAAACGGGAAGCAGGAAACGTTGGTCTATTATGCGAAGTAAAATATTACAGACATTCCAGAAAAATAGATCATCTCTTCCAATGTTTAAAAATAATGTTATTTTGTGACAAAAAGGCACATCAATTATCTACGCAAAAGAAATGAATATATATATATATATTCTGAACATATATATATATATATATATATATACTGAAAATAGTGACCAGTATTCATAGTAGTATTATTTATTTAGGATATCCAAGATGTGGTCACAATTCAAAAGTCCACAGAAGACATAATAAGCTACATGCAGTATGCATAAAGAATGGGATACTTCTGGTCACAGAAAATAAGAAAGTACAGAGGCAGTCTACTGTATCAGAGCATTCTCAGAAAAAGACCAGGGCTGGGATCTCAGCGCCTACATGGCAGTCCACAACCCACCTATAATGTTAGCTCCTGCAGATGCATGCCATGTTCTAGCCTTCCTCTCTCTCTCTCTCTCTCTCTCTCTCTCTCTCTCTCTCTCTCTCACACACACACACACACACACACACACACACACACACCTTTTTAACAAACAAACAAACAAACAAATGAAAAAAGAAAGCAATGTTAGTCATGGCGTAGAATCCTATATATTATAATGCCTGGGGAGAGAAGCAGGGAGAACAGGGAACAGGGAGTGACAGAGTGACTCGTGCAGGTCCTACCTCCTTTCCATCATGACAAATAGTCCAAAATGAAATCATGGCATGGTTGCATCATGACGTAAATATACAAACTGAATGGTTTGTATGCTTTAAGTGGGTCAGCCTTGGGAGTCATAAAGTAGACCTGCTTAAGATGCAAAGTGAAATGTCTTGGAATACTGCCACAGTCAGGAGTAAGTTGTGCAGAAGAGACTGGGAGTGCCTGCCATACCTTTAAATGTCGGCACTATGGGGATCTACATGTCAGGAATCGGCTATGCTTTTCCATTCTAAACTACTCCCACCATTCATCATGATGCCTCCACGATGCTATACCCCTGATGCATGTGAGTAGGAGTGTAGATCTGGTTACTGGAGACAGTTAAAGCTTCATTTTTAAAGTAAGTCTTCATCTTTTTACAAGTGGATTCCTGTGAACATCAACAGCCCTGTGCAAACATGTCCACTCTATTCCTGTGAAATTGCAGTGGGGTCACTCATGAGGCTGAGTAGGGTGTGGACTTGTCAGAATCATTTTCTCATCTGCTTATGGAAAACCAGGGTGAACTCAGGGTGTGTTCACCAGTTATTTATATAATCTCAATCTCCAGCCCTCAGTAATAAAACAATAAGGAGTTGTCACTTTACACCGTTAACTGTGACACTTTAGAACTCAATAACGCATGGCTCTTGGTGATTTTCTTTAATTTATTTTAATTAAAAGATACCCCGAGAGGGCAATTCACATGCTTGGAGGTTGCAAGCTTCACTCCCCTTCCTAAGGCTAAAGAAGCACTTGATCATGTCTTTCTGGACCGAAGTTCACTTCTGAGAATCAAGTGCAGACAGCCTCAGATAGAGGTCTCAAAGGGGATGGCTGGTTATGGCCAAGGAAAACAAGAATGTTGGACGGGCTGAGCACAGAGAGACTTAAAAATGGAGAAAACCTGTGAATGATAATCTCATGATAGGGACTATTTTGTAATGAGTAAAGCCAAATCCAGGAAAATAGAGAGTGCTTAAGATGAAGAAAAAAAAATGCTAGTGGCACTTGTGTTAACCTCAAGCCTAGTGCTTTTCATGGGAAGAAGACAGGTGGGAAGAATTCCATTCTAAAAATGGTTAGGAAAAAAATGAAATGCCATTGGTTCTTTAAGACTTTTTTTTTTTTCAAATTCAGTGCGTGCTAATAAATAACTTAGTATCTGGTGCACAGTAGTGTACAAGGGCCTCTATTTGGTAAAGGTGAGAGTTTACCAGGGGTTGTGAAATCACAATATAGCAAACAAAACAGACCAAAAAAGATTTAAAGGACAAACTGGTCCTTAAGACTGAAAGGGAGAGTGAAGTAATTGCATGCTTTCTAGCTACATACAAGAAGAAACAAGACACAGAAAACTTTAGACCAGCAGAAGATAGTGCTGGAGAGAGATCTCTAACTAATTGAGGAGGTATGTGGAGAACACAAGGCCTCCTGGGACCACTGGAGCTCGTCTAGAACAGTCGATCCCAGAAGGTAGGATAGAACAGTTTAGAGTTTGGTTGATCAGGAAGAGGCACAAAGGGGGCTACTTGAGACTGGAAGTCTCTGGAAAGATCTGGTAAAGGGAGTGGGACACATTAGGTTGACATTTACAAATTTTTTTCTCCTCCTAAACTAAGAATGGCTCTCATAAAAACATAATAAGTACGAAACCAGTTTCCAAGCTATAAACACAGGAGCTTGGCTTACAACATCGTAGTAGAAGATAAGAGAGACTCTCTTAAATATCAATTCAAAGCACCTTAGTAGCAATAAAAAAAATACAGTGTTGTATTTTGAGTCTAGCTAAAAGTCTATTGCTTCTTAAAAGAGGCAATATCAAAAATGCATAGTAATTAACAGCCAGAGACATATAAAAGGCTATTTATAGACTATTTCTCAGGAAAAGAAAAGCAATACATTATGTAATCTAAGTGGTCCACTATGATGGATTTTGGTATAATAGACTTGATCACTTTATTAATTTCAATGACTATAAAACAATTACATGCCATTTGGCTATGAATAAAATTAGCAAAATATAGTCATGGACCCAATTGCTCTTTTTCTTTAATGCATATTTTATAATCTCTTTTTCATAAAAATGTAATCACTTTACCGTAAAACACACATAATTCAAAAGAGAAATGGAAGGCCAATTAAGAGGAGTAAAACTAAGATTGGAAATGTATTGAAACCTAACTGTGAACACTTCACTCTCGGCATCATCCCATCTGTCTCAGATCTTCTAAATGGCCAATGAGCGAAGGAGAGCGTGTTTGATCACAGAATTCTCCAAATCTGATGATGGAGGATAACAGACTCAAAACACAGAGTTTCTTCAGTAGCCCATAATAAGAAAGCAGAAGATGGTACAAAAGGGATGTTCAGTGCCTGAAAGGCCTCGCTACTCTTACAGAGATTCTGATTGGATTTCTAGTAACTCCAGCTCCATGAGACACAGTGCCCTCTACTGGACTCCACAGAAAGTGCGTGTACTCAGTACATAGGCATACATAGAAGGCAAAACATGGATGCAAATACATTTAAAGAAATAGTAGGGTTTTTTTTTTTTTTTAATGAGGAAACAGAAGGATTTGTGAAGGTGTGCTAGGGTTCAGTGGTTCCACAGCTCACCTTGCCCTTGAGACGCTGACTTATGTCCACCCGAGAGGACAGCAGGGAAGAGGGAAGACCGCTACAGACATGGCTTTTTGGGAGGGGAAACTTCTTACTTGACACAATTGTCTTCAAGACACCAGCATCCTCTGGGGAGGGACATAGGACTCATACATTGATGGAAGTTGTCAAAACACCGGGATGGTATTAAGGAATTGCAAATGGAAGGGAGGAAGGTGGTAGACACAGTGCCTGTCAGGATACCAGCATTGGAGAAACAGCCATCATCCGTCCCATTTCTACATCGGCAGGAGCAGACATAATTGTAGCCTGCTGTCTCGGCTGGCCTTCCCTCCTCTTTTCTCCTGTCATGCATCTGAAGGGAACCCTGCAGTTGAGGAAATGCTCCTGAAACAGTTCTTGCTTCTCTATTTTAAACAGCTAAGTCCTATCTGACCAGCTTCTCAGCTGAGTATGATGTTAGGAAGGGATGGAACCCAGGGAAGCTCAGGATGTGCTGGCACTTCCCTGTTTCATACTCCTCCCGTTTCTGTCAAACTAAATGGTCTAACACGCTGCTGCTAATCTTAGAATCCATCCCTGTGGACTCTGTGTAGTCTCTCTTTCACTGTGGATCATCACTCAAGGCTTTCCGTCTCCTGTGAGATCTACTTTGCTACGCTTCAGTTTCCTGGATTGCATTCTAGGACACACCAAACTGTCCTTGAAGAGGATGTTCTCTGTGACGAACACTCACAGTTCTCCTGCAGAGTTGCCCCCTTTCCTCTCTCAGATCCTTGGAGAGTTTTACTCAGGCAAGCTGGAAAGACATGGGGTGACTTCATGGCATATAAACTGCAGGGGACATGTGATAAATCCATTTCATACAAATAGGCTTGCTTGGTAATTCATTTAAGCTGGGAAAAATAATGTTGGTTTGTTCATGTTCCATGTCCATTTGACTTGTAGGCTTTACTGATGAAAGAATCAACACAGCATAATTCCTGCTGCTGATGTTGCCCCAAGCTGCACTGCGTCTCTGAGACACATTCTGTAGGGTCTGTGATTACCAATGAATCACAGAGGTTATATCCACAGGGGTGACGCCATGCTCACCTTACTTCCTTGGGAAATGGTTTCTTTAAAATAAGTCTTAGAGGGAATAATGGCCAATATATCTGGACTATGGGAGTACCCAAATGTTCTAGGGAGCCAGCCATGGCATGCAGTCGATCCCTGGTCAGCAAGATAGAGTCTTATTCTTGAAATTTCATGTTTTCTCATCCAAATATGCACATCTACACACGTGCATTTGTGTATGTGTGTACAAATATGCTCACATAGAAACGCCAACATACACAGAGCTCCCTACTACCACAGCAGCATTAATAACAACAGTGACATCATGTTTGGCTTCAAGCTTGTGTCAGGGAAGAGTCTGAGCGCTGCAGTAACATTCCTAAAACTTCACATTAATCTAAGGTGAGGTGGTCCTTCTATTCCTACATTTTGTTATGTGGAAGTCAAAGTCTAGTAATGAAGATAAGCACGTAGTAAATTGTCAGCTCTTTCAAATGTTAAACACTTGGAATGGGAGAGATGGCAGAGCAGTTATGAGTGCATAGTGTTCTTACAGAAGATCTGAGTTTCGTTCCTAGCACCCAACTGGCTCAACACTACAGACAAGTCCAGCTCAGTGAAATCCAAAGGCATTTCTATACTTCCTTGGACAACTACACAAACACACACATAATTAAAAGTAAAATACAGCTTTAAAATATTAAACATTAGCAATATCACACTCCAGAGCTATCTGTCTCTAACTGGTAGGAAAAACTTAATCTAGTTGCAGATTACCAATAGTGAGATACTGATAAAACTAATCTAGCAACAGATACTTATTTCAATTACAAGATAGTACTGCTATAATTCTTTAACTCAATACTTTAACAGAATCAACATTTCAGACACAGTAGATGAGATTGCCGAAACGGAGCATAAGGCTGTGTGCCTACTGTCCTGGCAGATTAATTGTGGCTCCCTGTTGACTTTCCCAGGCACTGGGGAAGGTTACTGTGACTTTAATAGATCACAGCCCTAAGGGAAGACAGAAGAATTTGCTCGCAGCCCGTAATTTTCCCCTGTGGCCATCTGACCTGTACATTTTCACAAGAATCTGGAACACATGTGCCCCCACATCTCAAGGTTGTGGTCGTTTGGATTCTTTGATCCACATTAACTTGTCTAACCATACAGCAAAATAGGCTTCTGCCCTGTGCTGGACAGAATACAGTCCCAGAAGTCAGTGAGACTGAGAACACTACCAGCCCTTTGTAGGAATCCATGTGGCAGCATTTGGTGGAGAATGTCTTTGTTACTTTTACCCACATGTATGATGACAGACAAATATCGTTTTGAAAAAAAAAAAAACAACTGTCAAATATGTAAAACAAAAATGCATCCTACTGGCACCAAACTGGAAAAGATACTGTTATCTTAATTAGTTAATTACATATTTTAAATAGAAACTTGCAAGGCTCCTGTGCTAGGTTTAAATAACAGAGCTGCTTGTCACTGTGTTTTCAGTAAACAGGAGAGAGTGACATCACTATGTAATTAACGCTTCGCTTTGCTGAAGATGTAATTGATGCTCCTGTACTTTTTCAACAGGAAGAGACTGGCAGGCTATTGGGGACCCCTCTCTTTCATGTCTGGGCTGTCACTCTGGCTCACAGAAGGACAGATACAACTTTGCTGGAAAGCCAGTGTATTTATTGAGCGGAATTACCTCCCTGCCCTGAGTGTCACGCTGCTCCAACCCTCTCCTCCCTTGCCAGGTACCCACATAGAGAAAATGAATTAGGATTCTTGAGGATTCTCTCTGAGACCACTGAGCCTGCCACACTTGTCACGCCACGCACACAGCCTATTCTCATGTCACTTAAAAGCTTTGAAGTCACCATACACCAAGCTCTATTTTTAAGTGGCATTTTCCACAGACGTGAAAGCAATTGCTGTAGAAATTGTTCTATTACAGAAGACCTGCTGGCCTTCCGCCACGTCAGGCTTGAAGGGTCCCTCTGGACTCATCTAACATTTCTCCAATATTGAAAAAAATACATAAGCTATTAAAGATGCTGTAACAAAGACATCTGCTTCATGAGAGATACCAAAGAACACAGAATAATGTTTTTGTGGTCACCTTTTGCAGAAGGAAGTCAAGAAGTTTGTTGTTTCCCCTGGAGGCTTTCCTAGGTAAAGGTAGACTTTTGGGGAGCTCACATTTTGGTAAAATCAGAGACTTTGAAATC
Source organism: Acomys minous (assembly GCF_964271855.1). Classification (NCBI taxonomy): domain Eukaryota; kingdom Metazoa; phylum Chordata; class Mammalia; order Rodentia; family Muridae; genus Acomys; species Acomys minous. The sequence goes on from NC_140497.1 coordinate 10,549,556, forward strand.
ACAGAGTTTATATAATATATACACTTTTATCAAGAGCATTTTACCTACTCAAACACACAAGCTAAACTGCCACGGGGATGATTCTGTATAAAGATCCCCCCCTGTTCTTAAATATCCCACAGTGAAAGACATTGTCACCTGTGCTCAGTGGCTAGGAAGACACTGCGCTGGTGTGTCAGTGTGCTACACACACCTTGCTTCATGGCGTGGAGAGGACACCCATGTGTGAGATGTCGGTGCTGTGTTTCCTTATTCTACCACTCAGCTCCACTCCGTCCAGGTAATTGTAAAGCCAAGGGAGCTTTTCTTCCCACTCATGGGAATTCTCTGGATTGCAGATTTGAGCGATGGACTGGTTTGGATAGTTTCAACTCAAAGTATATGATATAAAGAACTTGAGAGTTAGTTATAATGTGTTAGAATTATACAATTTCCACGAAACGGAGGAGTGGGTAGGAAGGTGCTACATTGATTTCCAAAGCCAAAAGTCTTAATGCTCTAGAAAGAAATCAATAAAATTTGCTGGCTCATGTAACTGTGAGCCCAGGAGGATGGGATATCTCACAGGTCCTGAAAGCTACAGAAGCACCCTTGTTCTGGCATTCATAGACAAAAGCCAGACTTTGATTATGTCAGACCTGTGAGGTGTCCCACCCGCCTGGGATCACTGTTACATGAGCCAGCAAACTTGTTTAGTGTGAAGTATTTGGGACTGAGTTTCATCAGACAAATAAGCCGTCGTTACACAGCACATGGTGATAAGTGAGATACATAAGTTCCCACCTCTGACACATTCTAAACTTATACTAAGTCAATGATTGGTCAATGGATTGTCTTGTTCAAATGCTTACAAGGAAAAGATTACACAAGAAGTTTCTATGCTGCATTCATTTTGGGATAGGGCGGTAAACTTTGAGTTCACAATATCCCTCAAGTGATGAATTGACTTACATTTAGACTACTCATTTCTACCTTATAGGGATAAAAATGTGGGCAAGCATCACACTCAAACAGCAGTTTTCATATCCATAGAAGACAGAGGAAGGTATACCTGAAGAAAGGCACAAAAATAGTAATTCATGTGTGAGGTGTCTGTTGGCCACGTAGCTATTTCAAGTCAATTCAATTTTTACTTGTTGAGACCATTGCGATTACAAACATCGTTTTTCTTTGACAACGAGCTTCTGAAGCATTAAGTACCAGGGATTTTTATGACTCTCAAATAAAGGAACACTATGAAGCCTTAACAATTACATATTAGTTAAAATACTTAGCAACGATGTAGGGACTGTATAAGGAGACATGATCTTTTGACGATGGCTCACGACTTCCTCAGAGTAGGAAAACAGCAATCTGTGGCGATAGTTCAAAAGGGGAGTAGAGGCCTTGCTTACGGGCCAATAAATACTCAGTTTATAAAGGACCCAAATGGAAAATGCATTAACCTACAAATCTGCATCTCAGCTAGAGCAGAATTAAAGAGACGCTGAAGCTTGCAAAGGACCACGGGAGCAGACTGTTCTCTTTGTGGGCTCTATGCACACCACGCCTCCCAAATGCTTGCTATTTTAATTAACCAAGGGTCAATCAATAGTAGCCATTGAATTAACTGTCTTTCCTTTGAGGTGGCTGAGACTTTTGAGGCATTTATTCAATCAGTTGTGAATTAGCCAACGAGGAACAGTTTAGTGGCATGCCAGCGCTTTGGTGGCCGCAGTAATGTGTTTGTCGTCTTCAATAAAGTCAAGTATCTATTATGGCAGAGGGAAGAGGCAGCGGTTTCTTGGGAGGAAATTTGGAATTAGCTCTGCTGTTACTTAGCAGAGTGTGGATGCAGCACTTAAAAATTGGGTGTCTCTGCTTTATTTTTGTCCCTTAACATCTTGTAAGCAGGATAACTTTTGGGTGGAAGTTTTTGTGGGTGGGTTGGTGTTCCTTTCCTTCCACTAGGCACTGTGTCTAGGTAGAGGCTGGCCTCTTTAGTCTCCATGACTCCTGCTATTAGGAGTCTCAGGTGGAGTCACTCTCACATCCTTCCAGAAGCCTACTCTGTTATAGCTCTCCAGTTTGTCAGAGAGAAGCTCCCACTTGAGGTTTCTCTTTTCTCTGCAAACCTTGGTACCTTCCTGAAGGCAAAGTAAGTGGTTTTAAGAATCCTGATGTTTTTCTAGTCTTTGCAGAATTGTAACAAGTATATGAATCATATTGAAACAAGGGTTCACGATAGAGACACAGAGGAGAACATTTTGGCTCAGTGATTGCCTGTTTTCCTGAATGGGCTTATGAGACCAGGACTTTTCTAATATTGTAGAAAAACAAAGAATACACAACACTTGCTTAAGCAAGGGGCTGCACAGTATTTTAAGAATAAAATGAATGAACGAACGAACAAAAGAAAGAAAGAAAGAAAGAAAGAAAGAAAGAAAGAAAGAGGAATTGTGGTCTCATGTCAAATATAAAAGAAAAATAGAGAAAAGAAAAGAAGAATTAAATAAGATTCAGAGAAACTGGACTTCTGTAGAAAGATAAGTTTGATGTAACAGTTGGTAGGAAATAACTTCTGATCTACTAATTCTGTGCCAAACTGAAACAGGGTCAAACTCAAATAGAGCCGTCCTGTCTAGCATTTCTTCACAACTCCAATCTTAAGGAAAAGACATTGAGTTAGAAGAAAACTGATTTTAACACAATGTTAATTTTTAGTTCTTATGAAATTTGCTGTTTGCTTGCTTTGTTTCATTTATTTCAATATACTTATGTAATCACGGAAGACATTAGAAAAAAATGTATCTTGGAAAGGTTGTGAAATCAATGATTTAAATTCAGATTTTAAAATGATTTTGTGTATCAATAAAGCCTGTGAGAGAGACAGATTGTCAGAACAGGTCAAACCATACCAAGATGGGCTTCCACTCTGTCTGTCTCTTGGAAAACAAAACTAAGTGATGATGTCCTATCTTACTCCTCCCTCGCTGGCTGCAGCTATACTTCTTGGAGCCCTACCTTCATTCTGGGGCAGGACCTGGCAAGGGAGGGGCGCGGGGCCAGGAGAAGAGGAGGGATGGTGCTGAATTAGGATGTAAAGTGAATAGATAATAACATTTTCAAAAAGAGTTGAAAGGAGATTACATTTTTATTAGAGTCCCACATTCTTCCAGTTCATTTTTTTTCCTTTTTAAAAATATTTTATTAATTTATTCATATTACATCTCAATTGTTATCCCATCCCTTGTACCCTCCCATCCCTTCCTCCCTTCCTTTCACCTTATAAGCACTGCATTCAGTATGCTCACAGGCTTGGGTGATGTCAGTCATTCACAGTTAAGGCCACTATGAAAGAGAAAACATCTCTACATACAAAGAAGATCACCAGTCAGGCTCAGAAAATACCCTCAATATTACAAAATGAAACTGAGCCAGCTATATAAATCAACAAGAACTTTTAGACCCTTTTAAGATGAAAAGAAAAGACAATGTGCTGCCTCAGAACGAATTCTTCCAGTGGCTTGATAGCTATTTATTGGACAATAAGGGCAATATTCAACTCCTCCCTTCATTCCTGTGTTTGTTTTTGTTGTTGTTGTGTTTTGTTTTTGTTTTGTTTTGTTTGAGACAGGGTTTCTCTGTGTAGTCCTGGCTGCCCTCGACTCACTTTGTAGACCAGGCTGGCCTTTTCCTCCAAGTGCCAGAACTACAGTCATGTGTCACTGCGTCATCTCCTCAGTCTTTGTCAGGAAATTAGAGCAGAACAGAAGATGTCCCTTCAAGCAGATGTCTGCTAGCCCTCACCAAATACCCTAGATCTTCCTTTTGTAAAGTTGGTGCATTTGTCTTCAGTCAGACTAGGGAAACACATTTCCTCCTCTCTGTTTGTGTTCACTTGTTAATCTCTGCTCCTGAGAGCTCTTCCTACTCTGACAAGACTAGACCGAGCAACCTGAGAAAGTAAAGAGGGTATTTTAAGAAAAGGCCAGAACAGAATAGTGACAGCCATGAGGTGACACTGAGAGTTCTTATTGTCATTCCTTTCAGGTGCTCTAAGGAGTGAGCTATAGGCTGGACTGAAGCATCATATTGACCAGTCAGAGTGGACCCTGGATTCAGTTACTGCTATAGTGTAAGCCAGGCTGCAGACCTCGTACACTTTGGGTTTTGTACCTAGACACCCATCATTTGGAGTAGAAATAAGGGTTCTGCTTATTTTCAGTTCTGCCATTCTGCAGGTTTGAGCTGTGAGTCATTTGTTCTCTCAACTCAGTTGTGCTCACACACCAGATCCCATTATCTGGTTGGGATATTTTCACTCCCGGAAACTGGACTGATTTTATAAACTACTTCAGAATGACCATTGGTATAAACAGTTTTTCATACTGTCACAGAGTCAGAGCATCATTATGGGGTGTCAACTTTGCACAACCTATGCTTTGCAGTCTTGAGTCATTTTCTCCTCATCCACACCAACCCTAGGGACATTTGTCCCTGTCTGAAGGACATCTTATGATGTTATAGCAGAGTTGGTGTCACATGCACCAGGTGTTGAGGCTACCAATGCTGCAAGATGTACCAACATAGGCAAGACACACCGCAGAGCAAAGGATGACCCATCCCAAAGTATCCACAGGAGGTTGACACACTTGATCCATCCCATGGTGCTTGTGGATTAAGAGGCACAGCCTCTACCTTGCATACAGATCCATGAATTTTCTTACCATTTACTTTTGTGCAGTGCTTCCCTAGTTAGTAGCCATTCTGTGATTTTTTTTCACACTGACTTTATCATTATGAACAAACATGTCTCAGTGGGCAGACCCACTCATGTTAATTATTTAAAGCTGTTGTAAAAAATAATTAAAATTTCCCAGCACTTACTGCTTTTCAAGTGAGTTGTCAAATAAAAATGATGTTTGAAATCACAATGGTCTGAACAAGTAAAAAATAAATTGGATTGAATTAAATTAAATTGACTACATGTATAACAGAAAGTAACTGTGCGATGGTGCTACAGACTAAACTAAGAAAAGGTCAAAGAGGAAACATTGACTGGTTCCTAATATTTTACTGATTTTTTTTTCTAGAAGAAATTCAAAAGCAGGAAATATCTAATATTCTCTCAGATGTGTTGGGTATTAGGGAATGGCTGCATTCTCTACATATATGTAAACATTGTTCCTGACCTTTCTCTCATTGTAAAGACACCCAAAGATCTGCAAAATTCCCAGTGAGTGCTGCTTATAAGTGCATGAGAGCAGAGTCATCCGTGGACTATGGGCAACCTCTCTTAGTATTAAAAAATGAGAGGGCATGACTTTGAGAGCTGTGTGCATGAGGGGAATCTGGGGCAAATTGGAGAGGAAAATGAGTGGAGATATGATATTTCACTGTATACATGGATGGAAAACAGAAAAGGTTTGCAGAACATGTCTAAGGATACAGGGTCAATGCCAAGCTGCGAGAAGCACACTGGTTGACATTCTACTTCAGTCCAATCCTGGGTAATCATGTCTTTTATGAACACACCAGGGGTTAGAGAATTCCATTAAAACTTACAAATGAGCATAAATCTGCAATGAATGAAAATTAATTATATTTATGAAGCAAAAACACGGACAGATATTTTCCAGTCCCTCGGAGGGAGAGTGGGATTCTGTGAACAAAAGAGAAAGCACACTGTGATACACGTGTGTGGTCGTGTCCAAAGGCAATGTCCAGCCAAGCCAGACGACTCTGGTTTTGTAAAAGAAAAGGGTCTTTTGGAGTGATGCTAGAACCTACAGGATTCTGAGAGGTCTACAGTAGTTCAATTTGATTTAACAAAAAGAACCTCAACCTGGGCTCCTCCCCGTTAGTCTCCTCTCTTGGATGACTCTCCTCCAGCATGCTAGATTGATCTGATGCTCTCTATGTCTTTGAACTAAGAGTTTTGTGCATACAGAAGATGGGAGGTCAGCGTACCACATTGTTTCTTTGATCTGCAGTAGCAGCCAGTGAAAGTGTCTCAGAAGGCTAAATTCCAGCCTTTGAATCACAGCATGTGGCAGCCAAATTAGAGCCAGCTTGGCTCCACACTTATTAAACTAAATTATCATCAAGAGTAAGTGGTAAGAAGGAAAAGCAATTCATTGGACCTGAAATTCTATTTATCCCTCCAATAGCTTTGCCCAGTAAAAAGCATTATGGAATCAAACTTGAAAAACTCAGCAAGATACTGTCTGCTTTTGCAGATCTCATGGGGTCACTGCTCTTCACGAATCCTCTTGCCTTCTTGATAAACTTTCATGTTGTATTTTCTCTCCTTTGCCTTTGAATTTTACTTAAGCAAAAGCAATTGCAGTTTAGATCTGTGTTCAGCTTGGAGGAAGCTCTGAGAATCTAGTTGCCATATTTATATAGAGTCGGATCTGGACACCCCTCTTCTTCCCTAGTTAAGGATGTTGCTCATGGAATTGAAGGAAAAAAGCATATTGTTCTTTAAGGTTCCTTACAAATGAAAAATAAATTCCATGGATATAGCCATCAAATCATATTGCCCAATAAAATTTGAACAACCAATGAACACAAGCACTTGCTGTACTCTTTTAAAAGCAATGCTCCCAGGAGCTGAGGCCACATTCTCAATACTCTCCCCTGTCAGGGAGAGGTTTCCATCCTTGGGAGAATACGCCCGGCTCACAAAACACTTGCACCTCAAAGCTGGGTGCTTCACGTCTGGGTTTCTATCTCACTGGCTCCGTTTCAAAGAAAAGACATTTTGAAGAATATATTTCTTGCCTTCCTTGAATGAAGCCCAGGTCACCCTGTCTCTCATCCTAGTCATTATGTCTTTGTATCCATGATATTAACACTGCATTTCATTTTTCCAGTGCAATGAATTCTGTGAGGCCCTCTATACTACAGGCAGGGAGTCAAAAGAAATGTAAGCGATAAGCACAGACACAAGACCATTCTTCCTGTGCTTGAGTAAGAACAGATTAAGGGGGAAGGGAGAGAAAGGATACGGGTAATGGACATCAGGCGTGGCAGGAGGGGACCACTGAGGTACAGATCCCACCGGCAAGGGCACTCCTGTGAGAAGGAGCTCCTCATTCCTAATGGAAATGTCAGCTATCTGACACTGGAGGAGAGCCATTGCACACCTCTGTTCAAAGTCACAGAACACAGAGGAGGATAAGATTATTGGTGCTTTAGGAAAGCATTCTTGTGTTAAAACAAAAAAAGCAAAACAATTCTTTAACGAAAATGTCTCTATCTTTAGGGAGGTTTCCTGAGTTTTGTAAGCAGAGACTCTCCAAAGCCCTAGTGCAGGGCCTAGAGTTAGGGACACTCAGCAATCATCATAACAGCACGGTCTGATGCTTTGTATTTGATTGTTAATTATTTTGCCCCCTGAGGTCTATTTGCTGTCTTTTACGCACAGAAACTTACATAGCCCCAAATGATGTTTGTAATCCTTGTTCCCAAATTACCTGTGGTAGGCTGAATAAATGCCTACATACCTGGATAGGGCAATAATGAGGTAGGTGTGGCCTAAAGTTCATTGGCTTTGAGGAGAGAAGGATCATGGAAAGGGGAGAGGCAGGTGTGGGGGAAGAAGAAGGAGTCAGAGCTGCCATGAGATAGTTAAAGAACCAAGTGGGCCAGGAGGAGTGAACTTTGAGAAGGGAGTGGAGAGGAACAGCCCAGATGGAAAGCATATGCAAGTATTTATGGAAATATTGGAATGGAAGTAGCCCAGACAGGAAGGATTAAAGCCAAAGGCGTGGGATGTGGGTCTGAGAGGCAACAAGGTAGATTTGGGGGTTATATCTGCCCAGCCCCAGGTGAAACAGGGCTTATTTAAACACAAGAAATGTCTGTCTTTTATTGTTTGATAGTGGGTTAAATAAAACCACCGTAATAATTATAGCCTTTTAATAATAAACATTATTAGCAATATTTATATTTTGTACAACAAATCACATGCTCTGGTCATCCATGCTCAACAACAGAAACAAAGCGAGTGCACACATATAACTAAACTTGTACTCCTCTAAAGACCGGGGTTGGGGTGGGGTGGGGCATCCTTATACCCATCACCAGACAAGAGCTGGGTTGGTCCATTGATTCTCTCAGTGGGTTTGGCTTACTAAGTTGTCTTTTAGGCTAAAAGGGTTTGCTTGTTTATTCATTCATTCATTTATTCATTCATTCATTGTTATTATATTTACATCTCCCACTGAAGCACAGCACTGGCTCTGTTCTGGGTGAAGCAAGGAGGGCATCAAGATTTAGCCAGGCTCCCAAGAAGCCAGCAATCCCAGCATGGCAACATCTGTGGATAGGTCACTGGTCCTCACCAGATCCTCACTGGAGCTCTCTCTCCAGAAGTGTACAGGAAGCTGGGATCTGTGCCTCAGAGACTCCTTAAGATTTTAACCCAGAGCATGAGCTGTCATGACAATGGATTTATCCTCACAGCTTGGAAACCCCTCATTTGTCAGGGCCAGAGCCTTTCCCTGATGGAAACTTTCAGTGTCTGCCTTGGCCTCCTTATCCAACACTTCCTCCTCTATGGGTTCAGTTACTGACAGCCAGCAGTGATCCAAAAATAGTAAGCAGAAAATCCCAGGAATGTTAAATCCATCCAGTTTAAAGAACGTATCACAGCATTTTGTTATGACTATTATTATTCCTTCTCATTACTAGCTATTGCTTTCTCTTACTAATTTATAAGTTAAACTTTACCCTATCAATGGTCCACAGCTCTAGGAACCTTCTCTATGAGTCCTGCAGTGCATCCATGGAAATAAGGCATTCTGTTTAGGAAGTGCAATACCTCTTATTAATTAACCACTCCGGTGTCGGCCACTAACTGTTCGGTATAACATAAACACCAGGAACTCTGTTTGCACAATCAGACACACAATAAGCAAATGAAGTATAAGCTTGAACCACTGAGAGGCCAGCAGGCTCACAGACATGGAAATGTTACTGAAGAAGTTCTCAGAAAACAGATGTGGGAAGCCAAGAGACACTGAACAGGGGGCTTGGTGTCATCTGTCGGTAGTGAAGATCTTTTCAGGAAGGGACATACTGTACAGTAAGACAGACACTCAGCACTAAAACATATCTGGTACCCACCAAAGATCCCCCTCAGCTTGCAAGTCCCTTACTTAACTATGCTTGGCTTAATACTCTGTCTCACATCCCCTGTCTGATAGTCAATGAGCAATACTAACATGTGCACCATGTATGTTCAGGGGCACAAAGCTGGCAGGGCACTTAACATCCTCCTTTTTAGAGTCAAGATTGAGAGTAAATGCTGCCTATTGGAAAGAGGCATGGGGTTGTTTCTTGAGGCAGAGCCGAAGGGAAAGGGTGGGGGGAGAGGTTGGGTAAAGATGGTGACAGGGGATGTGCTAGTAATCTGAAAGGTATTTGGTTCACAAAGATACAGCTCTTCTAGGCTGTTCTCCTTAATATGCCAAACACGTTGGTACCCTGCTTCCAAGCATCCAAATGAAACGGCTTTTCTCTTCTCAAAGGGTTCAGGGTCACTGAAAAAGTTTAGCTAGTATCGTGGGATGGGTGTAGGACATACCCTTTAACCCATTCATAAATGTATGCTTTGTAAGAGAGACTAAAGTCTAAAGAAATATTTAGGTCCAAGACAGAAGTCTACTTTCAGGGCCCTTGTTTCCTACCTAGCCAATAAATACTAGGGACCAATCAGTGACCACAGTAATTATGTATGCACCAGGTCATACACCTCATAGTCAAGCTACAGATGTCAGGACTGCGCAGTGAGGGGTAGGGGAATGCCCTCTTGGTCCCTACCTTCTCAGTCTGGCAGGTAGAGTGTGAGCTCTGACCAAGATGCTCAATGGCTCCTCCTTTCCTTCAGAGAAGGGTGCTGCTTATGGGGAGTATGATGAGCTCCACAGGGTACTGAGTGTGTCAAGTCCTATAATTAATGCATCAAGGATGTCATCTGGCCCTGAGGAGCTTAAGGTACCATGGCAGGAGAGGCAGTCACACAGACAGGCTTATTAGACAATGAGTGTATGAAAAACAAGGGGCTCTCAAAGCCCACAGTATTTGTACTACGTAAAAAAAAAAAAAAAAAAGAGGCAGGAAGCCACTATCTGTGGTACAACTAAGGTGTAGCAGTGGATGTAGTTTCCCAATCCTCAGAGGTAGATAAGCAGGTCACGCTCAAGTCACTTACTCTCACTGTATAGTGTTTGCATATAGTATACATAGCTCTTCCCGGCCGGATGACCTACATTATTAGTACAGAGGAAATGCTGAGCAAATGGTGGTGCTTTCAATGTGATGACATCAACAGAAAATTCACCTTATGCTTAGTGTAGATGGAACCATTAACTGTATCCATATGGCAATTCTTGGTGGGCTAAGTCCGTGAGTGTAGAGTCTAAGGCATGGAGGCCTCTCTGTCATTGTTTCCTAGTTCTTTCCTTTTTCTGTTCTTGCTTTAGTCACAGACCATGATGATACTTAAAATTCTTCAAAACCTTTGTTTTAATACCTCTACACACACACACACACACACACACACACACACACACACACACACACACACACGCACATACACACACACACACACACACACACACACATGCACACACTCACCCTTTTAGTGCTTTCTGAAACAGCCTATCTTGTATCCAGATTCTTGTCCTCTGAGAATGGAGCACAGTTGTCCCATTGTGAGGCAGCGTATAAATTATTTAAGCATAGTAGACAATACACCACGTCTCTGTCTAATTTGAACCCCAAGCATTCTGTAAGGTATTAGATGATTGTATTTAGGAAGCAAGAACTGTAAAGAACTTGAGAGTCATTAGTTTTTCAATCGAATATCTAAAGAAAAGCAAGACATCAATAATGATGGATGTGGTTAAAGGTAATTTGAGAATATGGAATTCACAAACTCATTAGTAACAACAGCAGTGAAGTCAGGTAATGTGTCCCCAGATCCCACAGTCCTGACAGCAACTATAGTCCATGCTCAGTCAGTTCCCGTGCTTTCTTGCTCTGCCTTTGGGTCCATATCCCTTTCACTCCCTCCTTTAGATACTATACGATGCAAAATTGTTGACTGAGGTCCATTGGATCCTGTGGTGAGTAAGTGAACACACAGCTTGTTGAGGATGATAAAGGATGAATGACAGGTAGATAACAGGACTGGCTTATTTTTAAGTGACTTATATTTTAGTTACCTAGGCTGACACACTTTTAATTTAATTTTAATTTAGTGCTTTGATATGACAAAGAGCAACTCACTCCATACCACCAATGAGTCACGCTGTCTTGATATTCTATTACTGGGCATTCAATGGTGAGATCATTGTGTCATTAAGTGGCCCTGTTGTTAGGAGGTGGTTCAGATACAGATCTGCTGAAGTATTGATGCTTCATGATTTCTTTTATTACAGGAGAGATCTCAGGAGGAACAAGCTCTCCATCCTACTATCATACAAATGGCAGATATCCAAAAGACCTCAGCTGTCCCATGTGTCCCTATGGCCTCTGTTCTTACAAAACCAGAAATATCTTGGTTTGTAGCATCCATAGACATTCCTGGTTTAGATGTACATTTAAATAAAAATAGCTAAGAACTTCAGATAGGTCCAATTTTGCTTGAAGTAGCTCTCTACTTGAAGTCCAAATTCCTACCTTCTAAAATGGTGCATTCATATATGTAATGGAAACTTGATGTGCCCTTATTAATTCTGGTTGTGAGAGTAAATAGGAAGGCAGTGAAAGAATTGACCTGTCACGCCCAGACTACTATGGAAGGAAATGCTGTATGTGGGGAGAAGAGCTTATTCACCAGCAAATGAAGTAATGTTTCCCCTTGGTGCCTCTGGAGATGAGGTACCAGTACATCCTGCCCCAAACACACACAGCTACCCTAACCTGCAGGGCACCAGGTTTGCTGTTATATCAAAAGGCTTAGCATCTACCTAGAATGCACTCTCCAATTCACTTCTAGATATATATCTAAGATAAATGGTTGTCAGAATATATTGTTCAAAGAGAAAGGTCTGGATGTTTTTGCTACAGAGACATTTTTGTCCATTCAGAGCTGGTTGAATGCATGGATGCAGAATCCAACGGTCCAGACTGCCAAGTATTTCACCTGAAATCAGTGGCTGTGGAGATTCTGCCTAATTTAGTCTGACAGAGGTGTTGATTTGTTTGAAAGAGACATTCTAAAGACCCGCTGACTCCTTTCCTTAATTACATTTCTGCAAGCCAGAACAACAAAAGCAAGTGAAGCTTGCAGGTACTCTGCGCAGCATTTCCCAGACGACAGTAAACAACCCATCGCAAAGCCTGGCACTGTGAGATCCCCAGTGGGAAATAGGAGCTGCTATGAGCCTCTCTCCTTTGCTGCTTCCTCAACACCCAAGGGCCGTACTGTCCAGCAGTGCCAGCCCAGCCACATGCAGCCAGTGAGTGTGTACCATGCTTGTGTGAACTGAGAAGCACTCAAGCCAGAGAACAGACATTGATAGATAGCTCTACAGGGAAAATGCAAAACTATTTTACCTCTATGTTTTTCTATTAATATATGTAGAAATATTTGTTGCATATCATGTATTACATAGACTAATGATATAAAGAAAATTCACTAATGCATTTAAATTATGTTTTCTTTTTATTCTTTTTAATCTGGCTACTAGAAAATTAAATATGTGGCTTATGTTGGTGGCTTGTGCAATATAAGTAACTACAGTTGAATAATGGTTTTAATAAAATGATGAATATTAAATTAAAATGTATGGATTTTAATAAATGGTAAGTTAAAAGAATGTTACTAATTGGTGTTACTGATGTCTTAAAATGATGGAGCTGAATTTTTAACTGTCACCTCATACAGAAGAGGACTTTGTAGCTTTCAAATGTGAAATGCCATTCTACAAAAGTTGATAGCAAGGAGAAAATGGGAGCTGGCCAGACAGATCCCTGACAGAGGGCTATGGTAAGTGAATCACGGGGCTGTGGGGCTTCTTCTGTGGGCTACTCTGGAGCCCAGAGGGAACAGTGAAGGAGTAAATCCAGCCAGCTATATCAGACACATTGATGTGGGGTGGATCAGACCTGACTGGGGTCTGCAGTGGGGCACCGAGGAGCAAAGAGAACAGGAGAAAACAATCCATGGGCAGAGACGAAGCAAACTGTTAAGAACTGTGGAATAAGACCTCTTATGCCGAAGCCACAAGGCCCTCAGAGAAGAGTGTAAGCTGGCTGGGGCAAGCCCCTTCTGAGAGAAGTTCAACGCAAGTGGGGCTGCATGAACCATTGAAATGGTCAAATTTTCCAGATGCAGATAGTGTAGAATTAGGAGAGTCTAAAATACAATTTTGATACAGAAAAGACGTATACAGCAGAGCGAGATATGAACCATAGTCACAAAATTGGAAACTCAAGAACAAGTTAATTTTGATAAAGTTAGAGTGAGATTAAATCCATCATGATAACCCGACTGATGGCATGCTTGTAGTCTTTATTTCTGTCTGGCTTGGACTGCTTTGAATGCCCATACACTGTCCCTCTTACTGCCCGTCATCTGGGCGTTCTAACAGACATCTCTGTAGCCTTTCATCTGCATTCCGCCGTGATCTACTGAAGGCTGCAAACAGACAATGGGGACTTGGTTTTAATAAAGACTATGACTGCATGATGACCTGGGTTTGCCACAGGAGGAGCTGCCCAGGCTTTCTAGAGAGATGCAGTCACCAGGTGTGCCTGGACTTGGCAAGAGTTACAAAGCAATGCCACCTCAAGTTTATAGACTCTTGATACTGGAAGAAATACTGTGGCTTGAAAATAGCCTAAGATATACATTTTTGAGGGAGTTTCCGAAGAATTCAGAGTAACACGGAAGCAATAAAACTAAACAGAAGAATCACCCATCCAGTCAGCTGCTGGTCACTCTCCCTACAGAATCCCTTTAAATCTCACATGTAGGGGGGGAATGCTTAAGAAATATTTCTTCTTAGCCAGGTGCAGTGGCATATGCCTTTAATCCAAGCACCCAAGGAGGCAGAGGCAGACTGATCACTGTGAGTTCAAGGCCAGCCTTGTCTACAAAGTGAGTCTAGAACATCCAAGGCTATGCAGAGAAACCCTGAGCAGAGAAACAACAGCAGCAAAACCACATTTCTTTGTAAGTTTCTCCCCTCCATGGCACATGGGAGTATTGCTGGTTGCAGATTGTGGCTATACCATGTCCATGGTCTCAGTCTCCTTTCATTGGCATTTGCATCTGGCTTTTCAATATCTATCTATAGCTTGAATGAGGACATTGGAGAATAGCTTATGGCTTGGTCCTTGATAGGTAAGCTCTCGTACTCAGACAACCATCAGTCCCGCTGACCCCCATACAAAGCAGCTCACAGCCTGAGTGACTATGGGTTTGAGGATGATTATAATCAGAGAGAGAAGTGAGTGATGGTTCCAACCACACTTAACAGGATTTCTCTGCCTTATATGTACCAGTTATTAAAAAAAAAAAAAAAAAAACAGCCAAAAGCCCACATCTTTCATTTCCTTGTGACAGGATCTCACTGGGTAGCCCAGGGAAGCCTTGATACCCTGGAAACCTTTCTGCCTTATCCTCCAGAGTCCTGAGCTATAGAAACATGTATCTATTGACATTCGTTTTGAGCTCAAGGTCATGCATGGCTTTCTCCTGTCTCTGAACTCTTGCACAGTCTTTCAATAAAAAGACACAAAATTGGACTTCCACCTAAATGTTCTCTCAATAACAAAATAAAGTGTACATTACATGGTCCTGGAAATTTAAATTTGAATCATAGGTGACAGCAATAGAGTTTTCTATGTAACCAAGAGTTAACTACTCAAAAGCCATCAAAGATTTAATCACTTAAAATACAACCTGCTTCCGTGGTCTCTTCATTCAGAGATCACATGTGCATTTTATTAAGCCATTATTTTGGTAATGCAAAACATGTCTGGTCTGTCAGTGTGATTTTAAACCTGTAATTCCTCAGTGTCACCTAGATCTCCCCAGGGCACTGTCATCTTCCTGAGATGTTTTCCACTGGATCAAAGCCCAAGATGAAATTTCAATTACATTAATGAAATGAACTATTCATATGGAACTAATCTTCCTATAAAAACATCTCTTCAAATAAAACATCAGTTTTGAAAGGCAGATAAACCCAATTTATTGACTTGGTTGTGAATCTTGTCAGGATTTATGCTAATGGTGCCCCTGTACTTCTATCATGTACAATAGTGAATAACTGAGTGGGAAAAGTCTGCTCAATAACTTGCAGTCACACACTGATGTGGCTGTAAATGCTGATCCGCTAATTACCTGAGATATCACAGAACAGGAGTTCTGACAAAGCCCCATCTTCGTGGCCTCACTCTAAGTAAACAATACAGTAAGCATCATTTATAAACAGAAAATAAGTCTCTACATTGACGGTGCTCTGCAAACAAGGATGCTCATACAAAGGAAACGCCTCACGCATGGCAAGGCTTTACAGCTGTAGGAATCTGTGCATGAGACACTCTGCTTCACTGAGCAGAACTTATGTTACCAAGAGCTTAATTACATCCTATATAGCATGCTAATAGCCCATATGGCAATGCCTAGGAACAGTCTAATTGAAAGTCACTTAACATTTACTAAGACAATTTGAGTCCAGCCACTACTCCCTGACATTCCTGGCTAGAAGGGACATACTTGCTTTGACAAAAAGTAAATTACAATGCTACCTACATTCTGATGACTCTTTCTAATTTGCTTATTTGCAGCTTTGAACACCTGTCTCAGCTTTCATTTAATTATAGTGAATCTATAATTAAGAATCTGCTAGGATTTCCATGGAATATTCAGTTTTGAGGAAATTGCATTAACATATTGCTACATTCCAGCAGTCTACAAATTGAAACTTCTATAGTACAGAGAGTGGAGCTTCAGCAGCTTTTCTAAACACCAGCATCCGTAGCTTCTCTTCTCTTCCTCCTCCTCTGGTTTACACCTTGCTAAGGGACTCTTTCTACAAAGCACCCACCTTCTAAACACTCCTTTCTCTGACATGTTTTTCTCCATTTCCATCTCTGTCTCTTCTATCCAAACTTTATCCCCAGCATCTTTTCCTCCCCAAACCTTATCTCCCTTATGTCTGATCTTCCCTTGGTCCAAACCCTCTTCTCTTCCCTGTGGGCTCCAATGAAGCAACTACTTACTGGTCTTCCTACTTTCCTTCCTGCCTCCTGTAAACCCCTCTTCCATATTTGCTAGGATGACCTTGCTTAGCCTCAGTGAGGTAATTTACTTTCTTCCATAGCATCCTCACATCTCTGTGAGATTTACTTTGTCTCTGGACCAGGTTACATTACTCATCTCTTGACCTCCTTTCTTCCATAGCATCCCACATCCCTGTGAGATTTACTTTGTCCCTGGACCAGGTTGCATCACTTATCTCTTTACCTCCTGCAAAGTCCTCCACCTTCCAATCATGACACTACAGTGATCATTTCTCCTTAAACCCTATTTACTCCAACAATTTCTTCTTTCTGACACAATCGTCTTGAGCTTTTCTTAATATTCAGGAACTTTACTTCATGTCACCCCTACCTAGGAGCTTTCTGTGGTGATTACATGTCCTACCATTGCCCTCTAGGACTTCAGAATCTCCTAGGGCCCTTGTCACTATCCTATAGTCCCTAGTGTGAGCCTCAGACATACCATGTGACACCCACACAGCAGTGTTTTGAGCATAAGGGATTGTATTCTCTTTTCTGCTATACTCACACCCACTTAGAATAATGGCAGCTCATAATAAAAGCAGAATAAAATATAAAATAAACAGACATACAGATCGTATGAACTAAATGTCCTAGCACCTGATAGGCTTGAACAATGTCTTAGCTGTGCTCTGTAGTGATTGTTGGAACCATTAGCATGTGTAGTTACTACAGCATATTTCTGTTTTGATCAGTGTCTGGCCATATTGAAGACAGAAGTGGCAGGACACTGAACTTGCCTGGAATATCAGAACTCTCTTTGTTTGTGTAAGGATAGCCTATGGCATTTGCATAAAGCCATTTCCAAATGACACACTTCTCATCAGGTGTCTGTCAGGATCTCATGACTACAGAATAAATTTTTCCAGAAACGATTGAGCACTGGTCAGTTCCTTTTCAAAGATGAATGTGAACTGTATATGAAAATCATGGATATAGAAAATATGGACATGTGAGCATTTCCCTTTTTTGGCCTATTAACAACTTTACGGTTTAGCTCATTAAAAAACATAGAAAGAGTTGGGCAGTGGAGGCACATGCCTTTAATCCCAGCACTCCAGAGACAGAGGCAGGTGCATCTTTATGAGTTTGAGCCCATCCTTGTCTACAGAACGAGTTCCAGGATAGCCAAGGCTATATTCAAAAACATTTCCTTGAAAAACCAAATTATATATATGAAACAATATAATTTAGTGCCTGGGTTTTGCTTGGTTTTCTCTGCTGTGGTCTGCCTTCAGTTGTCACTCTCCTAGTGACTGTTCATGGTGACTTTTGATGAGGCATTTCATCTTCTTCCTGTGTCTACTGTTTCTTTAGACTCTAGATGTTTTACAGTATCATTTCCATAAAATGTAGTAATAAAGCCAAGTTAAAGTCATGAGAAATCAACAAAATCAGGAGGAGCACGGATGCCGCTGGTGGGAACCACCCTCTGTGGTGAATGAGGCTTCTAGCTCTGCTTGGCTCCTCATCAACTCCCAAGCCTTCATGTCTCCACTCAGGCTTTGTTGCATCCCTAATGAGAGGTTACCTGGCTCTTAGCAGCTGCAGGATGCCCAGTTTCTAATAATACATTGACTCTACTGACTGCTTCAACAGGAGCCTCTTTCTCTTAAGCCCCGAGGTGGGAGCAAGCCAGCATCCAGCTATTAGGAAAAGGGTTACATCACCAGGGCTTCAAAGAGTGCCTGTCCAGTTGAAGGCTCCCAGCAAGTTTTTCTTGAGGATCAGGAGTTTTCAAAAACACTTGAAAAAAAAAAAGCTGCTCAATTCTCTTTTGCAGCCAAAATTCAATGCCTAGGAATTTGTATTCCAGTCACATTGAGATGAGCCTGAAAAATTTTCCTGATTCTGTTCTATTTTGTGTTTGTTCATATATAATAATTATTTTAAAGCACATAATGAATAGACATGCACACCAGTAAAAATGCTAATTGAGGTAAAATAACTAGCGGCTATTAAGTACTCCTTTCATCCATGCCTAATAGAAATTTCCAGATTGTTTCCACTGTGAAAAGTTCACTGTGTCAAGGAAACCCACTTCCTGCATCCCTATCCAGAAAATTCTTTGTACTCTGAGTTCTTTCTCAGAGATAGTTTGTATCAAAGCACTCACCACTGGGCAGTACTGTCCTCTGAAAAAACTTCTACCTGCTGGCTATGAAGGGAGCCTGGTATGTGGTCAGGACCTCGATGTTTGATGCACCGAGAAAATTCTCGGCTCCTGTGTATATAGGCTTATCAGGAGATTGAGGAGGGATCCCACCATTCAGAGGAATGATCATTCATGTAGACTGCACGCTGACGCACAGATTTTTTTTTCCTTTTGCATGTCCATTTGATTTTTTTTCTTTGTTCATTGTCTTTTTTAAAATTAATTTATTCATATTACATCTCAGTTGTTAGCCCATCCCATGTATCCTCCCATTCCTCCCTTCCTCCTACTTCCCCCCTACTCCCCTCCCAGATTTTTTTTTTTAATTTCCACAAAAGTGTGTGAAAAATTAAAGCTGAAAATGCAAAGCTGTGAAAAACACCGCTCCTGGCTTTTGCTCCTCTGGGACTGGCCTGGGAAGAGGTTGGGTGTGGCATTCAGGCTCCTCCCTTTTACCTCCTGGGATTATCAATATCATGAAAGCCAGCCTATGTGACAGACACATCCTATGGAAGTGCTCTCACAGTGGCTGGAGCTGGATTCAAACTCTACGAGGACAGGTTTGGAAATGCCCTAAGAGTGGCCATTAACGTATAGGAACTTGCGATGTGGAGAGTTGAGATGCACTTTTAGTCTCCACTCTGCACACAAGAGAACGCAGCACTCAGGGTGTGCCATGACTCTGTCGTTTTCCTGCCTATGGCTTTCTTTCAAAGATGAGCCCATGAAAAATTAAAATCTCTGCTAGAAAAGAGTATGCATGGAATAGTAATGCATGTGCTGTTGAAAGTAAAAATGTACTGCTCAGAATTCAGTTCTCAGTTCTGAAGTACCAAATACACAAATTGAGATCTGCATCATCTCCAGGGAGAAGGTGACATACGCCTGCTATATGTCAAAAAAGGGGGCGGAGGGCGCCACTGCTATCATCCTTCAAATAGGGAAGGATCTCTGTAGCTAACCTCCTACCACCAATATTCAGGAAACATCAAACCACTGAAAGTATTGCTTGGCATTCACCTGGGCGAAGTGCGCAAAATTCAGTAAGTGTCTCAACTTCAGCTTGTTGTCTGTCTTCCACGTTTATTGAGCACTTCCTCCCTTCTGGTGCCTCTGTCATGCTGTTACCACAGCCTAAGCAGAGAGGCAGCATGTGAGGCACCCATCCATGTGCAGGAGGGCAGCACTACCATCTCCTGCTTCTTCATATGAGGTGATGTCTGAGGGTTAACCGAGGGCAAACAACACCATGCACGTTCTCAAGGTGGCACCACTGTGATCCCCAGAGAGCCAGGTTTGAGGTTCCCTCTCCTGCCCTAGCCAACTCCGCACTCCTGAGCAGACTGGTTTTCGGAGCTCTTTAATGATTTATTTTAATATTTTAAACTATGAATATGTATGTTCTGTGCACGGTTATGTGCCCATGCATGTGGGTGCCCACAAAAGCCAGAAGAGGGAGTTACAAGTGGTTGTGAGCCCCCTAACATGGGTTCTGGGGGCTAAAATCCAGTCCTCCAGAAGAGCAAGGAGTACATGCTCATGACCACCGAGCCACCTCTCCAGCCATAGCTTAACTCTTAATTTTAAATCACAATACTGTCCCTTCCCTATTACAAGATTCCTGTTTGATGTGGTCTTTTCCATCTG
Source organism: Acomys minous (assembly GCF_964271855.1). Classification (NCBI taxonomy): domain Eukaryota; kingdom Metazoa; phylum Chordata; class Mammalia; order Rodentia; family Muridae; genus Acomys; species Acomys minous. The sequence continues at coordinate 10,569,651 of NC_140497.1, forward strand.
CATCTCACTAATGCAATCATTTTAAAGTACTTCTTTGAATTTCCTCAATCATGCCACATTTGCAGACTATAAGATTTTGTTTATCATTCCAAATACAGACCCACATTTCTCTCCTGCACTTATTTATTTTCTTTATCTTCTACTTTTTGTTTATTTTTGAAGCAAAAATTCTTCTAAGATAAGAAACATTTTATTTTTTATTTTTGAAGAGCAAGCTAGGAAAAGTATGAATGTTTTCAAGGGTCTGAGATTCAAGTGCCTCAAGGAAATGGAGATTCAAGGGCTCTGAACACTACAGATTGATGGCTGTGTTTCAAGAGGAAACAGAAATAGCACTTAGGCACTGATAGTGCCTGCCTTCTGGGATGGATTCAGCTTGTAATTTCCCGTCTTATCCATGTTAGGAAGAACATCTCTTTCGTTTAAGGTAACACAGAGCCCAGTATGCACCTAGCAGACAAAAGCAGAAAGATGCATGTATGTGAGAAATGAAAAGAAATCTCATTGCATCTAAGGCATAGAAATAGGGCTTCAGTGTTTTTCCTTACAACAACCAATTTATAATATTAGAAAGTGAGTCTGGATGACCGGGAAGGTTATGCAATGCTTTATGCTTAAAGGTCAGTTATTTAAATCAACCTGCAATCGAAAGGATTTGGAATTTGGTAGGGATGTAGCTAAGCTTTCTGATACTTTTAAAATGTCTTTCCACGGAAGGAGGGGGAGGGGTATCAAATGGCCATTTTCTTCTTGCTTCTCTGCCTTAATGTTTTAGGATAATGGCTGTAATCTATCAGAACTTTCCATCCATCAAGGATGTTTCATCCATCCTGGAGTTCAAGCCTTGTAAAACCTGTTGATAGCACCTGCACCTGTCATTATCAACTGTTTCTATTTCCCTTGTTTTAGATTTCTGACTTCTGTATGTAAAATTATCTAAACACCAGAGGAATTTCATTCATAATATCCAAGCACCATTTAAAGCAATTAATGATATGTAAATTATGTCTATCATGTTCTATATTACAAGTAGTATTCTTTGCTCTCTTTTTTTCTGATGCAATACAACCCATCATTCACATTCAGAATTATTTTCAGTGAATGAGGTTCCCATATACCTATTTTTGGCTGTTTCTTCAGATCTCACTAATCTGATACACTGAGTGACAGTTTGCAAAAAATAAGATGGTGGGACTATGGATAAGGATGGCTGTAGGGGACAACTTTCAAGGAAACAGGCCCTGCTAGGCAGATTTTCTTGCTTTGCTCCACCTGGATATGTGTGCAATCTCTATGTAGCCCATGAGGGTTCTTTGAAGAATGTGACCAAGGCATAATTCTTTGATTTCCTCTGTGATTCAGATGATTCAGGGATTACACTGAGGACATATGTAGCCTGAAAATTTTATTATAAATTTAAGATCTCCTAAGTTGGAATGGTCTCAGGCCACCTCACCTTGATCATCACAGCATAGTGGCACAGTGGTATCCCTCATCTCTGCTGTGGCTATCAGAGATGGAGATTGTTGCTCATAGCTCCTGCACAGCATTCCAGGCAAGATCACGGGTATGTCTGAGATAAACAAAAATCAAAACTCAAAATGTAGTTATTGCCAGTGTGTGCCACTCTGTCATTGGACCACTGTAGAGAAAACCAAACCAAAACCTCAAGTCACAAAACTGCAACTAAGGGGGAAAGCAGATGTTTCTGTTTTGAGCAGCTCTCGACATGTGCAGTGTTCCACACTCATACATGTGTGCAAACCTACCTGTGACCTGCTGCCATGTATCTACAGACTGCTGTCTCCTGAGGACTCCTCCAGGCTTTCCTATCTTGCTGGTTCTCCAGTTTTCTGCTGGCAGCACCTTTCCCCTCACACCTATGATGTTGCTTCCCACATGTCTACGGTGTTGCTTCCCTGTGGCCAGGGTGGGTACTGATACTGACCCTACGTACAATCTATCAGTGGTACCCACAGGGAAACCCAAGATGTATTCTGGATGTCAAGGAGATACCAGGAGCTTTCTGAAGCAGCAGTCCTTTCCATGTATCCTCACTGCACTTGCAGACTCCCCTGAGACACTCACTGTGGGTCTCGCCCAGGCAGATTTAAGGGTCATATTTAGTACATAACTTTTGGAGACTCCTATGGTCCTGAGAGTTTCTTTAATAAACTGACAACCTAAGAATGGCTCAGGTACACCTGGATGTGGAAGCGACACCAGGATTCTTGAAGCACTGTTCGGTAGGGCTTTCGCTTCCCATTAGCTAACTGGGCTACTGTGCTGGCTCTTAGTGGAGTCGGTCCTTTCAACTGTTGAACTCAGGTTCCAAAATGCTCCATTCTTGCTCCTACACCATGCAGTGTTTCCCCTGCTGTCTATGTGGGTTCCATTTAGGTTAAGAAGTCTACGAAGCCTGAGCTAAGTCTTCTACATTTTTGTCTCTCAGTGTTCTGTTTTGTTTCTTTTCTCATTGCTTACTGACTTATTTTTCCTAATATCATTTACAAGATATATGTTCTCGTATGTTATTATGCTAAACTGTCTTATATTTTATGCCTTGTACCCTTTTATTTGAAGCATTTGAGGCTTCTACCCACAACACCATTGATTGCCTGGATTATTATGGGTTTTCTTTGCCCTCTTGATTTACCTTTCAAGCCTGCCTTAAAGACATCTATCTGTCAGGTTCCCTGCTCTCACTGTACACCATGGCATGCCACGGTACACTGAAGCCTGCAATAAGGGCAGTTTGCCAATGAGGTGTGGTGTTCACTTTACCATGATGAAAAAACCCACCTCTGACTCCAGGAGAACCCTGAGTATCTAAATGCCAAAATATTGTCTCAGGAGACATAAACTTTCTCCGAACAAACTTCATGTCTTCCTGTGAGGTGACAGGGTTTTTAGGGAAATTTGAATACAGACCACCACCATGTACACTAATGACTAATGCTTGCCATTTCTAGCCCTGTTGAGAAAGAACCAGAATGGAGTGATCCAGAGAAGAAGTGAGAGGAAAGCTGGACAACTGAGGCATGTCTCAGCAGTTCATGACCTCTGTGAATATTCATGCAAAGTGAGTGCCTACAGTAACATTAATTAGTTATAGTAGAAATTATTTTCTAGTTCAAATATAGTAGATTTCAAAGAGGAATGAAATCAATTAACAAAACAAAGCAAGTTATAAAATCTGTTTTAAAAATATGACCACCAAAGCATATAATTCATTCTTTGTTAGTATTCTATAAGTGGTCTCATAAAGCCAATTAAGGTGATGAAATTCAATTTCTGACCATTTTAGCAACCTGAGTTGAAAAGCTCATGTACTTGCAGGAAACACTACCCTACATGAACATCAAGGCAGTAACATTTAGGAGAGAGTGTTGCAAGAGATGCTAACCAGCATCATGTTCTTGGTTCCTTTAGATGTCACTCTCTCTTGGCATCATGCTAGCTTGGTATCTGACAAAAAATTGGAAATACAGACACTGAAGGAACTGTGTGATCACTTTTGTTTTACAGTCTGTGGTCAAAGAAAACACCACCCAAGTACTCCAGAAGAGATGGGCAGAGGGAAAATTTATTTAACTCTCAGATAAAGCCTTTGCTAAAAAAAAAAAAAAAAAAAAAAAAAATGGGAGTTTCCAGCAAGGGCAGAGAGTTAGATTGAATACACCCTTCACCCCTCTCCTGGGCCCAGGCTAGGGCTATGTTAAGCCATTGGAAAGTGGAAGAAAATTGAAGCAGCATGCGCCGTAATCTGGAATGACTACCTAGGTTCCAGAAGGACATGCAAGCTGCCTGAGGAGATGTCTCCCCGAGACCCAGTGCTAAACAGAAAAAACAAGGTTCAGGCACTGCGGATATAGGGACATGTAAAAACATCATCATGTATGTGCATGGTCTGGCCCATAGCACCCAGCTGCCTGGGACTGACCCTAAGTGTATGGCACTTCAGGAGTCAGCTCCTGCACACCGATAAAGGCTTAAGCAGATCCCATGCTCTGCAAATGGCTTCCTCTCAAATAGTAGCTAAATTGGTGTCAGTACTTATGAAATGGTTTGTAAGACCTGGGATTCCTACAATGGCCACTTTGTGGCCTTGAAGAGTGTGAGAGTTCCTAAGGGAAGGGATCTGAAGTGGGCCCTTCCCATCAACACAATTCGTGAGGTAGCCTCAGTGATGAGGCTGGAGGCCTTTGAGCATCCTAATGTTTTCCAGCTAATGGATGTTGGTACTAAGTCCTGAACTGAACAAGACATTACAGTCACCCTAGTGATTAAACACATAGACTAGGACCTAAGGACATACCTGGACACGGAGCCCCAGGGTCGACTACTGAGAGCATCAAGGACCCAACACATCAGATTCTAACCAGCCTAGATTTCCTCATAACGATTGCATTGCTTACAAAGAACCTAAGATAGAGAACATTCTGATGACAAGTAATGGAATAGTCAAGCTGGCTGACTTTGGCCTGGCCAGATCCTACAGATACAAGATGGCCCCTAACTCACACTTGTGCTGTAACACACTTGTGTTACAACTCTGGTACTGAGGTCCTGAAGTTCTTCTGCAGTCTACATTATGAAACACCTGTGGACATGTGGCGTGTGGGTTGTATCCTTGCAGAGATGTCTCCCTGAGAGCATCCCTTCCATGGAAACTCTGAAGAGGACCAGTTGGAAAAAAAAAACTTTGATCTAACTGGATTGCCTCCCCAAGATAAGTGACCTCAAAATGTATCTGTACGCTTGAGGAACCTCTTCTCCCAGACAGCCTCAATCAGTGCCATCAGTGATCCCCAAGATGGAGGAGTCTGAAGCATGGAAACTGCTAGAAGAGTTGATTTTAAGCAAATGGCTGCCTTCTGAGACCTGCAACAGTCTTAGCTCCACAAGGAAGAAAACGACTCAGAGTAAAAAGTGAGGCGGCTGCCTTTCCCTGCTTCTGGACACTCGAGTGGAAACACCGTTGAAGAGACAGCCTCTGCATTCCTCTCAAGCTGTGGAGACTCTTCCAGTTTCTTACAGAGAAGAATTTACACCTTAAAAGGCTTTCCCTTTTCCTCCTTCTGAGGCTAACCCTCAGTTTCTCACCACTAAAGGGTTGGTGTGTCTTGTCTTCTTTCTCTCCCTGGTTTATATTGAGATCCTTTTTAATACAGAAAAACAAAACAAGACCACACTATCAGCAACAACAACTACTTTGCCCCCAAGATAACACATTCAATATTAATGTCTGAAATGACTGACAAGATAGAAACCTCAATAGAAGTTTTAGGGCCTCTGGAACTTTCTGCAGACTATGAGAAAATGTTATATGCACTCACCAGGGCCTGCCTTTGACAGAGTAGTCAGGGTGGAGAGCCCAGCCCCAGCCCAGCCCCCATCCTTCCACGTTCCCTTGTCAGCTTATCACCTCTGTCTTCACTCTCCCCATCTGTAGCCTGCTTAGGCAATGAAAATATTCTTTTCTCCTCTCTTATCTTAGGGAATTTTAGTCCCAGGAACATCATTCTAAATTTACATGATTTACTATTTATTTTCCTACCAGTTAAAAATTGACCAAATGGATATACAATTAAATCCCAGGGATATATATTTACTATTGGGTAATAATTCTTGCCATCTGATAGATGTAACTATTAGTAGTTCTTCTTTTGCCTGTCCCTCTCAAATATTTTTCCTTTTCTTTGTTTTTATAATTTCCTCTCTCTCTCTCTTTGTCTCTCTGTCTCTCTCTCTCTCTCTCTCTCTCTCTCTCTCTCTCTCTCTCTCTCTCTCTCTCTCTCTCTCTCCCTAGTCTATCTTATCCATGTAAGTCCATTTATTGGCTTTTCACAGCATACAGAATGAAATCCAGAGTCACTATGCCTGCTGGGCTTTGCGTGATTTAGCTGCAGACTTTTGTGTGTATAAATGTGTATGTTTGAGCCTTTTATTCTTTTTTTGATATTTTCTGAATTTTTAATTCATTCTTTGATAATTTCACACTTATATACAATGTCACTTGATCATATAAATTTTCTTTCCAGTGTCTCCAAGAGCCCCTTAAATATCTCTTTCTGACTTATTTTCCTTTGTCTATAACTCACTGATCTTTTAATTTGATGTTTACATGTCTTGAGAGCCTACTGGATTCATGGACTTCAGATGCCCTGCTTAGCTAATTATAGTTATTATCTATGTACATATTACCTACTGTGATTTGGGAAAAGTGGTAGAATTCCTACGTTAGGAAGAATTGGCTGCCAATGGCAGTGTTGGGTACCAGGTACTACAGGAACAGTCACTGTTCCATAAGCATTCATGGCAACATTAAACAGCAAAGGTGCAGCAAGTGATGCATAAAGAAAGAGGATCTGGAGGAAGAATAGAGAAGTCATAATAGTTAAAGCTATCCTGGCTTTCAAGGCCTGGTGTGGCCTGCCTCACTGACATGTTTGAGGCTACTCTAGGATTCTGTAAAGCCACAATTAATGTGTAGAAGAAATCTCTTGTATATTGTATGGATACAACACCTGAAAATTAAACAACCTAGAGCCTATGGCTGAGGTAAGAAATAGGTGTTTCATCTGACAGGCAGGAGGGATTCTGGGATAGAGCCACACATGCGAGATTCATCTGGCAAGATAGGAAGAGGATGGATGCATGGTACTTGAGCTCAGGTAACTGGCCACGTGTTAGAATATATATAATAATAATAGGATTATTTGAAGTTTTTTTCTAGTCAGAGAAGAGCCTAGCTATATGGCCTAGATATTTCTATAATACTTAATGAGTCTCATGAGTTAGCTTTTCTTCTGGGAGCTAAGGGACAGGAGAGAAAACCTCTTTCAACATTAGAATAAAGAATGGTAAGAAAGTAATCAATCTCGAGGTCCACAGGCTCCCAGCCAAAGGAAGAAAGATAGAGCACTCACATATCCAAATTTGAGAGTAAGGAAAGTACTGACAGAGAGCAAGCCTTATCTCATCAAACTTTGAGAAGGGTCATAGCGCTAGCCTCTGGGAGGGTAAATGCAATGATCATTGGGCTTTAATTGTTATAACTGCTGTCTTAAAATATTTTCAGCTTCCTGGTACAATTTCATTTGTAAACATGGTAATAAAAACTGTTTGGAAGTCCACAGTCCGGCAATGGATCTCAAACTGTGGGTTGTGACCCACTTGGGAGCTATCTTTCATATCAAATATTTATATTATGATTCATAACAATACCAAAATACAGTTATAAATTAGGAACAAAATGATTTTATGGTTGAGGGTCACCACAACATAAGAAACTATATTAAAGAGTCACAGCATCAGGACAGTAGAGAATCACTGGTCTGGTCTAATGTGTTGTGTGGTGTATATTGGATAGGGACATGAAAACAAAGCTCAGTAAAATCATGTACTATAAGAACAAATAAATGAACTGTTCCTATAAGAAAGTTAAACAGGGGACTGTATATATATTGTGAACATGCAGTATGCTTTATGTTTCTAGAATTGGGCATGTTGAGAGGACACAAGCAACAGCATCACCTTTAGAGATTAGAGTAAAATGAAGCCTCACAGACCATCCCCGCAACACTATGGCTTAGACAACAGAAAATCATTTTCCAACAAATCCAGTTAAAAATCAAAGCTTCTACCCCATGGGGCATACATCAGCACTCCCATGAGCAGTTCTGTTGAGGGAGAGGGCTTTGACAGATGCCCTAAGGACCTGTGAGGAGAGAGGAGCCTAGAGGTTTTTCATGCTCTTACAGGTGGAGATAGAAATACCAACTACTATAATTTTCTGATACTCATGAGGAAGGGAGTATTGGACTTATAATTTAGATTTATCAGTAAGAAAAGAATAATTTTTCAGTTTATGCAAGACCACCCACAATATTCATCCCTCACACTGCCCTCATGCTACACGTATGTATCTTGTCTAAGTCCTTCACCACATACATGACGTGCAAAACTGGCCTGTTGCTTTCTAGGATTTACTAACAAGGTCTGTGATCTTCCATAATTCACTTAATCTTTCTTGGACATTGCTCTTACATCATCTCATGGGAGGATGTTGGAGAAACCTGAAGAAACCTAGAAGCTCATGTGTGGGTCTGTACTAATGCCTCCAGTTTCCTTTCCTTCTACTCTTCCAGCCTTGCCTACTCATAGCTTTCACTTACCACAGCAGGGACCCTGCTGTTTGTTTGACTGTGGTCTCTAAATTATCTTGGTTCTTTCCACAGCTGTGTTGATGCTAGCCCCATGTTTCTTAAAGTGTTCTTACCCAGGCCATCAGTGAAATATTTCTTCTAGAAACACAAACTATCAATGGAACTGTAGTTTGATCTATTGTCAGTGGCTTCCTGGACGCCAGGTCCCTGTTGCCTTTCACATGTCTTCGGCACTCTCCCACAGAATTTAACTTATTTGAAAATGAAAACTACCATTTTATCTCTAGAGCTTAAAAAAAAAGTTGAGCAGCACCACAAAATCACTGAGTAAATATATATTGAATAAGTGGGTTTGTTCTGATTTTGAATTTTAATAACATCAGGTAAACAAGGCATGGACAATTATTAAGACAGAGAGTTTACGTTTAATATTTTATATGGTGCAAATCTGGAGACCACAGCCTATTGGTGACACAGCTGGTGCTAGATAATTGTGTTCCTCCTTTCTTTTGTCCTTTTTGTGTAGATTGTTGTGAAGAATGGATTGACTGTCTGGAAGCCACTATATGCTTTTAGACCCATAGGTGCTGTTACCTATAAGAATCTTTAGATTAATTCTAAAAGAATATGAAGCAAATTTTGTTGCCAGCTTAGTGTCCAACGAGTAAAACAGAGGGAAAAAAGATACTTGAATCTTTCTGAAGTTTACAAGGATACAAGTGGTTCTCCAGGTCTCTGGGTCCCGCTGGAGGCATCACCAACAACCGCAATGACCATCTATGCCCTTGGCATCTGGGGGGAAACAATGGGGTTAGCCATCAAGAGAAATGCATTTCAGGGCTAAACTCCATCGGAGTTCTTTGTATTTGGCTTCTGAGCATGTGTTCCTGATGAGTTTCTTCCTAATCATTAAAAACAAATACTGTGAGCAGTTTGATTCCCTCTTACTGCTTTCTCAACATGCCTTAGCCATGAAGGTGTTTGTGGTGTCACTAAATGTGAATGCATGTTTACGTGTTAAAAATACAAAAGCTGAACCAAAACACGAAAAGAATCAGCACATATTAGCCAAGTGGTGAAGCCAGTGTTCTTGAAGGACTATGGTGATGAGACGATCACAGCACCAAGGAGCCCTTCACTGTCCCTTTAACAGAAGCATCTTAGAACACTGCTGCGCATGCATACTCATGGCGAACAGATGGAGAATGAGCAAAGTAAGTCAATTGTATATTTTCTAATACTAAGAATGTTTATTGCCTCGAGCTTTTTGATAAACTATAGATTGAATGAAAAACTAGACTGGTGCCAAAGATTGGCAGGGGAAACGTATTTTTATACTTCAACAAAAATACAAGCATCTCTCCTTTTGCTTTTGCTTAGAGTATTTACCTGGTGTATGTTTGTATGCATATTTATACTTGTGTACCTGTGTGTGTATGACATTGATGACACAGAGACCTCAGTTCTTCAGCTAATATGTGGCAGGCACGAGTTTCAGAAGTTTAAGCAGTACTCTCGAAGGTGAAATCTGGAATTGAACTGAGATTTTTGGCAGTGTGGCCTGCCTTAATCCTAAAGAGAAAACACAGCAGCAAGATGGCTGTGACTTCATGTGCATGCAAAAACAGAAACAAGTGTAATGTGCATCCAGTGGAATTTTAATTCCTTCCTTAGAAGGGCCGACATTTTAAGATTTTAAATACCTCATGACTATGACTTTTAACTATCCCCAAAAGGAGAAAAAAATGCTGAAAATAAGCTGTCCTCAAAAATATTCTTTCATGTCTGTTCCCCTTCCCTTTGTGGCTTCCATGGCAATCAGGCTTTTCCTAAGTTAAGCAGTCCCAATCAGGTCCAAGATTCTAGGTTGGCAAAGACTGGCCAAAGTGAAGCATGTCCCCAAATAAGTCTCTTATTTATTCCAACTTACCTAATGTAAAGGAGAACATTTTAAAGACTTCCTCTGAAGTTTGTTTTGTTGTATCTCTTTTATATCAACCCAACTAAAAATCCCTGCATTGAATTTATCCAGCTGTTTCCATGTGGGGTGTTGCCTGATGGTATGCATCTGAAAGCAAAATATTTTCTCCTGTTGGACTAGCAATGCTTTCTGTAGGGTTACTATATGGATCGACTCCAGAGTGGTTATTCTCCAAGGCCGTGGTGTGTGGCTGGTAAAGCATTTCAATCTCTCCATTAGACTTTAAGAAGCGGTTGCAAATCTTATGAGATTCCTCTAATTCTTCATGCTAGTGCACTCTATACCCAGTTCCCCCAACTAAATGATGGCCTAGAATGTTGACTCAGTCTTAAAGCAACTGGCTGAACAATATCACTGTTTTAAGATATTTAATTATTGCATTTCCATTTTCACTGGTAGCATGATAATTTTTCGAGAATTTTATACATGAGAACTGCATTTGTAACATCTCCTTCTTCTTTACTTGACATTGCTTCCATAGTGCCCCCATTACCTCTCAAATTCATGACCTATTTTAAAACACACACACACACACACACACACACACACACACACACACACACACACACACACACACACACTCCCTACTGATCCATTTAGCGTTGCTCATAGTGTTGGGCATGTGTTTATGACTGACTGTGATTAGCTCTTTGTCTGGAGGTAAAAGCCTTGTAAGGTTTCCTCATCCATATCAACTAATCAACTGGCATCCTATGCAGGTCTTACCTAGGACACTGCATTGCTGAGACTTCATGGATACAGCTTGCCTGTCGGGTCTAGAACACATTGCCTAGCAGAGAGCGGTATGTGCTGTGCTGGTCTAAATAGGAATGGCCCCCAAAGGCTCACAGTTTAAATACTTGGTCACCAGGGAGTGACCCTATTTGAAAAGACTAGGAGGTGTGGCCTTCTTGGAGGAAGTGTGTCCCTGGGGGTGGACATTGAGGTTTCAAGGGGCCTATTCTAAGCCCAGAGTCTCTTTTCCTGCTGCCTGAGGACCAGGATGTAAAACTCCGAGCTACCTGTCTAGCACCTTGTCTACCTGCCACCATGCTCCCTGCCGAAATGGCAACGGACTAAACCTCTGAAACTGTAAGATCCCTCAGTTAAATGGATTCTCTTATAAAAGTCACCTGGCTCATGATGTCTTTTCACAGCCATAAAACTCTGACCAAGACATATAGTATCATTTTTAATTACTTTCTATAGCAAAATTATAGTCTTAGAACTGTAAGGAACTGGAGCAGATGTGTTTGCCTAGAAGTATAAAGAACATAACTCTCATCTCTGGATGGAACCCACTCAAATAAAATGTTGACACCAATATTTTCAATTTCTGGTTCTACATGTAGATCACATCAGATTTCAAAGGTAGTTTGACACAAAAATGAAACTAACTAGCACCTTGGAAAAAAAATACATTGAGTTTCAAACTGGGAAAAGAGAAAGAAGTTAATATGAGATCTTAAAGTGTGATAGTGAAAATCGCATTTAAGTTTAGATTTACTATGCTTGAGAGACAAAAAAAAAAAAAAAAAAAAAAAAGCAAAAAATGCCTCTAAGGTCAGAGCCCTGACTTGTATGGCTGTCTCCTAGCAGCCCACTTCCTCTTTTCCCCCTAGACATTGAAGATGTTTTCAATTGACTGATACTGTAAAATCAGCTGTTCTAGCAAGACAGTAGGTCATAAAACTAACTGCTATTTTCTGCTTTCGTAGCTAAAGTTGCTTACTCTGCTCAAAAAAGGTGACAAGGACAAGTGTAAGACACATATGTTAAAATTAGATCCTGCCTACAGGTAGACCGGATACATGTAATATTATGGGTTTTGCTTTTACAAGCCTTGGGCTGATATGGCTAGAGGCTGCACCTTGAGATTGCTTCAGGTATAGTCCTGGCCCCACACTAGAAACCGGGATCCAAATAAAAAGCCTCTTCTAGTTAAAATGTATTTAAGGCCATCGTGAGTCTCTAAGAGACCCCAGATCCATAATGAAAGCAATCTTCTAAAAGGTGAAGTATTAACTTCCGCAAATATAGCAGTGAGTAGCTATGCCCACAGAGGGGACCAGAACACTGTCAGTATGCATTTCACAAACTTGAAGTCAAAAGTAAAAGTGTGAAACTTCTCACAAGCCTAAAAGGGTTTCCCAGAGTGGCAGGAGACATGCTCACACCATTGATTATGGTTTGCTGAGCTCGATTTTATCAGCTGTGTTCAAGATAACTCATGCCTCATGTGTTCCGGATAAGGAACGGCGTGGTAGTCTAGTAATGTCACCTGTTCCCTTTTTCCAAAAGAGTTTTCACAGCAACCTGGCTCTCTACCCTCTGTCAGCTGCCAGGTGACTCACGCCATGCTGCTGTCCTGGAAAACACCGATGTTACAGTTAGCCCTAGAACTTACAATGCGCTGCTCCCAGCCAAACTATTGTCACTTTCTATCCACCTGTTGGTATACAAGTGTTTACCCCACCAGCCAGAAATGTTCTGAAGCCTTCATTTATTTGATATTTATTTTGTGCCTACTATGTGCAATTGTATATAAAGAGACTCAGGAATTTAGTCAGTATATAATCAAGGATATGCACAGAAAAGAGCAGCGAAAGATTTGCACCCAGGCCCTGTGCACAGAGAACATGAAACTAGTTTAAGAAATGCATGAAAATGAAAGAATTAAGTAACATTTATATAAAAAATGTAAATTACTGTTTGCTTGTTGGTTCATGATAATCACAGAATAACTGAATCATGAAAGGACCTGCATGCCAGCACATCAGTGAGAAGTTAAGCAATTGGATATTTCTTTAGAAATTATCATGCGATATTATGGAATGTAAGAGTCAGCAGTTAGTGACAAGAGCCCATGATGGGTCAGGGCAGGTGGGAATGCAGCACAATATCTGACACCAAATGTTTGATCTCAGAAAACGTTTGAATCCGGGACAGTCAGTCATTCCCCCCCGGCAGCCGCAGCACAGGGTTCTAGGAACTTTCAGCAGATGCCAAAAGCTCTTGTGGATATGCAGTTCCTTCCCACAGAATGAGAAGTATTGTATCCAGCCTGTGTGTGCTTAAGTAACGTCTAGATGGATAATATAAAGCGAACACTATCTGAACAGTTGCCATACTATGCTGTTCAGGGGAAAATAAAAAGAAAATGTGGCATGTGTTCTCCATGGCAGACATGTTTTTTTTTCCCCCTTACTATTAATGGAATCTGAAGCTGTGCATCCACAGACACAGGAAAGTGACTCTATGGCAGCCCCTGATGCCATCAGCTGTGAGATCGAATAACAGTTAGAGCTACAGGACATGTGCATATCAGTCAGAACCTTCCACTGGATCCAACATGGTTATATGGAATCTATTGTAAAGTTCTGGGACTATGCTAGTATGTTCAGCTGCCTGTTGTCACCCAACATGTTTTGTGGGTGTTATGGCAAAGGCACCCCATCCTGTGTAATTCAACCCCCAGCCAGTTTTTAGTGTCCGTGTAAGTGCCATCTTCATTATATTAAAATAACTATTCTGTGGAAAACTTAGAAGGCCACTGTTATTGTAAGAAACGTCGATTTCCACTTCTTCTCTTTGCAAAGCAGGCCCCTGAGTGGGCCTCCCTGGTGCCTCCATCTGAGGTGACACTATGATCATTGCGTGATGGACAGGTAGTTGTCAGTGAATCGGTGAAAGCTGATAATGACTTTTGGAGGATCAGATAGCAGCCATTACGTAAAAGGGGATGACAGATCCTTGCACAGACTCCCAGAGGCTCCATTTCGTAGATATACGTATACTTCACTGAGCAACAAAATTATTAAAAAAGAATGATTTCTGAATTCTACACTATGATCCATGGTTGGCTTTCAGAGGGTTGATTTATGGGTGCGAGTATACAATCTGTTTGGCAACGGGACCAACTGTTACCTTATCATTTTTTTTTAAGCAGAATTGTCACAAGGGAAAAATTGGATTTTTAAGAAAGTAATAACTAGGGACCAGTGTCATTTTTAACAGCACACAAGGAGCCCTTGTGGCTCCCAGGGAGTGTCTGACCATGAGCACGAGGGACCATACGTTTGCATTCATCACTGGCAAAAACCGGAGGCTCACTATTTTTATTTCTAGTGGACTGAAATACAGATCTTCTCTGGCAATGAGGTCGAGTGACCTTGGCAGCTTCAGAGCAAAGCAGCCTCTGCCTTCTGGGAGAACCAGAAAAGATTTCTTTTGGAATGGAAAAACGTCTCTTAAAGGTTAAAACTGGCTTAAGGGATAACAACTCCTGAATTTCCTGTTGACATTCTAGTGTGCATTTAAAAAACACTGAATGCTTGCTTTTAATTTCTCTTAGTTATAATTTTAAGTAAAATAGATAATATGCAGATATGGCACTCATGTCAAACGTTAACAAAGGCTACAGGCGTATGATTTTATAATGTGGCTTAGCAAGGTTGCTTATGATTCAAGCTGAGGCATACAGAGGCATATCTAAAGACTTCCTGCAATATGAAAGCTCTATGGCTAAGAACAGTCCACGTGGTACGTTAGTACATATGACTCCTGAGAGGCCCTAGCTGCACAGCCAAGTGAGGGACATGTGGCCTGATCACTTTCCTCCCTCCTAGCTGCCTCATGAAAAGACCAGGGCTGCTTTCCTTCCTGTGTGGACAGTGATTCAGAGCATAGTGCTTGCTAACATGAGGATTACACGTTACATGGAAAGAGTTTCCCCAAACATTGTTATGAGATTAACTTACCAAGCTTCTGTGGAAGGACTGATATGTCTGGAAAGGTAAGATGACTTTAAGCTAATCACAGGTAGTTTGTTCAGGGCAGCCTGACCTGGTCGCAAGGGCATCTGAAAAGGTCCAAAAAGGAGGAGTCGCCCTGTCTGCTGGCTGAGTGCAGAGCTCTGGTAGCCCTGGCGCCACAAGCAAGCAGTGAAAGCTGTGGACCTGAATCTGTCAGCATCTTGGGGTTCAGCTCATAGACAAGGTCATCAACAAGGAAAAAAACCCAAGTGCATTGGTCCCAACCCCAGAGCCTTCAGGGCTCCACACACTTGTTGGTGCTACCTGCTCCTAACCTGGGGAAGGCAGATGCCCTTCTGTCAAGCAACAGTGCTGGAGGGCTGGTGCAGCTTGGAACCACTTCTCTTTTCCATTACCAGTATGAGGAGACTCATTTGCATAGCAATACTCTCAAGTCACCCTCCTGCTCTGGGAGCAGCTGGCCCTGTCTCTGTTAATCAAGGCTCCTGGTGCCACCTTTGTTTCCCTTGGCATCTGTTTCCTCCATGAACAAGGGTCCAAGCGTGTTTCTTTTGGGTAAAAATAGATCTTTTATCATTTATTTCCTTGCCTGGTTGTATTTTTGCTACTGTGGAAACCTTTCCTGGACCTGCATCCTTTTCTGTTCTCTCTGAATTATCATAATAGCAGAGACATTCCCTTTCCTCTAATGTTCTCTGTATGACAAGGGGCTATTTCCTACTGTACAAAACCAATGTCGGAGAAAATCAGAAGCTGTCTGAGGGCCTCTCACTGTTTCAGTAGCAACTCGGTGAACTTCGTATTACATACAGCAACTATGAAGTGTTTTGTGTCCTGCCTTTTTTTTTTTTTTTTTTTTTTTTTGGTAATTTTCGAGACAGGGTTTCTCTGTGTAGTCTTGGCTGTCCTGGACTCACTTTGTAGACCAGATCGGCCTTGAACTCACAGCAATCCACCTGCCTCTGCCTCCTGAGTGCTGGGATTACAGGCGTGCACCACCATGCCTGGCCTTGCCCTGCCTTCTTGAAACGCAATGGCTGCTGTCTCCCCTCTCCCAACTCCCCACCCCCGCACCCATCTCTGGGTATGTCTCTGTCTCTCAACATCTGGGTGCTGCTTTATTTTCTTAGTACTTCAGTTCTCTGCCTTTTCAATCCCAACTAATTGATGGGATTAATCCAGTTCTGAGCTCTTAATAAAACCTAAAGCAATTGCTCTATGAAGTTAGTTAGCTCAATTTTGCCTGTGTACCCTTCCTTGAACATGTGTGCTTTGATTGTCCAGCAGTGTCCAATGTCCATTATTTTAACATGAAGACAAAGACAAAATTTAATTTTGAAGGCATAGGTTTTTATTGCAAGTTTTATAATGTGACTTGCAATGTCTGTGTGACCAGGTGTCTAAAATCCGATGATGATGTGGGAGCTTCTGAACTATGTTTGTCTAATTACAGCTATCCAACCTCTAGCTCAACAGGGTCATTTATTAGCAGTTAATGCAATGAGAAACTGTGGACCCATGAAATGATGTTTATAAAGCGTACAGTTTTTCCAGCTTAAAAATACTAAAACATGATGTGCAGAATATATATACACAAATACAGACATACAAATGTGTACATCTTTGTGGGGTCCATATTTGCACATCTAGTAAGTCAGCTTTAGAACATGGCACTTTGACACTAACTCTTCTCCTAGAGATCCAGATGGATCATGGCCACACATTCTTTCCCCTCTCTATAAAATATTAAAGGAACCAGATGTACATAATTACTATCTGAGGTACAAAATTACTAATGTACACTACTATATCTGAGGACTAAATTTAGAGACAGGGGAAAAATTTAGATTTATAAATTTAAGTTTCCTGAAAGGTCGAAAGTTAATTTTGGAGGAAATAGTACCCCGAGGTAGCCTACAGGCAGTTCCACTAGCCTTCTCTCAGGGACCTAGCCATAGCTTATGTTGTCACCTGCTGCCATCACCTGCCACTGCTGCCAGGTGTGCCTGCCTCTGCTGCCCGGTGTGCCTGACGGGCCAAGTACGTGCTGCATATAAAAGGACTGCCTGACACCCCAGCTCTCTGTTCCTGATGTTTTCTCTTCTTTTCTATCCTCCGCATCCCTCTCCTCTCCTTCTCTGCGCCACCCCCCATCTGCCTTCAGGGCTCTGCTCCCCTCTGTCTATATTCATCTGCCTCCACCTCTTCCCCAGGTCCTCACTCCTCTCCTTTCCCCAGGTAAAACCTCCTTATACCAGATCTATTGCATTGTGCAATTTCTCAGGGGCACACCTTGACATGGCCCGGCAGAAGTACCCCCTCGCCGCATTATATTTCATAACACCTCATCCTGGAAAGTGGTGAAAAGAGGACTGTAGAGCCTGTGATCAGGGAATCAGTGATAACTTCCTGCTCAGAGGACACAGGGGAGCTGTAGTGAGGGTTATGAAGGTGGTCCCGCGAACATGCTAATAGGAGGGCTAGGCAGGCTGTCACAGGCATCAGCGCGGTTGCCAGTCCTTAAAGGGTGCAGGCAACCATCTGGCCAGCACACTAGATTGTCTTGGAGTCCCTAAAATAAGCAAGCAGATGAATAAGTGAAAATCTGCGAGGCAAATGGGTTCACACCATGAGGCAAGAGAGAACTCATTCTCAGGACTATAAAAAGCTACCTTCCTGCCAACTGAATGGGTCAACACCCCAGGAGGGTGATTCCAGTTGTGCACTGCTGAGAGAAGTCACAGGGGGAACCCAGAAGGTAGCTTAAGTTTTCTGACATTTTTGTGTGTGTATATGCAAATGTATTTCAAGGAGTTTTAAAGGCAAGTCTTTAAGGCCATGGTGGGAGAATCCGATATAAAGGAGTGGCTGGTGGTTGTCTGCCTCCCAGTGTGTAGACCTGTGTTGGTTGGTTCCTTCCCTCCACTTTCTCAACATCCTGCGGGGTATCTCCACCCTCTTTTTAAAAAAATTTATTAATTTATTCAGATTACAACTCAGTTGCCATCCCATCACT
This sequence comes from Acomys minous, assembly GCF_964271855.1. Classification (NCBI taxonomy): domain Eukaryota; kingdom Metazoa; phylum Chordata; class Mammalia; order Rodentia; family Muridae; genus Acomys; species Acomys minous. The sequence goes on from NC_140497.1 coordinate 10,587,594, forward strand.
TGTATCCTCCCATTCCTCCCTCCCTCACGCTTTCACCCTATTCCTCTCCCCTAGGTCTATGACCGAGGGGGACATCCTCCCCCTCTATATGGTCATAGGCTGTCAAGTCTCATCTTGGTATCCTGCTTAGAGATGGGGAAATAGAAGGACCCAGAGGGTCCTAGAAACCTACAAGAAGAACATCATGATGGGTGGATCAGGGCCCAGGGGTGTCTGCTCAAACTATTGCACTAACCAAGGACAATACAATAGTAAACATCAAACCCCTACTCTGATCTACCCAATGGACAAGACATTCTCCACAGTTATGTGGAGAGTGGGGACTGACTTTGCCACCCCATTGTCTTTAACTTTCAATGATCTATCTTGCTCATTCTAAAATATTCCCCTTTAACCCAGATCTCTTGATAAATGCAACATTGCTTATTTCTTTTAACTCCTTGTGGAAGCACCCCATGGCCTTTCACCAACCAGAGCATTAAAAGAACTCGTTCACATGACAGGTATGAATTTCTATAAAAAAAATCCTCCCAGGTTTTATTTATTCACCCCCCCCCCATCAGCATCCTCCTCAGAACCAAGAGTCTCTCCTTTGTTGTCCAATCCAATGGCGTTCTCTCTGATCTTATCACTCTTTGCCAGAGGACCACACCCTTGTTTTCTTGTTTTGCTGGCTGACTGGTGGTCCATTTTCTGCTTTCCCTGTTCTCTGAGCACTTGTCTTTGTGACTGTGATTTTTGGATCCTGTCATCTTTCCCTCATGCACAGACTACATTATGAAATGCTGCATAGCTTATGCTTAAAAGCTACCACTTCCTGTCCCCTCCCACTGAAATACACAGTTTATAGTCAGGGGTGGACCTCATCTATATTCCCTGACATTTATCAACTACAGCTTTAGTGCCCGTTCTTAGTTAATCTTTCTGGAATGAAAGGGGGGGAAACTAAAGCAAAGAGAGGGCAATTATCAAAAATGAGGCCATAGCAAGCCGTCACAGGGCATGGTCTCGGGGATGGCAGGTGTCACCTGGGCCTGGCAAGAGGTAGGTACCAAGCCCAGAAGCCTTGGTCAGTATCTCTCTGAAATGGGACTTCGAATACAAACATCTGATTTATCGTTTGGGAAAAGCTGCAGGCAGCAGCAGGAACAATAATTGACAGATTGTTTTAGGCAGGCTAATAAATTGCTCTTCAGTCTATTTGGACTGTGGTGACCAGTTTCTCTCAATGAACAAATCATCTGGTTGTAACAGAAAACGGGAGTAAATTGAATTTGTTGACTCATTTCTTACTTATTCACTTACTTTCAGAGAAAGTCTCTTTCTTTCTCGTTAACATTTGCCTTGCTTCTTTCCCTGTCAGATATCAATTATTTTTGTAATCACCAAGGAGCACATGGAAAAATAACAAAATTTCCTTCCTTAATACAAAGGTATGTAGTTACAAATGCTTACACTTCAAGCTTGGATGGGAAGGGGAGGCTCTAGTTTTCTGAGTAATAGTGAAGAGGAAAGAGAGGAGAAAGAGGGAGGGTTGGACTGGGAGGAGAAAGAGGGATGGGGCTATGACCAGGATGTAAAGTGGATTTTTTAAAAAAAGCCTTAAGATTCCAACAACAACATATTAAGCCCCCAAACAGGAGGTTGATCCTTTGGTAAGGTTACATTTTAATAACAAGTACTGTCAGTATTAAGCTGGCCTGACTCCAGGAACACAGCTATGTCTTATGTCATCACCTGCCGATGCCAGGTGTGTGCCAGATAAAAGGTGCCACCTGCTACCCTAGCTCTCTCAATCTTTCTGTTCTCCCTCTGTCCCCATTCTCTCTGTCTGTCTTTCTTCCCTCATAGCCACATTCTCAGGCCACATTCTCTTTCCCACAATAAACCTCCTTTATATATTGCATGATGTGTAATTCTTCAGGGGGTGGGTACCCCTTGCCCAGAACGCACCATGGTGCCCCGGCTGCCCCAGTATACATGGACTACTTTCTTTCTGCTGTTTTCTGTGACATAAATGTTGGATCTTTTGATCACTTGATTCTTGTAATTCTAGTAATGTTAATGCCTACGTTGCAGAATACTCAAACTGTCAAAAATCGTTGGCACATTTTAGAGATGTGTAGAGTTTTGAGACACAAGACTAGCACGGACTTAGGTGGGCAACCTCATTGTAGTTCTGTGCTAGACCACTTCCTGCTTCTCTTCACCTCCGTTCAGCTCCTATGGTCATAGAGATGTTCACTCATGGAGCCAAATTCTCAGGCTTTAGGATATGGAATCTGGCCAATGGAGGGAAAAGATGGAGGGAGTAAAGGTGAATGGGCTGAAGAAGTGGTGGAAGGAATTAAAGATTAAGGAGAAATAGAGACCTGATACTGGCTGAGAGTCCAACTAATCTCCTCATCACATCATCTAAGGCAGCATTACTAAGGAATGGTTTAAAACGCTATAATCTGCTTTAATATAGGAAATTGGGGGCTGAAGAGATAGGTCAGCAGTTATAAAGACTTGCTCTTCTGCATAGGACTAGAGTTCATTCCCCAGCACTCCTGCTAGGCACTCACAATAGCCTGTTACTCCTGCTCTGCTCCTGGGGATGCTGCACTCTCTACTGGCCTCCTCAGATATCCACATGTGTATGTGTACATATGCACACCTGTACATAAATACAAATACATCTTTAAAAGTATTTTATAGGCATTGTGATTTATTCACAAAATATTAATGAGGGAATACTAAGACTGTTTCACTCATGGAGCACACGTACCCACAAACTACCCATGGTCATTCCTACATGCAGGCCACACATTTATAAACAGACAGCGTATGTGTGCATGCAGTTAGAACAAGCACACCGTGGTGCCAAGCGAGTTTGGTTACTCTTGTTGAAGCCATGTTTTACATTATTTATTTTTTAAATTACATTGTATTTACTTATCTCAGGGTGGGAAGGCACATATGCAGGTATGTGGGTTTGTGCATGCCACAGCATGCATGTGGAGGTCAGAGGGCAAAGTTATAGAGTTTTACTTCTTTCTTTGTCACCTAGGGATGGAATGCAGATGGTCAGGCTTGGGGAAAGATGCCTTTATCTACTGAGCCATTCTTCTGGTCCTTTCTTTCTTTCTTTCTTTCTTTTAAACTGAGACAGGAGTCTCTAGCTAAGTCCACTGTCAAATTCTCTGTGTCCTAGAGAATGAACTTCTGGACCTCCCTTCTCTGCCTCCTGAGTGCTGGGACTCTAGACACAGGTGGCCATACCTGGCTATGTCCTAATGGGGATAGGACCAGGGTATTCCAGGCTAGTAGTCTACCATTTGAGTGAGAGCCTTAGTCCTATAGCAGGTTTTTAATAAAATTTTGCTAATTGGTGCTAATTATTTAATTATGTATTATTAAAATTTAGGGAATATATATATCTGAGAATAAGATACACTTATATTCCAACCCTTAGCTTCTTGTCCTAGGAAACGGAGGGACAGAAAGGAAACCCAAAGAGCATGTGTGGAACAAGGCTCAGTCTCAACAACAGTTTTCATCTTGGGCAGAGTGTAGATCTAGGCTTAGTTTGGACTCCTTTTGTCTCTGTAGGCAATACTATGTTCAAAGGGAATATTGTTCAGTCATGTGCTCACTGAGAGGACTTCAGGTGGCAGAACACACACACGCCATTAGCATGCGTTACTGCTTGACACGTGCTCTGCTTTGCTTATTCTGTAATCAACACTGTACTTTGCACCCATCCTAGCCAAAGATTGACCTGAACCTGCTAATGTACTTGGGAGATAGATGGCCGGCATGGGTGGGGACTCCGCTGACAGAGCTTTTGTGAGTCATCACCCATGCCAGGCTGGTAAGTTTTGGTGATAGAGCTGTGTGCGGGACATCAACTCTCTTGTAAGTAACCCCAACATACTCATTTATTCACTGGGCTAGAGTAGAGCTACTTCTATGTTCTCTTTGTGTCCTAGCTGAGGGAACAGCAGTCCTGTGCTTGTCCTGGGAAATGTCATTCAAGAATTGGGTATTTTATTTTATTTTATTGTCTACTTTCCAGGGAAACATATTCCTTGAAAGCATATGCCAATGATTTTAAAGGGCAATCCTGCAAAAAAAAATCCTGCCATTCATTAATAAACACTCCTGTGTGTTCATGCACTGTCACTTATGAATTTAATTATACCGTGTATAACACACACATATATATATTGAGGGCTGAGAGATTATTTAGGGGATATAAGTACTTGCCACAGAAGAGTGAGGAGCAGAGTTCAAATCTCATGAGCCCAGATAAAAGTCAAATGTGCAGCATGAGTGTTTGAAATTTCAGAGCTCCTAAAGGGAGAAGAGAGGCAGAAACAGGAGAATCCTTAGAGATTCTTGGGCCATCTTGCCTGGAATATGCAAACCCTGTGAAGAAAATATGGAAGGTGAAGACCAACACCCAATGTGGTCCTTGGACTTCCACATACACAGAAAACCATGTACATTTGTATAGTCATATATAACCACACACACACACACACACACACACACACACACACACACAAACACACAATTCCTATAGAGGACTTCATACAGGGCTATTTTTCTTTCCTTTGTATAGAATTTTCTTTCTTTCTTTCTTTCTTTCTTTCTTTCTTTCTTTCTTTCCTCCTTCCTTCCTTCCTTCCTTCCTTTCTTTTCCCCCAAGACAGGGTTTCTCTGTGTATCCTTGGCTGTCCTGGACTCCCTTTGTAGAACAGGCTGGCCTTGAATTCACAGAGTTAAAAAAATGACTAACATATAGTTCCTTGCTCAAAGTGAATTAGAAAAAGTTGTCTACTGATTTAGCACAAAATGATGAGTTAATTGCATGAGGCTCTTGAACCAGGTGCTGGAATTGTTAGGGGGTAATTAATTAATTCAACCTAGGTGGTATCATTAGGAGAAATATGCACACATGGAGCAATGATTAACTTGGGCCTCTAATATCAGGGGCATTTTTCTATTTCTGGAGGTGAGAAAGAAGGACCTCCTTCCTATGGGTTTAAAAAGAACACTGTGAGCAAAAAGCTCGTTGGTCTTCAGACCTGACAACACATTTGGAAGAGAAACCAGGAAGAAAGAGTTCAAGTCGAAGCCTTGTAAAATCCATATGATATCCTACTCTATGTGTGACTCTGTTTGGTACCCTACACCGTGGATACCAAGTCTTCCAGCCGGGGACTACCTGCCTGGCTGGTGCCCTGGGAAGTTCAAGCTGTCCTTTACTCCTGGTCTGTCCTGTGTTGGGTACAGGTGGCTTCTTGTAGACTCAGGTGGGATCCCAAGAGTTCCTTGAGTGGTGTTTAGCACAGTGCTTGGGGTTTTCCTAATACCCAAGTGTGTGCTGTTTTATGCTTCCTTTTCAAAAGCTATCAACTTTAACATGAGCTTTAAGCAGAACAAAGACAGAGAGAGTGTGGAGAAAGGATACTCAGTGCTGTAGGAGAATTCAGGAGCCAGGAACTTGTTCTTCTACAGATGCCTTCATTAGTAAGAAACTGTCCATTGTACCATAGGGACTACAGTCGTGAGAACTGGTCACCCAGGTCTCCCTGCTCCACTCCCTGTAGGAACCTGGCCCTCACAGGAACTTGAATGAATTCTTAAAGAAATGGGCCAACACATTTTAAAGTTTACCTCTGTGAGGCAGAGTTTATAGCTGTCACACTGAATTTTAATAGTCTTGTCTGTGACTCAGACCTTGACTTTCACTAGAGATACACACAGAGCTGTTTTTCTTTATGTTCCATTTGGGGGTGGGGGAGCCAGTGGCATGAGGTTTGGGACCCTGTGACTGTCACTGCAGTATCAACCCACAGTTCAAAGTGAAAGTTACACCGTGCTTCTCTTTAATGAAGCCTCCAGAACGGGGTGAACTCTGCCATCCCCCCAGGACTTCATGAATATGAATAATCACTTCAAAGGGTCTGCTCTTTCGAAAAATGGTTGGGATATTTCATGCTTGACCTCGATTTCATAACAATGATTTAGAACGCACCCTACCCACTGCCTTCCTTACCACTGACGATCTTTACTTCACTCCAGCACAGCTACTGAGATAGAGTCTTTAGGACGCAAGTCCAAGCGCAGGAAAACATTAATAGCATACTTAATGTGAACACAAGCTTGGATTTGTGCATCCACAAACTATGAAAAAGTGCTGGCAAAAGACTGAATTTTGCTAACTGCCACAATATTTGCTTGAGAAATTACTTTTTTTTTCCTCTATGAATTCTAAATATTTGGCACTCTTGCTATTGTTATGATAGTTAATTTTCCAAATGGACAGAATCTAGAATCATGCAGGAAGCCAAGTTTGGTGTATAGAAACTGGTTTGAGGTGAGACATGCGGCTTTTGGGTCCTCCCCCTAGTAAGGAGCCATTCATTTACTCTTGTTGGTGACCACACTTAAAATGTATTGGTTTACAAATTTGTACTTTGGTACATCATTAGTTTGGTCTATTATGGATTTCCTTTCTGGGATCAGTAGGTGTGCGTGCATGCATATATGTGTGTGTGTGTGTGTGTGTGTGTGTGTGTGTGCATGTGTGTGGTATCTACCCAGGAGAAAATTTTCATACAACAAACCTCTGGACATGCCTGTGATGAGGTTTCTAGATGGAGATACCTGAAGTGGGAAGTTACCGGACTGGGATCCACACTGCATAAAGAGGAGAAAGCAAGCTGAACAGCAGCGTTCACCTCTTGCTTCCTGACTGGAAATGTGATGTGACCAGCCACCCTCAAGTCCTGCTACTTCCTTCCCTGCCATGATAGCACAGTATCCTCTCAAACTGTGAGCCAACATAACCTTTTCCTCCCTTGCATTGCTTCTCATCAGAATTTGGTCTCAGCATCAAGCCAGGCAGATTAACAGTGCTGAATGCATTTCTCTGTTGTTCTATGTTATCCCAACTAAGATAATTCATAGTGAAATCACTTTTCTAAAACTGCTTTCTATGTTATAACCTGAAGGAGTGATATGCATGTCAGTGCATTTCTACTTATAATATGATAAGGAATATGTTTTCTATCATGGATTTTGTTTCTTACAAAACAGGAGTTTCCAGGAACAGCAGATGAGGCACATGAGAGACAATGAATCATTGGACAGAAACTGGACAGAAAACCAGCATCTTATCTGCACCACAGCCTCATGAGCATCTCCCTGAAGATTTTGTCTAAGGAAAGCGTTTCATAGCCCACATGATCACAGCATTCAGCCCCACACTTGCTCATTTGCACTAAACCATGAGCGACAAGCAGAATGGTCAACCATGTCTACAAACATATAACTCAGGACTCCATACTTGAGAACACCCCTACATTTTTAATAGATAAACATAAGAGCAGAAGGAACCATCCAGCTTTGCTTTCCACCTTTTTTTCTTCCTTTCTGCATTCACTACTAACAGATCATTATTCACTCTATATAACATTTTAGAATTAAACATTTCGTGTAAATATCCTTAATAACAATACTATGTTTTATTTATGGGTGTGCAGTAAAAAAAAATTGGCATTAAACACAGAGAAGTTCTGAGTTACCATCTGGGAGGGGACTTTGTCATATCACACGGGGGCTGGTCCCTTCAGGGCATTATCAGATCCTAGGTATATCAGGGGACACACCTTGAGGGCTGGTTGAATCTTGGTAGGGGTTGGCCATGCTATAAAGATCTACAGTGTGAGTTGAGGTAGAGGTGCTGCCAGTGAGCCTGGAGACAGAAGTCAAGTATCGTGTGACACTGATTCAAGCACCTCTGTAATGAAGTGCCAACATAATCTCTGGACACTGAAGCTTGGACATGCTTCCATGCTTGGCAGAATTCCATGCCCTTTGTAGCACATCTGTGTTGGGAGGTTAACACATCTGGCTCTATAGTGAGAGGGCCAGAGGAGCTTCATATTTGGAACCTGCCTGAGGTTATCCTTCTGTGTCTCCTTCTCTGACTGATCTTAATCCACAATCTCTCTACAGCCAACAGTTCAGCAGATTTGGGGACTATGTCATGTGAGATAGAGCATCCATCTAAGAGACTGGGGTGACTCCCTGCCCCTGGCCACACCATACTCACTCCTCTGTGCCTCTCACTATCTTCCACCTACAGACTTGACAGTTTTCAGTCTGTCCATCCAGGCAGCTCCACACTATCTTCTCTGGTACTTTTTCTAGTGCCTCTCTTGTCCAATTCTGGAATGACTGATAATTTGTCTATAGTACTTCGAAAGCCTTCTCCCAGACCTGGGAGGTCCTCTCTCATTGGAATGAAAATATGTTACTATCTTAAGACACAACCTCTTCTTTATATTTTAAACACCTGCTTTCATAGTATATATACTATTTTTTTTTTTGGTTCTGTCTCTGGCTGGAACCCAGGGCTTTGGGCATGCTAATCGAGTACTATACCATCAGCGTTTCCCTAGCCCTTGCAGTACATCTCAGTGTAAGAATTTACTATGTTCAGGGCCTTTCCTCTCTAGTTACCAGATGAATCAAATCCTCTAGAATAGTCTGTGAGCAAGCAGGTTTCTATGATCTCTGGGTGCCCTTCACGGTCCTGCATGTGTTGAGAGGTGAGTCACAAGTACTCATAGCAGAGAGTCAAGAATACAGAGGAATCAGGAGAAGGATAAGTGTGGTGGGAGGCGATGGAGAGAGATGTAAAGTGGGAGGGGACAAGAAGTAACTGTCAGGGCACAGAGAGGCTTTTTCTGCTCCTTCCTTCATGACTTTGCTTCATTAGCCTGACTCACTGAGTCCTAGAAGGTGTCAGGCATTCTTGTGGCCTTTGAGGACACAGCAAGGCAACAGGATCTTGTACGGACAGATTGATCCTGTGGACCACACTGTCCTGTTTCCTTGAAAGAAGCATCCAGCTCCATGTAGCATAGCAACGCTCTTATTACTTACATTAGTCAATATGCTCTACAGCACTGAGGTAAGAGCAATGACCAAAGCAACTTGGAAAAAAAAAAAGGGGGGGTTTATTTAGTTTACACATCCCAGCCACACCCCATCATCTAAGACAACCAAGGAAAAAAACCTGAAGCAGAATCCAAAGGGAATGTCATAAAAGAGTGCTGTCTGCTGGCTTGTTCCCATGATTTACTCAGCCCTGGCTTGCGCGGGGAGGGGGGGGGCAGGGGTGGTGGTGAGGGGAGCGGGGGAGGTGAGGGGGGCTTGGAGGGAGGGCGGGGAGTAGTATCCACAGTGGGCTGGACCCTCCCAGATCAATCGCCAACCAAGAAAATGTCTCCCAGGCTTGCCTACAGGACAAGCTGGTGAAGAAAACTTCTCAGTTGAGGCTCTCTCTTCCCAGATAAATCTAGCCGAGATGACAAAAAACCAACCAGCACGCTATCAATGGTAAAATCAAGTTAGAAACATTCTATGGTGGAATTATAAATAGAAGCATTTACAGGTAAAGTAAGGACCACGTTAATTAACTCCTCATGTTTCTCACCTAAAACTGTGATTAAAATAATAAGGGCAGAAGGGACATTGCTGTCGCCTAGAGCCACCGTCCCGAGACTAATCAGTGCCACAAGCTAGTACTTTTGAAAAACAAGAAAAATGCTTTTAAAAAATTAAAACTGTGAGCTTTCTTTCACACAAGGGCTTCGCTGAGCTGTGTAAACAGGCTTGTGAATCCAGTGAGGACACTGCGTGAAGGTGGAGTCTCACCTCCACGTGTAAAGCCGAGCCTAAGGGGATAGACCACTATTCCCAACTCCAATGCTGCCGCAAGATTTGGACATTGTTTCTAATTACCCAGAACAGCATTTTGTGATGGATACACTATAAGAGGCAACTGTTGAAAGGCAGGCCAAGCCCTCAGGGTTAGCATTCTGCTACCAGGGAGGTGACCGTTCACTAGTAACACTTATCCACTTTGATTGTATGGTCAGCAGATGTTTGATTTAGCCAGCGGTAGTGTGTTCTGGGGATGTATCTCAGATATACCTTTGAGCAGCAGAGTGCTAAGAACAGCAGGTGCTAATGGGTTTCCCCACCTTCTCTGGCCTCTGTTCTTGGGTACTCTAGCCACTGGGACCTTCACTTTAAGTCTCGCACTCCCTTTTTCAACCCTGATATACTGAGAATTGAGATAGGACACAATCTTGCAAGGCCTACAGGGGCCCGGTATAGGCATCCTAAATAAAAGCCCAAACAAAACAACTTATTGATAATGACCGTGCTGATTCTAGACTTAAATTCTAATTCTCAGGATAATGAGGAGCACTAGCTTGACTGTTTTTAAACCCCTAACTCAAAGCACCAGCAACTCCCTTAAAGCCAATGGACCCCAAAGCCAAAGACTCTGTCTTTCTGTGTGTGTCAATACAGAATGTTAAGTCTCCAGGCACACCTCCCAAGCTCTCACCTCCTCCGTGCTGTCAGATCAGGCCCTGTTTCCATGGTATGACGCTGTATATGTTTATCATGGTGACCTATTGATTGCATACAGAGCCCTTAATGCTCACGGCTCTTTGTTTATGAAAAAATGCCAGTCTTTAATTCATTCAAACCTATGCCCACTCCATATCTGCCTCACTGTAGATCATGTATTCCAAGAAACCCCAAAGACAAAGAGTGGAGACTTCACCCCCTCTGTTCTGAATGGCGTCCCTCATCAGCCCTGGGCTCACAACAGTCTTCACCGAGAGTAGCTCTTTGTGGCTTTCTCTCTGTAATTTCTGGTGCTGACCCCTGCATGGAACACAGGGAAGCTGGTGTGTAGACAATCCTTCATACACCCAAAGCAAATGAAGGAGAATGGCCTTATGTCTGGTCCCGCATTGGCCTAGAACAAGGGATGCCTTATCCGGTGAGCCTCCTCTCCCACTATCAAGTCTCAGATGTTGGCATCAGCCACACACTGCTCTTCATAGACCGTAGTCACAAATTCAGTGCCTCCTCAATCAGTCTGCATTACTAGATGTCCACTTCACAGGCATAGGTGCTGGTCTGTCCTCTTTCCTCAGGTTTGTCCTTCGGCAGTCTTCCATCTCCTGAAGACAGGCATTCCATGCCTCCTGTGAAGGCCAGAGATGTTCTCTGTCCTGCATTCTCCTCACAGCCCACACCAAGCCCACCTGGAGTTACTCTCAATTCACTTTTTTTCTCACAGCCCACTCTCTACTCACTGCTCTTGCCTGCTTTACATTCTAGGAGGCTAGGGAAGAAGTTTGCTTCCGCACCAATGCCCCTGCCACACGGGGTCCTAGTGTGCTTCATACTGCTGTGAACAACGTTGATTTTAAAAAAAGACAGGGGAGGAAAGGGCTTATTGAATGGTACAGCTCTCAGGTCGTACTCCGTCACTGGGAGAAGTCAGGGCAGAAACTCAAGGCTGGAAGTGGAGTCATGGGTAGAAGCTCAAACCACAGAGGAATTCTCTTGAGTGGTTTGTTCCTCAGTCTGCTTTCTTATGGCACCCGGGATCATCTGCACAGGGCGGCAACATTTGAAGGGGACCAGGGCACCATAAACCAAGCAACAATCAAGAAAATACCACACAGACCTGTCTATAGGCTAATTTCATAGAGGCATTTCCTCAACTGAAGTTCCTTCATACCAGGTAAATTGAAAAAAAAAAAAAACTATCTAGAACATAATGTCTTTCCCTCTGCTCAATAGTGACAGTTGTCACCAAGCAGGTACCCATGCTACAGCTATAGGGAAAACTCCATCTCTTGTCAACACAGCAGGATGTAACTCTTGCAAAACTTGTCACATCAAATCATCCTTTTGCTCAGCGTCTGCCAATGGTCTTGATGCCTCAAAATAAAATCAGCTAGTATACACTGCTCCCCCATCCCCACATGCCCTCAGGAACATTGGCTCTCAGGTCAAAATTCTCCAAGGTCAGTGACTCCAAGTCACACTTGTTTTATCTCAGCAATAACTATACCCTAGGCAAGCAGTGCTGGGTGCCCCACAGCTTCCTGAGGCCCCTTCTACTCTGTGTCTCTCAGCTGGCACTTTCTCAATCTGAGACTCACCCACCTGCCTTCTCAGCCCTACGCATCGCTTTAGCTTTTATAACTCTTTAACTATATTACATCCTACACAATAGACCCATGCCATATAAGTACATTTTACACAAATTGGTTTATCTTTGTTGAGAATTTCATAGCTGCATACAATGAAATATGAACATATCTAACCCCTGTTGCCCCTCCAACTCCTCACATTGTTCTTCTCAGCGTAATCCCCATCTGCCTCATCACTTGGTCTTTTATGATAACCCAGTAAGTTCAGTTAGCGCTTCCCATACGCGCATAGATGTGGAACCATCTACGATGACCACACCTCTCCACAAAGATTCTACCTTCTCTGGCAACTATTATTTGAACCTTGTAAGGCTTACTAACCCCACCTTGGTCTCAGTGTCCTAAATTCCTCTCATCCTGTAAACTTGGATTTTCCTATGCAGCTAGCAAAGGCGAATGTTTCCAATGTACCTTACAAGCATTTACAATTTCTTTATTGGAATACCTGTGTCTGTCTGAAGGTAAAGCAGATACAAATGTCTATCAAGTGAAAACCTGGGAGAACATAACTACTTCATACTGTTAAGCTGACCTGCAGGCAGCTTGCTTGGAGCTGTGTAGTGATGGGCGGGCGGCAACCAGCATGTGGAACTTTGTGAGGTCGCCTCAGCAGAAGCACTGGTGCCCAACACTGGACCTAGAACTTTTATTTGCAGGGAGGCAACATGGAGTGCTTCCAGGTTTTCTATCAACTGAAAATCTAATTTACTGTATAGATTTTTATTAATTAACCTTGATGATCTCACTTTGAAGGTAAAGATCCCCAAATGTCTCCAGGTACCTAATAAGTAAAGACAGAGGGAAAGAAAGTCTGTATCATGTAGATATATTATAATTTGAAATTTTACATGTAATAATATGGAAGATATTCAATAATACATCCGGCATGGAAATCTTGTTTGGTGACTTGTAAGTCAGTCTACTTGTTCAATATGTTTGGCTTCGTTTTGTTTTTAAACACCGTCTCTTATATCCGAAGTTGGCTTCCAACTTACTATATATCTGAAGATGTCCTTGAACTACTGAGTTTCTCCCTCCACCTCTCCAGTGCTGTGCCTATGAATGTGCACCACAGGACCCAGTTTACACAGTTCTTGGGATCAACCCCAGGGCTTTCTGCAACCCAGGCAAACATTCTAAGGACCAAGCAATATCTCCAGACAGTACGTTTCTTTTGACAGCTACTCTATAACCACATATATTATAAGACAAAGAACATATGGACAAAAAGAAAAAAAGAGAGAGATGATCAGATGAGTCAGTGGTTAGGAAAGCTTGCTGCTCTTCCAGAGGGCCCAAGCTTGGTCTCCAGGACCCAAATAAGTTGTTTTACAACCACCTGTGTGGTGTTTTAAATAAGAATGGTCCTTATAAGCTTGTAGATTTGCATACTTAATCATGAAGAAGTGACATCACTTGAAAGGGTGAGGACATATAGCCTTGTTGGAGGGAGTATGTCACTGTGTGTGGGCTTTGGGGTTTTGGAAGTCCAAGCAAGGTCCAGTGGCTGTCTCCTCCTGCTGCGTGTGGATCCTGATGTAGAACTCTTCAGCTGCTTCTCCTGCACACCACCATGCTTCCTGCCACGATGATAATATACTAAACTTCTGAAACTATAAGCCAGCCACTGATTAAATGTTGTTTTTTGTTTGTTTTTATAAGAGTTGCCTTGGTCATCGTGTCTCTTCACAGTAATAGACCACTAAGACACATCTGTAACACCAGCTCCAGGGGATCTGACACTGCCCAATATACATAGTGCGTGCGCGCACACGCACGCGCGCGCGCGCGTGCACACACACACACACACACACACACACACGCACACACACGCACACCAGACATGCACATATGGATGCATATAGACACACAGGGCAGAGAGGAAGAGGAAGGATAATCGGGGAGGGAAGAGGGGGTAGAGAGAGGGGAAGAGGAGAGGGGAGGAGGAGATAAAACACTAAAAAATAAGTCTAACGTTATAAAATTAAAAATGGCTTTACATATTCTACAATTTGAGATATTAGGTTTGTTTTTTCCCCAAGAAAGTCAGGGAATACTGAGCAAACATATTCGCCCCCTATTCCTCCTAGGGCACTAAATCTATTTCTCCAAGTTCATAAGCTTGTTCTATTTCACTCCTTTTATGCCTGGGCACCCTCAGTATTTTCTTGGCCCTGTGGTATTCTGCGGAAGTGGCCAGTCTTCTGCACTCTCTTCACAGCTACACACAGAGCACTCGGAAGACATCTGTGGATGTGAGCTGCAGCAGCATCACCAGACGTTCTGTAGGATAAACTCTTAGCACTGTAATGGCTAGGTTAGTTAGTGCCAGAGGAAAATTTGAATTTTGGAAGGCATGAGCAAATTAACACCTCCAAAAGGTTACCCTGTTCTGTTGTTTGGTTTGTTTGTTTGGTTGGTTGGTTTGGTTTTTTGAGGCAAGGTTTCTTTGTTATATTGAGCCTTGACTGTCCTGGACTGTCTTTTGTAGACCAGGCTGGCCTCAAACTCACAGCGATCTGCCTACCTCTGCCTCTCATGTGCTGGGATTAAAGGTGTGCACCTGGTTCATGCCTTGGTCTCTTTATAACAACTTACAATTAGTTATTTCTCAAACCTCTTTCAACATTGAGACTCACAGGTTAAATGCCATTTTGCCATTTTATTTTATATTTGTCTGTTATTATAGTTGGTCAGAACTGACTAATCTGTATCCTTTATATGCTTTTCATTGTGAACAAAAATGTCCTGGCTTTTCTCTGTTCACATGATACCATACATTGATTTTTAACCCCTTAGGTAATGTGATGGCCTCTTCTTACTGCAATATACAAACTGAGACACCTCTGATGGCATTTTCCTAAACTTCTACTGACCGTTTCATCTTCTTTTTTAAGGTTTTCTTAAATCATGTGAATTGCACATGTATAGAGTACAAAACAATGCTTTGCATTTTAAACATTGTTTTTCACTGAATATTTTTAGTTAGATGTTCTATGTCAATACATTTAAACCTACATTATTCTTGTATTTATACAGAATAGTTCACAATATGGATATATTTAAGTAATTATTTTACAAGTTTACTTAACAGTAGCTTTTTAAATATTTATGATTTTAGTATATGAAGTAATGTTTTACTCGATGCCCTGGATCCCTATAGCTGGACTTATAGGCAGCTGTGAGCATCTCAGCGTGGGTTCTAGGAACTGAACTTGGATCCTCCAGAGAACAGAAAGTACCATTGACTCCAGAACTCTCTAATCCCTATAGTGTATTTCTTAGACCCTAGTCTTTGTGCATTCGGAGGTAATTCCTTTTCGTGCAAACTTGTCTTTTAAATGATTATTTTTGAAATCCATAGTCCGAATATCTGAGAACTGTGCTTGAACAGTGGTAGCTAGTAAAGAGTTTAAATATGGTCCATACATGTAAACCCTGAGGCTATGATGGCTCTACAATTGACAGGCAAATGTATATTATTTTCTTACAAAAAATAACAGGTGCCTTGTCTTTGTGCCTAATCTCCTGAAATGTACAGCTAAAGTATAGGACAGGTTCCTCTCTCTCCCTCTCTTCCTCTCTCCTTCTCTCCTCCCACTTCTCTCTCTCCCTCTCTCCCCCCTCCCCCTCCTTCTCCCTCTGCTGGAAGCTGAAAGTGCTGTGTGTTCGGTTCCTCCAATTGCATCAGTGTTCATATTTAATTCTGCACCCTGGGCACAAGGCCAGACACTGTGCTGGCAAGATGCCTTTATCTCAGCTGCTTCCACACCTTTCCCTGAAACCTTCCTGCTGCCTGACTCGCAAGCTTTTCCCAGCCTGCTCTGAACATGCAAAGCTCTGGGCAGGCAGGTGAAATGTGTCCCAGGTGACTTCACAGGTGACACTGCCAGGTCACTTAGACAGTGGCTTCTTCTAAGGACCCGGGTTTTCTGGATTTGGAATCTCCTGGTAGACTCTGGTGAAAACGCAATTGCTTCACAGTTCAGTCTCCTACGAGCATTCACTTGCAATTCATTTACTGTGAGAAACCATCCTCCAGCCCCCCATCTTCCCTCCTGATGTCAGAGGCTTAGCTCTCATCCCAGATAGTCAGAGAAAGCAAGACATTCTGCCCAAGTGTGGTGTGGTTGGAGAATGCACGAATATCCGGCCTGTAGGCCTAGAATCTGATGGGAACTTGGCAGTTCAGTGCTTTAGGAAGGCAGACAGCATTCATTTAAAACAGAATGAGGATGGGCAGCCAATGATCTTAGGCACAAATAGATATAACCAAGAGAAAATCTCCAGTCTTCTGGAAGCACATCTGTGTGTGTGTGTGTGTGTGTGTGTGTGTGTGTGTGTGTGCGCTCAGAGACAGGGGGTGGCTGCAATAAGTCTCCTTAGCATAGTATGCCAGGTTTCTTTCTCACGTTGCAAGCTCCCTGTGGCTTCTGACTGCCAGGTCTCTTTCTGCTTGCTCTCTGGATGTTCTACTTCTCTGTGAGTGGTAGCCAGCCATCCTTACTTCTATTGGTACATTTGTCTTAGCGCCAGTCCACAGAGCACCCTCTCCTTCCTCCAGTTTAGAAAGGATGGAGAATAGATTCATTTGATTCCTAGGATGCCTGACTTCCTTGGCCACTTGAAACAGACACCCAACTCTGCCTGCTGGGACTACAGCCTGCTTATGTTTTATCCAAAATGGGGCTTAGAGAAATTATCCTCATGGAGAAGTCCTACCACATGTCTTCTATTAGTTCTCATCATGGCTGCAGATTTCCTTCCTACATCACACGAGAAACCAGAAAACACAAACCTTATGTCTTTTGAAGGTTTGGTTTTGTAAATTAAGTGTCAGCTCATCACTTGTTTTTGCTAAAGATGGGCAAGCAGCCCCTTAGGCATCAGGCTTTGCTGAATCTCCTAAGGGGGCTTCTTAGAAACATCATCAACAGCTTTATTCCCACAGGTGCAATTTACTTTGTAGCTTAGTTCAGAAGAATGAGCTTCCCAAGGAACCTGCTCTTTCTCCCTGGGGATCTGCAAACCCCATCTCTCCTTCCAGAGCAGCTGTTCTGCATATAAGGCAGCAGACACTACAGAAATGAAACCACAGTGATCCTGTGGGTGGTGGGACAGGCAGATAGTGAGCCAGGGAGCAAAGAAGGGGCATCTCAGAGAACAGACTCAGAAATGCACCAAATGATGGGTTCAGGCATAACTCAGGGAAGAACACCGGTGGGGCACCGTGTTTAAACTGACCCTTTGCTGCAATGGAGCCCTGAAAGTGGAAGCTTGTAAAAGGAAAAACTCCAGAAGGAATTCAACTCCAGAGTAGCCTGGCTATATATAGAAAAATCAGAACAAAGACAAAGGGGCTCCAAAAGGAG
This sequence comes from Acomys minous, assembly GCF_964271855.1. Taxonomy (NCBI): domain Eukaryota; kingdom Metazoa; phylum Chordata; class Mammalia; order Rodentia; family Muridae; genus Acomys; species Acomys minous. Next base: position 10,605,058 of record NC_140497.1, read on the forward strand.
TTTAAGCATTTGAAGGATACAGACAAAGGAGTAATATTGGGATACATGCGACAAAGCAATGAATGGGGCAAGAAGAGAAGCCACACAAGTGACAAATTGTTTGTATTAAGATGACAGCCACAAAGCAGAGGTAAAGGGAATGTTTGTATTACCAGAGCTCCTATTGGTGCACTGGATGAAGGGGGATGAGACAGGCAAAGCATACTGGGGACATTTTTGAGTCTTAAACATAAGAGGTATATGACGTTATGGGATTATCTGAGTTCACACAGGAAGGAGGACAACGAGGAGATGGGCCAAGTGAAAACCCAGAACACAGTTACCGAAGAGTTAGGCGGCATGTTCAAGGAAGACAATGGATCCTTCAGGGGAGGGGAGCTTATTCTATAGTATTCACAGAAAAAAGCCATTTGGAATCTAACAGGTGTGCGATATAAGATTAGTATGATATTCTCAGGAGTTTGTCATCATTTATTGGTGCACTTGGTGGCCTATGTACAGTCAAATGAAAATTTAAAGGCATAGAGCTGCCAATTTAGTAATTATTAGGACAATAGCTGATTGCAGGGTCCTATAAATTATGTCAACAAAGCTCCAGGACAAATTTCTACTAAAAAGATATCTACATAATCATCAATTCTCCCAGAGGACTAAGAAGGGTAGCCACATCATGAATTAATCCAACTAGAGTATGGAGCCAAGTAGGAACTTGCTAGAATGAAGATTCACTTCTTTTTAAAAATATTTTATTAATTTATTCATATTACATCTCAATGGTTATCCCATCCCTTGTATCCTCCCATTCCTCCCTCCCTATCATTTTCCCCTTACTCCCCTCCCTTATGTCTGTGACTGAAGGGGACCTCCTCCCCCTGTATATGCTCATAGGGTATCAAGTCTCTTCTTGATAGTCTGCTATCCTTCCTCTGAGTGTCACCAGGCCTTCCCATCCAGGGGACATGGTCAAAAATGGGGCACCAGAGTTTGTGTGAAAGTCAGTCCCCACTCTCCACTCAACTGTGGAGAATGTCCTGTCCATTGGCTAGATCTGGGTAGGGGCTCAAAGTTTACTGCCCGTATTGTCCTTGGCTGGTGCCATAGTTTGAGCAGGACCCCTGGGCCCAGATCCGCCCGTCATAATGTGAAGATCCACTTCTCAGACAGCATTCAGCTTACCCACTGATTATTCCATTTCTTATCACCTTTCTTCCCGGTTCAAACTCCATCATTCGCCAACACAGATAAACATACATGAGTTTTTGAAGTTGCCAGAACCACAATGAACTAGAATATTATTATTTAGCAGCCTTTTCCTGGCAGGACAGATGAGATATAGTGAGGTGGGCCACACTGCTTCTGGATGCTACTCAGAAATGCTGTGTAGGCCAAACAGGAAGACACAGGCAAAGCACTAGCAAGTAGAGGCAGCTGTGCTCAGTGGGGCCAGATCTGGCCAAGGTTTTAGCATGCAGACTCCTGCTAAGGATCAGCACTGCTGATTAAAACCACCCATTGGATACTCAGTAACCGTGGCTGGCACTTTGAGGCAGCTAGCTTCATCCCCACTCTCTGCAGAAGAACTGGACTTACAGACATGAAGGTGTTTTGAGAGAAGGCTGCGTAGGAAGAGCAGAGATTCATGCTCGGACATGAGAGCCAAAGCTGCAAGCTCATTAGCTACTCAGTATTGAAGCTCAGGCTGAGGTCATCACCCAATATGTACAACTACTAAGGGACTGGAGCTCTGCCACCCTGCAGGGAGATGCAGTCAAGACAAAGGCTGAGGAAGTTCACATAGAACAGCACCAGAAGACCAGACAACTAGGAAGAGAATGTGATGTTTCCTGTTATCTAAAACACACATACATATGTGATAAAAATATAAAGGCATAGAGATAGGCATAGAGCTGCCAATTCAGCCATTCTAAGAACTATAGCTCTCTCCAGATACATGTTAAAATAATCTGCTCACAAACATCAAGTCTTAGATTCACCTGACCAACTAGGTAAGAACTTCTGTTGGTGAGGACTCAGGAAATATGACTTAAAGTTCTTAAGAAGGACTCAGAACACAGCAGCAGAGCATCATTAAAGGTCCACCTGAAGTTAAGTGAGTCTGTGACTGATGTATGTGGCAGCTACACCTAGAACAGAAAGCAAGGGCTTAACAACTGAATGTCCCCATCTTCATCATGCAGTTAATATGCAAGGATATATTAACTGGCTGTAGCTTTGGAAAGTCTGCTTCTCTGTGGCTTCATTTCTTCATTTGAGCCAAGAAGGAACAGAATGAAGCATCTAAGTTCTCCTTCATGTTTCTATGTGGGTAAGAAAAATGAAAATTATGTAGGTGGATAAACTTAGGATTTTAAAAATAGCCCTCTTTTTATGTTTAGTTGTATGTGTGAGGGGGTTGTGTGTGTGAGTGCCAGGGCCCATGGAGGAGGCATTGGATCCTCTGGAGCTATAGTTAGAGGTGGTTTTCAGCTATCTAAGGTGGGTGCTGGGAACTGAGTTCTGGTTCCTTGCAAGAGCAGGGCGGCATGCTGTTAGCCACTGAGATATTCCAAATTCTAACATAGAAACTAATGGAGAATTAAGAAGAGGCAGAACCGTAGTAAGCAGCCATCACTGCCCTAAAGTATTATGCCATTACAAACAAAGGCTTCGTTGTCTATGTGAGATAGCCTGGATAACTAGTACTTTCGCATAGAAGACTTGCCATTAGACACAAACTGAATCATGGCTAAATTAAAAACCTGTAAGCTGGTGCTGTATTTAGGATACTGAACCAAATGTCACCAGTAGCTAAACACACTGAAACAAAGGCTCTAGATAATACAGCCTCATGGGAGAATGGTACCCAGAGTAGAGAAATGGTGACTCACATTGGGATGAGCTGCAACCATGCTGATGGAGGGGCTCATTCTCTTCTCACCTTAATGCATGGTTCCTGTGCAGAATGCATAATTAAGAGGGTGTGATCATCCGCAAGGTCAGAGGAAACACAAAGAGCTATGCGAGCCCCTCTGACCTTGTTAGCCTCTCCTTGGATTGCATACCCAGCTGGGGAAAGCTGAGCTGATAATGGCCCAGCTGCATATCCTAACAAGATCTTTGTGATACAGGCAAGGTCAAGTGCTCTCTCATGTCGAGTATTAATGTCGTTGCGCACTGAGAGAGACAGAGAGGCTGCCAGGATGAAGAGGGCACTGTGAGCAGGATGCCCAATCCAGCCCCAGCCTCCAGGACGACCAGCAGAGCTGTCACATGCTAAAAAAAACAAAAACAAAAACAAAAACAAAAAAACAAAAAAAACAAAACCCAACTTTACAAATGGAGCAGAGATTAGGATGGGTGACATGGAAGCCCATAAAAAATGCTGTGCCCGTAAAAAATGCCATTTCAAGAGTTGCCAACATTGATGTTGAATTTTTCATCACAGGTAAACTCATAAATGGTTGCTGTCGATGTCAATGTTATTGACAGAATTCTATTTAAATAAATGTCCACCTCCTTTAAACTCCATTCCATGTAATTTAAAGTTAGCTATGATCAACATCTTCCCCAGAATCCTACCTGGAGCTAAGGCTGTCTGTGCTCATTCCTGACCATCAGTGACTGACATGCTGCAACTTACACGTGTTGTCGTAAATATAATTATCTGCTTACACATGAAACAAAGGTTGCCAAAGAGGAGTGTTCTTCCAAAGTTTGTTTATAAGAAATAATCAATTAAAATTAAAGTGAATATCAATTACATTGAAGAGTTGTTTTCTAGACCTGGTTCTTTCCAAAAAGCACCAGTCTTTAGGTTCAAAGGAAAAGATGTCACTATGGTCAAGTTTTATGATATTAAAACCAATTAGATTAGATTTTGCTCTTAAGTTTTTCTGACCAATAATACATTCTTTAAAATCTTACAATATTCGCGAAGTTCCCTAGAATATGATGAATTCTCTCAGCTCAAAGGAAGGAGGGTCTGGAAACTGTGGCTCACCTGTGGCTTTCTACAGCCAGGACTTGATACTCATGGGGCCACCGGTTGTGGGATGTGGTTAGATTAAGCATGAGCAGTGTCTCGTTTGAGCTCCAAAAGCAGATAAATAAAACTGCAGGTGCCTGCCCATCTCCTGTGAGTTGTGACTTCTCTGCGACCTTGCATTGTTCTCATAGTGAGGTATTATCAAAGCTCAAAAGCACTGGTACTTCTAAGCTAATTTCCAAATTGCTAAATTACTGTTGCATCTTTTGAGGCTTTATTTTAGGCTAAATTAGATGATGCTGATAAAGTACTGTCGTCATTTATTATCAGATATGTGGACAGCAACTTCCTTTGTGGTATTCTGAGTCCCTAAGAAGGATTCAATTTTACTTTCAATAAAGACAAGAAATACTGCTATTGATCCAAACTGCAAAGAAACCAGCCATTTTCCTGGTTGTTAAACTTAATCTACTTGAAAAAATCTAACTCATGATGGGGAATTGCACATTAATTCTACACACACTGTTGGAATGTGGACCGCTTGGCAGGGTTTTTGCCACCAGACCGGGACCAGGATTGTCTTGGCCTCAAGGTGTCCTGGTTGTGGGGCTAAGCAGATACATTGAGGGGAAGAGTATAGGATCTGCTTCCTTTTGAGAATTGGGCGCTACAGACGGATTTAAGATTCAGTCATTAGTGCCTGGGGGTTGGGAGGTGCACACGCATGTATAGGAGTGGCTAAGAACAATGCATGCAGTAAACCTAGTCCCCTTATCCAGACCCAGCCACTGGATAGGTTATTCTCCATGGTTGTGGGGAGAGCAGGGACTGCCTCTGATATGAACTCTGGTGCCCCCAACTTGATCACTTCCCCGTGGTGAGGAGGTCTGGTGGCACACAGAGGAAGGAGAGACAAGCTGTCTGGATGAGACCTCATAGGCTGTGGTCAGATGGTGGGGGAGGAAGTCCCCTTCTGTCAGAGGTCTAGGAGAGGGGAATAGGGCAAAAGAAGGAAGGAGGGTGGGAATGGAAAGATACAAGTGAGGGGATAACAATGGGGATGCAATCTGAATAAATTGTAATAAAAAATGGGGAAAAAAAGTATAGCCAGCTATCAGGACAGTGGTTCTCAGCCTTCCTAATGCTGGGACTCAACACAGCTGCTCGTGTGTTAAAAATTATTTTTGTTGCTACTTCATATCTGTAATCTTGTTACTGTTATGAATCATAAAGTAAATATTTTATATATAGGATATCTGATATGAAACTCCCGTGAAAGGATCATTCAACTCTCAAGGGGGTCATAACACATAGGTTGAAAACCACTGTGTCAGGAGCATCTGAGGCAGGACCCCAAAAAGACTATGCATATGGTTTCCTCAGCAGCAGCAACACAACAGAACAAAAAGGGATAAAACTAATACAAAACTTCCTATAGTTCTGGAGGCCTGAAGTCCAAGATCAAGGCTGAATCCTCTCATGTCCTCTCTCTGGCATGCAACACGGAGTACCTCGAGTTACTGGTGGGTGTGGGCATAGAGTACTGCAAGCGCCGTTACCCAGAGCCAAGCCTGACAGTGACCTGGCTTCCTCGGGGTTGGTTCTGGAAATTGACATCACCTGGGCTTTGGGAATCACTGACTGCTTTTGCCTGTGTACAGTGGCTCAGATCGCCCCAAGCTTGGACCCCAATACTAACCACTATGTCAAGATATGAAACCTGGGAATAAATTAACTACCTCTCAGTGGACAAAGTTACTGTGTAAGATTTTCATAAAAATTTGAGTAAATAAAGGCCTGGAGTCATTTCCCATGCCAAAGGGACTAAGCTGATCTCCATCCCCAAAGTTTAATTGTGACTCCAGATGAATGTTATTTTCTGTTATTGTGGTTGTTTTGTGTTATGTTTGGGGTTGCATTTAGCGGTTGTTTTTAGATAGAGCTTCACCACGTGCTACACACTGGGCTCAATATTACAGCTCTCCCAGCTCAGCCTCCTGAATGCTGCCATTTCAGTTAGAAAAAAACAAAAAAAAACCAAAAACACCAGGCTGCTGTGAGACAGTCACATCAAAAAGTTGAAGAAAGATGGAATGTTTTGCACACACATGAGCAGGGTGTCTTGTTTTTACACACTGGAAATCTTTCTTCTTAGAAGCCTGCAGGGATTCGGACACTGTGTTGTCTGTGTGCTGTGTATGTTAGAAATGTTGGCAGCCAGTGGATGCATAAGCTAAGGTTTATATTGAGTAAGCACATATGCTGAGTAGAGGGAGAAACAATTAAAACCTCAAAGCACTTGTTTTTAATTTGTGTATGTGGGGGCGGGGGGTAGTGCAGAGTGAAAGTGTCCAAAGAGGGCAGTGGTATCAAATCTGCTAGAGTGGGAGTCACAGGAGGTTCTGAGCCACCAAATGTAGACCCTGGGGACTGCAGCTGGGTCATCAGAAGAGCACACACCCTTAACCTGTGAACTATCTCCAGCCCCACATCTGAATCATTTAAAGACAAGGTCTAAATTGCTTTGACTTGTGGCCCACCTGCTCCATCCTTGCAAATAACTGGAATTACAAACCTGCCAGCTTAAGGAAATACATTGTAGATTTCACCAGGAGGTGGCTGTCATATGACTCTTATGAAGCATGTGTGCCAGATGCATGACTGGACAGTTCTCAGATTAGGAAGCTGAAGACAGCTGCATAATGCAATAGGGGTACTCAAGCAGATCTTCCCAATTCTGAAACCTGTGCCGTTCTCACCGAACCTAGCCTCTGTGACTTGATCAATCCAGTTTGTCTAAACCAATAGCTATGAGATGTAAGCGTATCATGTATTTTTTAAATTTTATTTTATTAATTTATTCTTATTACATCTCAATGGTTATCCCATCCCTTGTATCCTCCCATTCCTCCCTCCCTCCCATTTTCCCCTTACTCCCCTCCCCTATGACTGTGACTGAGGGGGACTTCCTCCCTCTTTATATGCTCATAGGGTATCAAGTCTCTTCTTGGTAGCTGCTACCCTTCCTCTGAGTGTCACCAGGTCTCCCCATCCAGGGGACGTGGTCAAATATGAGGCACCAGAGTACGTGTGAAAGTCATACCCCACTCTTTTGGGACTCTAGATGAGAGAAGCATGGGAGAATAGCAAAGTAGAAGGATCCAGAGGGTCCTAGAAACCTACAAGAAGAACATTATGATAGGCAGATTTGGGCCCAGGGGTCCTGCTCAAACTATGGCTCCAGCCAAGGACAATACAGGCCGTAAACATCAAACCCCTACCCAGATCTAGCCAATGGACAGTATCATGTATTTTTACAGCCGTTACTTCCCATTGCAAATGATACAACATTGCTTCACAAAAGCCAGTTTCCCATCCAGCTGACCATCTGCTAAAGAATCAGAGTGCTGAAACTTCAGGATTTGAACCTGAAGTATTTGAATGCTGCTAAGGAGAGCTTGATAGCTCAGAGGCAGAACAGAGTTGGGAAAGCATTAGAACACGTGCGAACACAGTTCCTTATTCACGCTGAGTCAATGAAGACATGCTTGCTAAAGGACAATATTAGAAATGGAAAGAAATAGCCCAAGACACAGGAAACATTCAGCCCCAACACATAGGGTCCATTTCATAGCATTAAGACAAAGCCCTGAGGTCCAGCGTTTGTTCAGAACACTGGAAGTTCAGCAGCCTACCCCGCTGTCCTGCACAGCTTGCCACAGTCACTGATAAGGGAAGCTATCCCTTCATACCTGTTGGCGAGGTACAGGGAGGGATTCTGTGTTCTAGGCTAGATCACCTAGGAGCCTAATGGCATGATTCCTGGTGCATATGGTGTATTGGCTTCAGAGCCTGGCTCCATAAAGTCCTGCTCAGATCTGCAACTCTATGTTTTGAGTTTTTTTTTTTTATGAGAGAGAGAGAGAGAGAGAGAGAGAGAGAGAGAGAGAGAGAGAGAGAGAGAGAGAGAGAAAGACACTTTTTAAGCGCAACTGACTAATGTTGTTCCCTCAGCAGTCTGACTTTTCATCTGACAGAATTTAGTACTTTTTCTTGGCAAAAAGTAGAACTTGGAGCCTGAGCTAAAGGAACAAGAATCAGAAAAGGTGTGTGTGTGTGTGTGTGTGTGTGTGTGTGTGTGTGTGTGTGTGTGTGTGTGTGTGTTTTGTCTTGTCTTTCATCCTTTCTGTGTCTAGCCTGTTACCCCTCACCATGGAATAATTTGCATGGACTGTTGGCAGACTTTGCAGTATGCTGATGCTCAAGTTCAAAGTCAGAGGGCTGGCGTGTGAGAATGTGTTCTGGGATGGAGTGGGGGCACAGAGAGTTGATTGGGGCAGAGCCGGTGGTGAGTCTGAAATTAACTTCGCAGACTTAGGCAGTGTTAAAAGTATACATGACATTTCAATCCTGTTTCAGCTGTCACCCTGGAAATAACTTGTCAATAAGAGTGACATGGATAAAACAGGTTTGTTCAAGGATTCTGGGGAAGGCCACAGTGACCTGTCTACTGTCTTTAGGAAAGGTACAGAGAAGCCATCTTCTGACGAGGATGTCGGGGACCAAGTTATGGGGAATGTCAAAGGTACTATCAACAGATATTTTTAAATTTTTCTTACACTTCTGGGAATATAGCATACATGATGTGTTTCTAAAGGTTTTAATTTTTAGATCTCTAAGCATGTATAAATTGTTTCTTATGTCTTATCTAAAGAAGAATAAGTTTACACAACTACGTGATATTTATATTTTTAGAAGGTCCCCAGATTGTATGACTAGCAGGCTTAAGAAGACCTTCAGTCAGCCTCTGATAACCAACATAACAGCTTCGGTTCTCACTGTGGACTGTAAAGCACAAAAGCTAATCAAGGTATTTATAAAATGTCTTTCATTATAATCAAATAAAAATTTAAATGTTTGGAACCAAGGCAGCCCCCCACCTTTGGTGGCTACTCTGGTCTATCTCCACACCTGGAAATTTGGCCCTGCAGTCACTCTATTTCCTAAAGAAACTGGATATTACCTGATGGAAGAAGCACACCCTTTGTGATTTTTTTTTTGACCTTCCTAAACAGCAGCATAAATTTATGTCCACTTAATAAAACTAATGCAATTTTACTACCTCAAGCTCTCAGTCTTAGAAATGGAGACATATTTCCAATTTATCTACTTAAAATTTGTCAAAGGCACTTCCCCTTCCCCCAAACATACCCAAAGGAAGTTCCTACTTCACATCGATTTGTTGTCTGCGTGGGGCTATTTACAGGGCAATAAATGCTTGGTGCTCTAGCCTGATAAGTCTGCAGTGTTAGCGGGGAGGAGAGACTAATTGGAAAAGGCCCAGGTCCTTCTTCCTATCTCCAACCATATAAATTACTTTCCTGATTAACTAGGATAGCAGAGGGAGCAGCCTCTGCTTCCAGTGTCAATTAGAAGTTCACATGGCTGTTAAATATTTAGGCACCTTGATTTAGATTCCCTGGCAAAGATTTGCTCTCGTCCTACCTATTTAAAAAGAACATTATTTGCACACCTGTCCTAGAAATCCCAGAATTACAGTGGGTTGCCAGTACACCAATGTGCAGTGTACTGTGACACAAGTTTCAGAATGATAAAGGGTGGAGTTGAGAGGCACTCTGATGACTTCCCCATTGAGTCTACATCAGCATCAGAGAGGCACTTTGAGATGTCATCTAGCACTGGCATCCTGGATGCTGCATACCATGACAGGCATCATTAGAGGCCCAAGGCTTTGCCCAATGACACTGGCAACTTGTAAAAGAAAGTGTTTATTATAAGCATATAGTTTTAAGGAGTTAGACTACATGATGGCAGGGCAAAAACACAGCACAGGCAGAAACAGCTGAGACCTCACCTCTTGATCTATAATCAAAAGGCAAAGAAAATAAGGAGGAATCTTTTGAAACCTTAAAGCCATGCCCAGTGACACAGTCCTTCTTTAAGGGCACACCTCCTAATCCTCCTCAAACAATTCCACCACTTGGAGAATAAGCAACCAAATATATGAGCCTATGGGGCTGTTCTCATCAAAACACCACATTTCACTCATATTGTTGCACTAAGACATCCACATATAGATATAAAATGAATCACTCAGATATTGATTTCACTTTAAAGTTACAAACTCACAGACGCCAGTAATATTTCTTCTATATCAAGAAAGTGGCTTTAATTACAATTGTAGGTTATAACATAAAAATACTATATGCTACCTGATAGTGAAATTATGTTTTGTGATATTAACTTGTATGGTATTTTATTCCCATAGATTAATGATTCAAGTTACAGGTGCTAATGTGCAACACAAGGTGGGTTGAATGTTTCATTTTATATGCTACACGAGACATGCTGCAGTCGTATTGTGTTTCCTTCCTGCTGTTAATGTATTATAGGTACACATGATTTAATTCTCAACAGAAAAAAAAATCAGTATTTATAGTCCTCTGCCCTTACCTGTAAGACAAGTATGGTCCCCAGAGGCTGTAAACATACCCAGTGTGAATACAGGGCTTTTGCTTCTGAAGCAGAAACAAGTTTCATTTGGCAGTGTTACAGAAAGCAATCCATAGCAATTTTTAACACTGTGTTTTATACACACGAAAGTATAGCTTAAAATGTTGTGTCTCTCCCTAGTTTGTCTACTTGATTGTTCTTAGTTTATTATTTCACAGCTCATACATTCAAAGAGCATCTACTACAGTGTAGTGTTTCACACAATTACTCTTTCAGTGAGAGCCATGGTGCTAAGTCTATAGCTTGGCAAGATGTCAAGTTTCTCCCCAGATAAGCTTGATGAGAATCAATGGTCCAGCTTTTGCCCCAGGTAGCCCAGATGTGAGTTCAAGATGGAGACACACCTTTCCAAGATAAGTACCTAAGGTGAGCCCTATATGAAAGGAGATACACCTTATACTTTGGGATTGGTACACAGCACTGAGGAATGCCTATGCTTTGGAACGCAGAGGATTCCATAACTGAATCCAATTCCATAACTAAAGTGGGAAAGAATTGCTTGGAGACCCTGCTTAGATATGCATCGGTGATGGCTCCACTGCCAAGTTTAGTTAACACTATTTAGGAGATAATGAGGCTTGTGAAAAAAATCTGATGACAAGCTGGGAGTGGTGGCACATACCTCTAATCTCAGCATTTAGGGAGGCAGAGGCAGGTGGATCACTGTGTATTCCAGGCTACCCTGGTCTGTAAAGTGACTTTAGTACAGCCAAGGCTACACAGAGATACTCTGTCTTTAAAAAACAACCCCCCACCACCACCACCAACAACAACAAACTCTGCCCCCCCTCCCCCAAAAAAGATGAAGCTCAAGAGGGCTGGCATTGAGGGTAAGTTGTTTGCTGAGCAAGTATAAAGAACTGAGTTCAGATCCCCAGCAATCACGTACAAGACAGCTGTGGGTAAGTGTGTAACTTCAGGCTGTGTTTTTTCCAGCCAGACTGGCTGAAATAGTGAGTTCTCAGGTTCACAAGAGACCCCATATGAAAAAGTACTGTGGAGAACAATTGAGCAAGATCCTTGAATTTGACTTCTGACTGCTATGCATGAATACACAGGTGAGTGTTCCCTCTCTCTCTCTCTCTCTCTCTCTCTCTCTTTATATATATATATATATATATATATATATATATATATATATATATATATATATATATATGTGTGTGTGTGTGTGTGTGTGTGTGTGTGTGAGAGAGAGAGAGAAAGAGAGAGAGAGAGAGAGAGAGAGAGAGAGAGAGAGAGAGAGAGAGAGAGAGAGCAGTGCTAAATTGTCAACCCTGAGGGACTGCTGTACTACATTGTCATCAGCCTCATTATAATAATACTATTATCAATATCCTTTATCAAGCTGGTGATTCTCCCCTGAGGCTCTATCAAAGTTGCAGAAATCTCTTTCAGGAAAAGCTGTGTGATATCATTTGCCTCCCTTTGGCTCAGATGTGCCGTTGACAAGGCATATTTGCCTCCATTTCTTTTCTCATTAGCTCGAGGATATTAAAACAGTGTCTTTCACAGCCTGTGGGATCTTAAATGCAATACAAATAAGGCATTCATGCTGACGATACGGTATGTGGTCACACAGACTTATATAATCGTGAAATGAAAACATAAAATCCAAAGCTAATCACATAGGACAGGAGAATTCCCCCTGGGGTGCAGAGCCCTGATCTGCAATCATATCACCCTTTGAACGATGAATTTACAGACATGGTCCACAGAGGAATACAATGCCACCATCATCCTGACGTCATTGAGCCTCCTAACTACCACAAACCTGTTTAGCTACCCAGCACCAAATATGAAGAATATGAAGACAGAGGTCAGATTAAACCTTTTCAAGTGATGTAAACATAAGTCACTCATCATCTGAGCACTAGAAGTGTACTCAACCTGAAGAGTCTGGTGACTTTCCATTAGCCTCTGTGGTTGAGATGATCCTTCCCCTTCTTTCTGTCACTTAGTATTGGATGCTGGCCAGAACTTATGCACACTTCTTTTCTGATACTTTAGGCTCCTTATTTTCTCTAAGGCTCCTTCTCTCATTCCTTCCTTGAGGTTCTCCACTACCATGGGGTGGAAGTCCATGCCAGCTCAGAATACATCACTTTTGCTTCCCTCTTCCATTATCATCCTCTGGGCAGCTGCTGAGAGGTTTGGCCTGTCTGTTCTGTGCTGTTTTCTCTTTTAAACTCTCATAAAATTATCATTGAGATGCTGTCTAAATCCATTCTTAAGATTTTTATTAATAGAAATGAAAACTTCAAGGGGGAAAACCAATTTCCCCATTATCATCTGGCAACCATAAAGGGATTCAGTAACAATGAGATGAATTTTAAAACCGTATTGTGGTTAAAAGTAATAATAGTAACTTTTCACTTGGAATCTAGGTAATTAGGTGTCTGAGGTGTCTCTGTCAAGGACGAAGTAGAGGTCTCAACAAATCGCCCCAAAACAGTGTCCTCACAGTGTGGTAGTGACAATATTCCCAGCCCCTTAACCAACAGCATTGGATTCTATACACAGTGTCATTATTTCCCAGACTTAGTTATGTTCCTTTAATGTTTCACACAACCTTCCTTTTCCTCTGCATCAGTGGAGTCCTCTGAGTCACTCAACCCTCCTATCAGTCTCTAGCTTGACTTTCTGAAGGTTTGAAGAGAAGTGAAGAAAGGCATATTCATTAGCTTTCTTTTTGTCTGGCACCAGGGCCAATGCATCATATGTTTTTCCACTCTGGACTTCACATTCTCCTCAGCAGATACATCTCACATGGGAGCTGTCAATTCTGAACCTAGACAGACAGGCTTGGAAAGTACACACCATCTTTCCACTGATGCTCTTCCTCCTTGGTGATCATAGGGTAGACATCTACTGAAAGTCACCCGGGGAAGATCTATTTGTAGATCCAGTAAATGCACCATGCAGGGGCCCAAACACTCTGCTACATCCTCAAACGACAGAGACTTGGATAAGCTCTCACTGAGTCTTCATGTTTTACTAGGTGAATGGGATTTTATAAGATCTTGAAGGACTGTTATTTGAAGGTGACCAGACTAAATGATGTGGCCACTAGCACAGCTGTGAGCTCCAGTGCTCTTCTTCTGCAAGGCATGGCTGTGGTTCCAGCCCAAGCACTGGCTTCAGTGGCTCTGCCTCTTTTTCCTACTTCTAGCCAGTTAATTGTGTCTCCTAAATGTCAGTGCAAGTACTACTGCTTCCAAAAGCAGCACGGTCACTTTCTAGAACCTTCCTATGGTAGAAGCTAAAGGACAACACTCAACATCTTTGCTACTACTTCAGTTAATAAGTTAACCAGGCCTCCATTACTTGTACTTTCACTCATGTTACAGACCAGGATGATGCTCCAAACAGCCCAGAGGCCTGAGTTCCACATGGGTTCTCCCTGAGTCCATTTTTTCGGGACTTATTATTCCTCTTAAGCCTGTGTCTCCAAACGTGTGTCCAGAAAGGATTGTCTCTGTTTGAACCTCAGCATTTCCATGAACAGCTGTGTGTAACCGGGAGCAAATGATTGAATCTCCCTAAGTGCAAATTTCTTATCAATGAAGAAGACTTATCTACTTTTCAGGGTTTTATGGTATTAAATTACATAATCCACTGCCTTATCACTATGCATATTTAAGAAGCAATATCTATGACCCCTGTTTCTTTCCTATCTACTTCAATTACCCCCATCTCAAATAACTCATCTCTCTCCTGTTTCCAGCCCTTGTGCCCTCCGTGGCACCCAGGAGACTGAAGCCTCCACATTAGTAGTCGTTTCACTTTTCATGGTTCTCCAATGAATATGAGGCTCTGTGACTACCTGGACGTGCTAAGTGGCTGCTAGCTGCCGCTCCTGCTTTCCTGCTCCGCTTAACCAGATTGAGAGCCTCCCACAGGCACTTACAGGAAACCCACATGAGACACTTAGACATTTGGAGGTCTAGGGCTGGGATATCTGTTCAACTTTTGTGTCACTATATTGTCGTGTCCCGCCTGCTCCGTGTCTCCCATGTCTATTCAATGGCGAGTGCTGTGTTTGTTTTTTCCTTGCCTATATCAAGCCAAGGTGTCTTCAGACTTTTCAAGATGAATTAACCTGTAATAATGAGGCATGAAAAAGCTCAGCCCTCAACACTTAACATAATAATTGTGCTATGGCTATCATAAACCAGTGTAGCAATACCCAAGCATGTTACAATTTTTTAAAACTATCAGTCTTAAAGAGATCAGGACATGCCATTATTAGTAGTGAAGAGCCCCTGGTCTTCACATACAGATATAGTATTTGAAGGCATCTGATGCCAGTTCTGTTCTGGTATACTTCCTATTGCTCTGCATATCTTCTTTCCTGTGTATGTGGTTGACCACTGTACTTGGCAAATCTGAGCCCTGCCTCCATCAGTCACATTTTCCTGCTCACAACAAAGCCCTAACATATGTAATAGTGAGAACATGTGGGTCCAGGATCCCCCACCCTGAAAAAAAATTAGCCAGAGTGGTCTCCTTAGCTTTGGCATGGTGGTATTTGCTGCTTTTCAATCAACAGAGTGTTTTATTATTTATGTTTATTGTACTTTTTATTGTAATATATGAGAGCTGCAAGGAATTGCTGGACTGCTGTACACTGTAGTCATTGGGCATTATTTTATTGACAAGACACTAATTAATAGTTCAGCAGCACATATCTAATTGCTTCAGTTCCTGTGTCTTGAGCCTGGGCTACCGTTCACCATGCCCACTGTGGATAGTCTCCTGCCATTCCTGCTTGGATCCTGCATGCCTATGCCTAGTGCAGCCTGTGTTCTCCATTGGTGTGATATTTTTGTTATACAATTGTGTGTGGTCTTTTTATGACTAATAAAGCAGACAGACAGACAGACAGACAGACAGACACACACACACACACACACACACACATACACACACACACACACACACACACACACGTCTCATTATTTTCACATGTATTACCAACCAAAAGTGTTTCTTACGAAATGAAGCATGTTTCATCTTAAAGACACACACACACACACACACACACACACACGCACACACACTCATAATCAGAGTTGAATTATTATAAATACTAACTTGCCTTTCTCTTTCAGAAGACTGTAACTCTCTGGGGAAGGATCTCCCTTCCTTCTGTGCAATACTGCTAAGCCTGCTTGTAGTAATGGACCAGCTGGCTGTAGAGACAGACTCGTATTTTTTTCCAGCAAGAGCCTATTGTGGCTATTGCTTGTGACTCAAACAGGAAAGCATGTAAGAAGGACCAGAATATTCATAAAAGCAGATTCATCACAGAAGGCAAGGTGGCCCCTGCCTGTGCTCTGCATCTATGAGCAGCTCTGGGTGGTATCAGAGCCACACACTGGAAACGTAAGGGTGAAATGATCTCAAAGTGCATCCTTTATGGACACTTTGAATATGTGATGCTGCAAATCAAGGAAGATGATAGACAATGCTCAGGAGACTTGATCTTCTGTGCTCGCATTGCCTCAGGGTCCATCCCCACTTCTGCAGGAGAAGAGGGAATCTTTTGTTGTTGTTTTGTTGTTGCTGTTTTGGTTTGGTTTGTGTTTTTTGGAGTCAGGGTTTCTCCGTGTAGCATTGGCTGTCCTAGACTCACTTTGCAGACCAGGCTGGCCTCAAACTCACAGAGATCCACCTGCCTCTGCCTCCCTGTGTACCACCACACCAAGCTGAGGGGAATCTTTTTTTAAAAAGTATTTTGTATGATATTAGGAAAGAGTCTTTCCCTTTAAAGGATGAACAACAGTGTAGAAAACAAACAGTATGTTCATGTAACTTACTTCACCATATAAATATTTTCTACCATGACCAGGATACCTCTCCTTGTTTCTTCCACATTAAGTAGAGAAATATGCATGCTAGGAAACTATGAGAAGATCAATGTCATATAACAGATCTTAACTCCATCTTAAATAATAGAATTAGTCATCTAAAACAAGGTTCTTTAGATGTTTGGTCAGTAAATAGGTATGCTGGCAGAGGCACGGTTAGCCAGGTAGGTGGCTAGGCATCGCTGTGTAGTATGCCAGCCCTCTGGGTTGGGTGGATGATTGTGCTTCATGTTGGGTGTGTGCATCAGTGCTAATGTCCTCAGCATGGAGTGACACTTGAGTCTCCTTCAGAAGGTTCCTTAAGACACAAGCTACTTAGACCCACCTTGGCTTTTCCATTCAGCAGCACTGGGAATTTTCTTTTCTGGCAGGCTCTGTGGGATACTCAGACGGCCATTGTGAAAGGCACACTGGAAACAATGCACAGTCACCTCCTTCCCACACCCTCAAGGCCAGCAGATCTATCTTACAGTTGGGTGTAGAGTACCCTTCCACCTCTTCAGCATCCTTTTAAGTATTTTTCCTTGTCCCTAAAGCCTAAATAACCTGTTCTGTTCAGATTCATCCTGACTTTTCGCTCACATTAATTATGCTTTCAAATCTTTTACTGTGTATTAATTTACTCCTTCACAATGGGTCAACTGCAAACTCTGGAAGGTTCCCTAAATGTGCTCTTTGATTTTTTTTTTAAGCCTGTGTCTTTTTGAGACAGTTCATAGGTTGGTGGGAGTTTTGTTTTCTCAAAATTCTTTCTTAGCACTTACAAGTGATGAAGTCCAGACATCCTTTCTTCTTACCATGTTGCCAGCATTAGACAGAGGAGGTTTCCTTTACATGCCAGAGCACAGCATAGCCTTACTGGTATTGCCATACATGCTGTGACTCTCAGTAAACCAAAATTATTGTTTTTTTCTTAATTTGAAGAAAAGAAAAGTCAGGGGAAAACCATTAGAACATGGTCCAAGAATGGAGTCATGCTAGGAGACGTCTGTGCTTGTGAGAACACGCCAAGAAATTAAGACAAGAAGCTTGTGACCTCAGTTTTCTCAAAAACATTTAATTCTTCTAGGAATGTGTTTTTGTGACCCTCCCACGTGTATCAGATAAGGGCGAGTTTACTTCAGATTGCTCATTACAGCTGGATATTGTTATTTGGTTATGTGTCTCTGTAGAAAAGCTTGTTTTCTGCCACACGTGCATGTCCTTGTGATTGCACACTTTACTAAGGTGACTCTTCTTAACCCTCAGAGTGAAAATTGTATGATGCTCTCAATAAATTTGCCCATTTCATGAGACTTTACTCAGCCTCACTTTTAGGCTCAAGTCCCACAACCAGTTTGAGCAGTAAGCAGATGACATTGAATTGCCGGCATGTCTGATTCAAATATAACCTGCTATTATCTGAAACAAGTATGAAACCACAATTCCACACACTAATTCAAAATCCCAAGAATTTCCTGGGACGTGGCCTGGTAGTCTGGATGTAATGAGAACAACGTAACTTTCTTATCGAACATAGGAAGCAAGCCGGATGAAAGAAACAAAGCATTCTGTCTAGTGAAGGAATTTAGAAGGAGACTATGGTAACAATAAAGGGTTGAAGTAAAGGCTTAAGGACGTGGAGAGAAAGTTTAGTTGGTAAAGTGCTTGCCTTTCAAGCACAGCGAAGTGAGTTTAGATCCCAGAGTCCAGCACAGAAGGTGAGTGTGGATCCTATTTGTAACTTCAAAGCAAGGAAGGTGGTGACAGGCAGAGCCGTGCAGTTCAGGCTCACTTCCCATCTCTCGTCAAATCAGTGAGCTCCACGCCAATGAGAGAACCTATTGCAAGACAGAAGGTGGATGGGTGCTATGGCCTCTGTCTTCCACAAGCATTTCACACACACACACACACACACACACACACACACACACACACACACACACGGTGGGTGGCAGAGAGGAGGAGTTATGAGGATATGAGCTGCACCACGAAATGTACTGAAACAAACAAAACTCCTTATATTCCAATATCAAGTCAAGCCTACCTGTTCTGATCATATTTTCAATTTTTCTTTCCATAGCAAAGAAAAATCAATTATTTCTATATAAAGGATGCCAAGCAATCCACTGACTGGCAGATGCTGCCACTTTGATAAGAGTCTCCAAGAGGAAAATTATACTTTAAATGCAACAAACTTGCATAATAAGGTGCGTGATATATATTTGAGGGATGTAACCCATGTTTAAGGAAGCATGGCATCTTTGCATATAAGCCAAAAGCATCAGGCCAGACCCTTCTTGTGCAACCTAGAAATGTTCTGAACTCACCCAGGCGCACCTGACATAATGGGAGCAAGGTGACTACAGAAACACCACACTTGATGAACAAATCTTGTTCTTACCATTTAACAGATAGGGAAAGTGGTTGAGAGAGGTTAAAAGCATTCTCAAAGCCCATTAGTTAGTAACAAGGAGAAATATCATAGAAATCTGCATCCCTTAGAGTTAAAGCCTTACTTCTACACATCTCGCTGTGCAAAATTATTACTGCTTGTATTTGTGTGTTACCATAGTAATCTGTCCACCATCTGACTCAGACATCTGATCTTTACAGAAAATTCCAAGGTCACAATTTGTGTTGGAAACAGAAAAAAATATACAATTTTATCATAAGCCTTTAAAAGTTAATGCTTTCAGTCAATATAATTTATATGCATTTTGTGACCTTAATGAGACATTAAATGTTATAAAATACATATTTAGTAGTTAATAAAAATTATAATTAGGAAGAAGGTCAAAGGTCAATCCTATGTGAATTGCTTCAATGTGGTAGTTTAGATCTGTATTTGCTTATTTCCTTTTTAAGTAATATGAGTAACAAGAGTGCAACAACATCATAAGTAGGCCTTCATTTTAGTTTTATTTGTGAGAAATATCTGGCCAAGTATAAGGTAGCAATGGATTGTGCCAACATCTCAAAGAAAACATCTTCAATAGACTGTTGAACAAAATCTCACTCACTCATTTCAGTTACAAAGATTTAAGAGACAGTATTATGAAGAGCAGAGATCTGTGATTCACTACCAAACTAGAGCTGTGTGGAGGGCTGCATGGGGCCTAGGGTCGCCAGCATCAGCCAGACTGTGTACTCTTGGGTACTACTGATAAACAAACATCCCAAGATTATTCTTCCTAACATTTCTAACTACCGATCTGGTCCTGGAATCAGATAACACTCTGAGACATTTCGTAGAAACTCTTGACATTCGTTCATGAGGTAAAGGGTTTTAGGATCCTTGTAGGGAAGGAACCTTTGCTTTTGCTCTGTTCATGGTTTCTCCTCCCAGTGGAAGGCTCCCCAAGAACAGAATCCTACAGTAGGAAGTTAGTCTAGCCCCAATCTGGAATCAAAGAGGACCAAAGCTTCAAACATCTGCCAGTGCGCCCTCCAAGAAGGACTACATAGACAAAATAGAAGGTGTTCCCCTTGGAAAGGACTATGAGCAAAGCTAGATTAGAAACATGTGATATTTCCTGATTTGCAAAAATTAAAATTAAAAATAAGAGAAAATTTTGTATCTTAGATTTGTTATGAAATTTGACTAATACCACATGGTTATAGATATCTCCCTGAGGATGAAGACTAATGAAGGCTTTTACTTCATGTCTGTGTGTTACACACTGCTGATCTTCCCCTACAGGAATCTGTTGAGCTATGGGGCATCTCCCTGTGGGAACACATATTTAAAACTTAACTTGTAGGTTGGGCAAAGGCCCTGACTCTCAGACACCCAATGTCCCAGGTAAAGACATTTAAATGACTTGGCTCTCTTACTTAATTTTGTTTTGCTTTTAAAAAGGCATGTTTAAATTCTCATCAGGGTCTACTCTAGTCATACAAAACAACCCACTGAAGTAGAAGCTTAACACCAACCCAGATGTCTCAGAGATGTTCTAGCTGTGTCTTCTGCAGATGCCTGATTTACTCGCAGGCCTTAGGAGATGTCCTTGATCTGAAGTCTTGCTGAAAACAGAATCACCAGAGAGGAAGGAAAGTCATTTAGATCTCTTAAATGTCAGTCCTGGACGCGACATCACAGTTTGGTTTTTCTCCAGGAAAGGCCCCTTCTGGATCTGTGCTGCTCCACAGGGCCTGGAACAGAACGATGCCTGTGCTACCTCAGTGATTTTCTTCCATTATGAAAAGAGGTAGTGCAAACATCTAAGAAGCTTCTGGAGTTTTCTATGAAGTAGTGCATTGACAATGAATGGAAGTGGAGGCCTCAGGGCGGCTTGCCGGGGTAACAGCTGGATTAGCAGAGGTGGCGTCAGCTTTAGCCAAAGCTGGTGAAGGCAGAAGGCTACGATGGTTGTCTCAGTCAACCCTGCTAGGTACTCCAGCTCAGCTGTAACTTTTGTGTTTTGCAGAATGATTCCATTAGTTTGCTGTGTTTGTAGAAGGGGCCAGAACAAAAACACAAGTGTGGGGGTGGGGTGGGGGCGGGGTTTAAAAGGTGACCTAAGGCAGATTTGGAGAAAATACTTGAGTGTTTAGCTTCAGGAGCAGGAATGTTTCGTTAGAGTCCGCACATTTCTGGGCACTGCACCTCCATGGGTCATTACCTCAAGTTTCATGAGAGTTAAGTTTGAGTACCTTTGTGGGCCGAAGGGCAGCTGGAGCTTTCTTTGGGAATATTCAGGTCTCCTCCATGGACCCAGGGGCAACAGAGTCTCCTTCAGGTATGTCTCAACTCCTCCCTGTACTCCAGGGCAGATGGAGTGTCCTTTGGCTATGTCTCCATTCCTGTGATTGTGGAGTTCCCTTCCCAAATACCTAGGGCACTGGGACCTGATATAAGGATCACAATGAAAGCTCCAGATCCCTGAACTCTAGGTTTTACAAATTCCTGCTGAGTTTGCCCAATACTATATTTGTTAATGCCGTCTATACCTACCTATGCATAATTGGGTAAAAATTGATTCAATGGGCACAAATACATTGGAAGACTCACTGATGCACCTGAGCTCCTTGGACTTCAGATAAGAAGAAGGGCAAATTGCTTGAGGACTGGAGTTCAAACTAGGTTCAGCAGTGATGACCCTTTTCTCAATCATTATCTGTATTTTACTCCTAAAAACAAAATACTACTAGAGGAAAGGCGAGGTTCCTACAATGCTGGAAATTTGGTAAGAAATTCGAGATCATTTTCATGAGTTCCTCTCATCCGCAAGGATGAAACCATGGCCAAAGTCCGCAAGAGGCTCGGCGCTCAGAATCCTTTGCTGTAGCTGAAACTGGACAGACACAAACCCTGTTCCCACTTCACGAGACTGCAGGACTGTGGGGATGGGTGTCTCATGGAGTGAGCTACAAAGGGCCACAGAGGGTACCTCTCTGATGGCTCCATGAGCTCTGGGTCTCTTTGAATGTCATAGGAATTGCATTTGCTGAATGCTGCCCCTCCCTCTGTATCACATCCCCCCCCACACACACACACCACCATGTTACACACTTTAAGGGGAAACTAAATAAGCAGCATACCAACTTTTGCCAAGATGTGGGATTCAAATGACGCATTCTGAACCATTTGAGCGGGCACCATTATGGATACATTACTGTTGGGTTCTAATACAACAAAAGACAGATGACTTTAATATAAAGCTATTATGGCTAATAAGAAAACAGACTGATATTGCTAATTATATAATTTATTTTCTCTTTGTTATTGGGATGCGCTTTTTAAGATCATTAAGGGTATAAAAACAGAGGAGAACTCCAGCTTGGCCTAGTGGAGTATGGCGCCTTTTCCCCAGAGTCAGTCATTATGCCTGTAAGTTGTTACTGCAGATTGCGCTTAACAGGCTAAATTCCTATCTAATTTCTACCTTTGGTGGAAGGAAATCATTTCAGGAGAAATAGAATGATAAGTGCTGTCTGCCCAGCATCTACACAAGCGTGTTCCTAGCTTGATGGCACCAGTCCCTCCTTCTGTCTAGGGCATGTTCCTGGAGCGATTTCAGACAGTTCTGGCCAAGTCGTGCTTATTCAAGGCTGCCCAGCAAGCCCTTCAGGGACATTCTAGTGTTCTAGAATTTCAAGATGGCCAGGGCACATCGTCAAATTCTCTTGGCAACTGCTGTTTACTGGACAGGATGCCAATCAAAGGTCTCTAAGGGCTCTGAGAATATTTCATAATGCCAGGGTCTGCTTCCAGGGAGACCTCTTGGGCCTCTACGTCATAGTCCCTTGAAAGCTTATTCCAGAATTCAATCACATCAGTCTTAAGGTCCTTTCCTGAGCTTAATGGAGTCTCTATCATTGTAAATGCCATCAAAGGAATTCAGTTCCAATTGGTTTTCCTATTTATAGTCTGTCTCTGATCCAAATGGAATCAATCACCTGAAATCCACCTTATGGCTGGTCTCAGGAACCATGAGCACCCAAGGCAACTTTTTTGTCAGTGTACAAACCCTTCACTTCATCCTAAAAGCTTTCCCATTGAACACTTCTGGTGTCACCAGCCCCCTTTATCAACAACCTGAAATGATATCTTTTGTTCCAATAAACCATAATCTTTGGACTGCCACAGACACCACTTTCCTTTAGAACTGATGTTTGCCCATGAGGGCAGGAGGAACAACGTTGCACTATGAACCTTTGCACTTTCTTTCATCTCTGCTTTCAAAACCTATTCCTCCAGGTTTCCCAGAGTACCAACCTGTGTCATATCAAAGCTTCAAGTGGTCAGATATCATTATGCATGAGGTTTGTATGCTTTCCTTAAGTGCCTGCTATGCTCACTTGAGACACTTAAAAACCAGCATCCAGGAAGGTAACGGATTGCCAAATCTACAGTCCCAAGTCACTCGCAAAATGTAGTCCTGACATTTCTAATGAATGAAGGAAGACTTTGGAAACAACTCATTCTAACTCTGATGTCATAGAAGCCTACTTGGAAATGTCACCATGATGAAAAGCACAACATGATGAGGATAAAGGTTTCTTTCTGACAAAGCTCACTGCATCTCTATGAGTTAAAATACAAATTCAACAGAGTGCCGCACCCCACAGAACACTGCATTCAATGAAAGACCACAAAGAAGACAGTGGTACCTGGATACTTCAATGGACCTGAAAAAAAATGTATACCTTCTTTGGCCTCTGAGCCACCCTAACATTCTAGTGGCAAACACGTCTACAGGAGGAGGCTAAGGTTGGGCCGAGAAACCTCATTCATTTCTGGCTATATCTAGGGCATAAGCACATTCTATGATGTACATACAATGGTAAAAATGAATGACTATGTTCCTGAGGTGCACTCTCAGTAAAGAACACATGGCTGAAGTAACACATAGCACATGAGGCTTCTGCCCAGGCAAGATACATCCAAACAAGGTTGTATAAGATGTATGCATGTCCCCAGAGTCACTGGTGACCGTGGAGATGATGGAAGTATAAAACAGGGGCTTGACCTTGACCTCCCTCCAAAAGTTACTTTGGAGGGTGTAGGGAAATATGGAAACATTGGGCCAGATTGTGATGGATGAGAGGTAAGACTACAGACAGGAAAAAAAAAGGCGAGATGATTAGGAAAGAAGAAAGAACATTTGAATGTTTGCCATGGGGAGAAGGGATGAGACGTCCCTGGTGAAGCTGGAGGAGGAGACTGAGGCCAGCTTTTACAAGCCAAGTTACACCTGAAGGGCACTGCATGCTACCTAGGACAGAAGAGGCCTGCTTTGTTCCTTAAGTGGTCCACACGTGATGGGATCAGTCAGGAGTACAGAAGGTGATGGTAGATAGTGATGCTCATCCAAGTGAGAGATTGGCCTGAATCTGTGGGAGGATGGTCCAGGGTGGAGAGAAGAAAGACAAATTAGAGTGAGATGAGAGAACTTAGGAATTCATTTGCTTTCCCTTTTATATATCTTTTAGAAATTTTATTAATTCTCTTTCTGTGTGTCTCTCTCTGTGTCTCTCTGTGTCTCTCTGTCTTTCTCTCTGTCTCTCTCTGTATCTCTGTGTCTGTCTCTGTCTGTCTGTATGTCTGTATGTCTGTCTGTCTATCTGTCTCTCTCTCTCTCTCTCTCTCTCTCTCTCTCTCTCTCTCTGTGTGTGTGTGTGTGTATGTGTGTGTGTGTGTGTGTGTGTGTGTGTGTGTGTGTGTGTTGGAGATTGATTAGCCTGTGCCACATGCATACATGCATTTGTGGAGGCCAGAAGATAGTTCGCAGGAGTCTGTTCATTTTTTCTACAGTGGAATCTTGGGGTGTCTAACTTGGGCTGTCAGGAGGCTGGTGGAAAGGGCTTTGATCTACCAAGCCAGTTCACCAACCTTGGTGACTTTTTCTAACAGTATCACAGGCTGGCCTTAAATTTGAGATCCCTCCCCCTGCCCTCAGTGTCTCTAGCTACTGCGTGCCCCTATGCTCAGCCAAAGTTTTATTTGATAAGCCTATTTTAGCAACCAGACGCACAGTGCTGTGGAGAAACAGCCAACATGCATGTGTCACTATGGTGATTTGGGGTAAAGTATTTGATATTCCCTCCTTTAGTAGTTGTTTAGAATGCTGTATACTGATGATTTAAATGGGAACCATGGATCAAATTTCCTTAAAGGAGCAACAGAACTGGCCAGTTACTAGATAGAGAAGGAGTGTGCTTAGGAGTGAAGTGTGTCAATGAAAATCCTCAGTGGCAGGAAAGCAAAGCTGGTCTACAATTAAGCCTCTGAAAGAAGACTTACATAGAATAGGAGGAGAATTCTAGCTGAAAGCTTCGGGTGGGACTGCATCTCATAGTTTTTTTTCGGGACATTACGTTTCTAGCATCCCACACTCTAAAAGCTCTTTCAATCGCCACTGCATCTGCTCTGGGTAGGATCAGTCTTATTGTTCGCATCCAGCATTTCTCCCAAGGCTTGACATTTTCAACACTGCCACACCTGGAGCCTTCTTCTTATTGTGTTTTAGAATTAAAGAGAAATTAAACATCATATGGGCTGTCTGACTGAATTACCCCAGGAAGATAAAGGAACGAGCGCCAAGATTGAGGGAGGCGCCTGACAGCCATTTGTTGAAGTTCCAAAGGTGGCTATGAGGCCATTAGCTTGGAAAAGTCACTGTAGACAGGACACAAATGAGCAGTTTAATCCTCTGCCTTTCAAAGTGTCCGTTCAGAAAGGTGTCTGACTCAATGAGTCTGTCACACAGGATAACATGCTGCTAAATTTCAATAAGAAAACACAAAGTGCTCTGTAATTCAAAGACCCAGAGATGCATTATAGCGTTGAAACTGCAGCTTCCATATGTTGCCAACAGGCTCACAAGAGTACAGAAGCCAAACCCAGCAGAGCTCAAAAGACGGTGTCTTGGGGTTTTCCAGGATGGATGGCTCTCGCACAAAGGCAGGCCCTGCAGATCACACATGCTTGCTACCTACATCCCCTGGCACCTCCCCATTTCTTAGCTGAGTGAGAGAATTCTTATGCTGATTTTGGAATTTATTGATACCATAAAGACCCACATTCTCCAAATTGAGTTTAATGTTGATTAAATCCCTTCATAGTCATGTATCTAAATTAAAGTGCAAATACCCAAGTGTGTCCGAAGGGTTGACTGTGGCTGTTAGGAGAGTCAGATTACTAGAAAACTTGGTAATATCTGATTTCTCAAGTGTACATATTGCCTGCGATGGTCTGTGGGCTAGCTCCTTCTGTGGTCTTTGTAAGATCAGGAAGGAGACAATGACTCCCCAGGTTTTAGAATTGGAGAAAATGGAACAGAAGGGGCTTACAGCCATTGTGAGTGGCAGAGGAGGGCTTTGTATACAGACTTCAGGCTATGTGATTCAGCTGAGGCATATACAAAAGGCTAATGCTGGTCTCCTGAGGCCAAAGGGAACTCTACTTTCTCATTACTCGGTGGGACTGTTAGAAGCCCCTTCATTTTCTCCTTCTTCTCCAGCAGTACTAAGTCTTTGCTGGGAACTTGGTGGCCACTCTGAGTAGTACAGGTTTCTTTATAAAAGCTATTCTAAGAGTCAGTATTCCCTTCCCACGTCAGTACAGATAATTACAGATGTCCATTGTACTTTAACCTCTGGGCTTTTTCTCTCATGCCAATACACACTCCCACCAGCAGTATACAAGTGGTCTCTCTGCTTATTGCAGAGTTCAGGCATGTTTCAGGATTTTAGGTACAGATCATCTTTCTCTGAGTACATTTATCCTTTCTCTCTCTCTCTCTCTCTCTCTCTTCTCTCTCTCTCTCTCTCTCTCTCTCTCTCTCTCTCTCTCTCTCTCTCTCCCCTTCCTCTCTCTCTCCCTCTCTCCCCCCGCCTCTCTTTTTTTTTTTTTTCCAGACAGGGTTTCTCTGTGTAGCCTTGGCTGTCCTGGACTTACTTTGTAAACCAGTTTGGCCACGAACTCGTAGGCATCCACCTGCCTCAGCCTTTAGCTCTTCACACTGCTGCTATAAAGAAATTTCTGAGTTTCTTATCAGGCCAGTTCACTATTAGCAGCAAGTGAAACTGCAATATATTTAGCATTCCTCAACTTTACTGGTTTTATTTATTTCTTCTAAGACTTAAAAAAAATACTTTGTGGTCATTTTGTAAACTTTCTGTAGTAGAGAAGACCATGAACGCTAATGGTCACATGTTTAACTATTTTCAGTCTTTATTTAGGCATTTTTTAATGAGGGTAACCCAGGCTTTATTAAGTGAGTTTGAAATTATACCATCCACCTTTTGTCACCATTTTGGTTGCGATTGAGAAAGGTTGCCACTTATTCTTTAAATGTCTAGAAGATTTGCCACTGAAAGCAGCTCATTGTGGTTTTTATCAGAGATCTGTCTGACAGGAGTGCCTTCCACACGTCCTTTCCTTTGAAGTCCCTCTGTCCTTCCTTCCCTCCCTCCTTTTCTTGTCTGGGGATGGGACACAATACCTCAAGTGTGCTAGGCAAGGCCCCACCTGGGAGCCTCGCATTGAGTGTGCTTACTACTGCCAGGGACATATGAGCCCATCTCCTGGAGCATAGGTAGCCTGGCAGGGGTCACATCCCTGAAGAAAACTGTCCCCTGCCCCTGCAGCTGTCAGTTGCCGACAGTTCCTCAGAGTAGGGCTAGAACTTCTCAAACACATGCCCCAGACCCCAGCAATGCTGGTATTTTGGCTGGCTTGTCCTTGTGCAGGTCTTGTGTATATTTTTATTTTCTTATATGCCTTTAAGGAATTAGAATCAGAAGGACTCACTATACCGTTGTATTAGTTATTTTTTCCCCTGTTAGAAGGTCCCGTTGTTCACTCTTCTCGTTTCTTCTTTCATGATCTAATGGTTCCTTTTGTCCTGGATCCTTCTTTTTACTCTTATTTCCCATATACGTTATTGAGTGTTTACCAGATAGTTTATAAAAAATACAATTTTATATGGCTACCAACTTAAGTTCAGGCATGTAAGGCATTCCACATTTCTACTGTCGTTCTCATCTTCTCTTACCTCATAGTCAGGGTCAGCCATTCTTTTTGCTGCGGATCCAGTTTCCTCCTCTGACTCTGTGTCGCCCAGTTTCCTCCCCCATGAAACCTATGGTGTCCACGCAGAGAGCAGTTATCCAGTGACACTTTTGTCTTTTTCCTTCATGTGAGATTTTAGCAGCTACACAGAATGACTGATATATTATGTTTAAATCTTAATACTTCCAGCCCTGTCTCCTCTGGACAAAACTTCAATTATATTCTCTCATGACTTGCCACACCTCATATTTGCCCTTAACTGCTTTCAGTTTTTTTTTCCATACAGTGGAATTTTGTGAGGACATGGTTTTGTTTATTTTGTTTTCTGTTTTCTTTGCTATTTGCCAACAGCTCTAATATTGTCTAGTATAAATATTTTTCTGAGTGACTGAATAAACATTAAATTGTATTATATTGATTATTTGCATATAGTAAGTTCTATGTTTTTATTATGAAAATCAATAGTTTCCCTTTCTATTGTAATAGGATAAAACATATTATATTAATTATTTTAATTTATTTTTACCCACAGCATCTGAATTTATATAACACAAATTGTTAGAAAGAAATATTTGGCCTGAAATTGTACATAAGAAACATGATGCAACAAAGGTCAAATATCACTTAATATACTTCTTAAGTTGTGCCTTTTCATGAGGAAGAATTTAGTAGTTAGTGCTATCATGATTCAGTTATGTTGTAGTTTAAAAATTATTTGAGAGTGCTAATGATTGTTGATAAAAGATGAGACTGTTATTAATTTGTGAAACTGTAATTTATCACAGCCTTGATTACAACCAACTTTTAATAAATAACATTGGATCTTCTTTGTAACAAACCAATAAGAAAACTCTGGGGAAGCAACCAAACCTGTCAAAGTGCCTGAGGGT
Organism: Acomys minous; assembly: GCF_964271855.1. Taxonomy (NCBI): domain Eukaryota; kingdom Metazoa; phylum Chordata; class Mammalia; order Rodentia; family Muridae; genus Acomys; species Acomys minous. The sequence goes on from NC_140497.1 coordinate 10,633,840, forward strand.
CAGCAAGTGTCCTCGCTGTAATTTAGGACAAGGTGATCTAAATTTTCGATTGCACAGAAGAAGGAAGAAAGCAATGAAACCCAGTGCAGACTTTATGCTTCATTAGCCATGAAGACAATGAGAGGATGGCCTGATGCAGCAGGATCAGAACACCAAGAAAAATAGCAACGTGGATCAATAATTTTGACTTAAACTTAAAAGGTTAAAATTAGTGATACAGGGTTAGAAAGATGGCTCAGAGGGTACGCGCATGTGTGGTGCGATCATGAAGACTATAGTTCAAACCCAAAAGCATGTATAATAAACGTGTGTGTGTGTGGGGGGGGCGATCTTTATGCAATAAGCACTCTGAGACACTCTGAGACACATTGAGGCACACACGAGAGTGAAAGAGAAGAGATATCATCAGTGGACTGAAGCCGGGACAGTTCCTGAAAGGCCCTGATGAACAGTTTCTGTTCTCATGTGATAGCGTAGGGAAGCAAATGAGATTTCACAGATGGGTATGTGGTCATCAGCAGGGCGTTACACACAACAACCCATTGTTTCAGGGATTTCTCCAGGTCGTTCTGCTCCAGGTAGCAAGTGAATCTGCTTGGCAAATAGGCAGGACAAGCAGTGCTCTAAACCACAAAATAAACTAACAATTCAGTATCGAATTATTGATCGTTTCTACCTTAGTCTGTTTCAAATACATTTACACCTAAACTCCTAGTACTGTGGGGATGGCCATAGCAGCCTGGTTCCAGTGTCAGTGGGAGGCCCTATCCCAAGAAAATAGCAGAGAGGGAGAGAGAGAGAGAGAGAAAGAGAGAGAGAGAGAGAGAGAGAGAGAGAGAGAGAGAGAGAGGGAGAGAGAGAATGGGACATCCGTTACTCTTGCCTCCACATGCTATATACGCACTCTTACAAACCTACACACAGATAAAAGTAACTTTAAAACATTGCTAACACGTATTACTTAGAGTGAGTACCCTGCATGTAGCTTGTTCATGCCTGTGTGAGCTCATCCATGTGTCTATTAAACGGTGACAAGTAGGTCACTTTTAAATCATAGATGTGGCATGGGAAAAAACAAACAAACAAGACTAAACAGATAAACAGAAAAAAAAAGTAATCCAGGAACCAAAACCAAAAGACCCTTACTCTTCTTTATAAGATATTTAAAGCTGAACTCAAAAACTTACGCCAGTCAGTGATGTCACACTTTACTGACTCCTTCATTAGCTAACTTAATTAGAACTCAGATTTTTCAAAGCAGTATTTTTTATAATTAGTAGACAGCTAGCAGTCCTGTCTAACTTGGTACTGCTATGACATTGTCACCTATGAAGTTCACACCGGAGACATGTGCAATCCAGTTTAAAAAAGTAAAACTTGCCAGAAAGATTTACAAATGTTTTTAGTAAATATAGGAGTTTGTGCTGGGCTGTGCCCTAGCTCCTGGAAATGTGGTCCTGGTTTATCCCACTGCAGAAAGTGAAGTTCTGCTCAGAATGGTGTTCTATATAAGGATTGATGTTGCAATAAGATGGACCATTTAGAAAGGAAAAAACCTGAATATTGGTGGCAAAAAGTATATTGGAGACAGTATAATTTATTTCCCTTTTAAATTTGTTAGTATTTAAAATTGTTAATATAACTGTTTGAGAAAATGTACTGAATACAATGGATTGTGCTAATGCACACACACACTGGGCACAGTTGCAGTCAAATTAGATGCATTTGTCACTCAAACATTTACTTTGTCTGGAGCTGTTGACCAATCAGGTCCCATAGAACCACAAACATTACAGGCCAATGTCCTTGGCTCCTCTCCAGATCTTGACAATAAGATCCTATTGCTGAAGGTACCACAAACCTAAGTCCTAAAATAGAGAAATCAAGCTGACCGCAACCGGAATCTTCATCCTTAACGGCTAGCTTTCACAGTACTAGAAGGTTCTATACATACTAGTGGAGGAGAAAAAGATTCATACATCTGACTGACCCAGCTGTAAGTTCTGAGAACTCTACAATAGGCCTGATAAAATATGCCCACTGACACCGTAGTGCAGAAACACTGTAGGAATAACTGCTTTCAGGTTGGATTTAAGATATAGTCTTCCAGACACAGCAGGGTAGCTGTACATATGACCTCATAGAGATTGTGACACCATTCACAAGACCCATGCAAGCCTACACCAGACAAAAATCCCAGTGTAGAGATGGGAGGTGAGCACAAAGTCTCAGTGCTTCTCAGCCAAGGACCTATTGGCAAATGATAGTTTGTAGAAAAGGAGGAGGCAGTTTTCTTTAAGAGTGTAGCCCCTGGTAGATTGACCATGCTCCAGCGGAAAGCCACACATCCAAAAATATATGGGTACTATAAATTTCTCTCTATGGGTTTAAGAAAGAAGGAGGAGGAGGAAGAGGAGGAGGAGGAGGAGGAGGAGGGGACTCAAAGTCAGCAGGTAGGGAGCAGGGTTTGTCAGGGAGGAATTGGGATAGAAATGACTATGATCAAAACACATTGACTGAAATCTAGTAGGCCCTCACATGCATGCCCAGAGGCTGTGCTTGCAAACTGTAGATCCTGTCAAGCTGATAATCACTGTTCACTATCACACTACCATTCACATCATACACCGTGTATACTTACACAGATCACACGCATATGCATGTGCATGTGGGCACGCATACATATAGTACACGTGCATAACAGAGTACTTGCTGTGTTTTCCCTCTGTTTTTATTGATTCATTGAAAACTTAGTGAAATGCATTTTGCTCATATTTGAAAATCACCTTTGAATGTGATGCTCTTCTTTATTTCTTACTTCTTGTGATTGCTTGTAACTTAACCCATCCATACTCCTTCCCTATAAGTTTGTGAAACGCTGTTATATTAGTTATTTCTCTCTTGTTCTGATAAAAACCCTCATAAAATGACACTTAGGGAATAACAGGTTATTTTGGCTTACAGTTCCAAGGGTGTACAGTCCAGCGGATGGGGATGATGCAGCAGCTGGAGTTTGAGACTAGCCTGGTAAGCAGGAAGCAAAGGAATCACATTTCAACCATTCAGAGGAATTAGGGGCAGAAAACAGAAAGTGGATCCTGGCAGAGCCTGCTCCATTGACCTACTTACCCCAGGAAGGTTGCCCCTCCTAAAGGTCCCATAACCTTCTCAAACAGCGCCACCAACTGGAGACCACGTGTCCAAATGCATGATGCTGTGGGGGGACATTACATTACCAAGCCACAGCAACTATCTTTCCGGCACGCATGAGGACACAGGTATACATAACACACCTGCTCACAGATACACTCAAATGTAATCTCTCTTTAGCCCTTTCTGCTCACCCTACAGTACAATAACTATTGTGAAACTATGAACTACAGCAGCTGATGTGAAAGAGTAGATTATAATGGTTCCTTCAAAAGCCTCAAAGTTATTAGGATCCAACTGAGTAAACATGGGCTTAAGGAGCCATAGCAAATGGCATGTGAAGAAATGAGACATGGAGGGGAACTGTGGCTGTATCGCATGAAAGAATCACTCTGAAGGCATTTGCTGATGGACACACACACACTGTGAGTAAGGAAGCCCTGAGCAAAGACAGTCCGTGGATCATCAGCTTTCCCCTTATGTGACGAAGGCAGTTGCTTCCACAGAAGCACAGATAGGAGAGGTGATACTTTTGTTTGGAATGATTCACTAAGAACTCAGATATTACAATTAGAAATTTGTCGGGTTGGAGATATGACTCTGCAGTTAAGAGCGCTGGCTGCTCTTCTAGAGTACCTGAGTTCAATTCCCAGGGCACACACGGCAGCTCGCAGCCATCTATACCTACAGATTTAAGGGATCCAACATCCTCTTCTGGCCTCTGCTAGCACCAGACACACAAGTGGTACACAGACATACATGCAATCAAAACACCCACATACATAAACAAAAACTAGAAAACCATTTTTCTGCATGTAAGTTGTAGAAATCCTTCTTGACGCTCAATATTGTTTAGAAATTTTAATTTTAATGGAGATCATTATGCTATCACAATTTTAGCTTGTCCATCCAAAAGGTAAGTCCAGGAAGCAAAGCCAATGTAGCATTGATCAGTGCTTGCCTGGGAAACATATAATTATGTAAACATACCAAAGTCTATGTCTATTGCCAGGTTGTCAGTCACACCAATATTCTGATGGAGCCATTTATATGGTAAGATGGATGAGGATAGATTATGCTTCACAAGGAAAAATGTGTAGTGTGACAGCACCATCATCCCTCTGAATGAGCTCCAGGACCCAGTGTATACCAAGATCCATAGCTGTATCCACAGTGGCGAAGCTGGGCCAGAACTCTCACCCTCCCCGTCCTACTTAACTCCTCTCTACACTGCAGCCTGGCGCCTTCCCTGAACCTGCACTCCTGCTCTTCACACTTAGGCAATTTCTAGATTAATGTATGGATCTTACACAGAACCTTCACCCCACCCACTTCACACTTAGCTCATCTCGACCTTAAAGCAGGGAGCTTACAGAGAACTACCCCTCCTCCCCTTTTACCCTTAGTCTAACTCCATGCTACCATGTAGAATGGTAGAACATCCAAGGGAAACCCTGTGGAAGTAAGTCATAACTATTGATTAGTATCGCAGGAAATGTATGAACTTGAGCAATGTGGAAGGAGGTTTTTGCCTCACAGATAGATTGGTTGAACCCACAGATGTGAAACCCAAAGCTTACAGAGGTCCAACTCTGTATATACGAATGGACACAATAATTTCCTGTGTATATGTGGTTCTTTTAACTTTAGATGCTTGATAACTATGTTAAAACAATGAAAAGTAAAAACTGATGTGTTTTTAAAACTGTTCTGCATCTCCTGGAATGACTCTTGCTCTATGAACAGAGGGGAGTGCCTAAGGGCAGCTCTGCCACTCTGGGTGGTCCTGAAGATATGGCCAGCAGGACAGAGGCTTGAATAAAACTGTCCTGCTGGGATTCTCTGGTCACAGAGTGACAGCAAAGGGTCTGATGTCTGTCAAACTGTTTATTAAAAGCATAATAGCAATGAATATTCTAAGAGTTAACTTACTTTTCATTTTATTTTGTGAACTTGATACACTTGATAGAAAAATGACTCACAGTGACTCTAAATATTAAATCATCTCCATTCATGTTAGCATTATTATATACCTAAAATGTCCAAATAAGCAGATGAGCTTACATTACTGATAAATGCTAACTGGCCATCAGGCTAATCACCTCAGGGAAAATCCTAACTGTGACATGATATATCAAGAAAAGTTTTTACTGTCATCTCTCCAAAGTCTATCTGTAAGGCCTACCATTTAGTGGTAGGTTCACTATGTAGGGGTTTAACTGCATTAAAACACGCTTTTGCATTTATTAAAGAAGGCACTAAGAAAATTTCGAGTTTAATAATACATTGTGTTAGGCTCTGGATGCATTTTGCATCTTGGATTTTAAACAATTGGTTTTCTTAAATGTAGAAATGAAAGAAGGGAGTGGTGATTATAAATACAAAAGAGCCTCCAAATCTGACCCCAATTCCTGTTTCATATTTGAATGTCAGGCTTACTTTTTCCATCCTGAGCTTTCTGGAAAATTATTTTAGATCTATGGTATGTTAGTCACTGTCCCATTAAAGCCACATTCTACTCCCTGGGTCAGATAGGATTGTAGCTCTATCATAATGCAAAAATGCATTCAGTCCAACTTCAAAAGTCACCATAGCTTATAACAGTATCGGCACTGTTTGAAGGACAAAGTTCAAAGTCTCTTCTGAGACTCAATGTAGTCTCTTAACTGTAATCTCCTGTAAAATCAAAGCCAAAAATCAAACAGCAAATCACATGCGTCTAACATACCAATGCACAGAATACAAAGAACTACCACACAAGGGAGGAAGGGAAGCACAGTGAGGAAATACTGGACCAAAGCAAGGCTGAAAACCAGCAGGGCAGACTCCAAACTCGGCATCTCCATGTCTGACATCAAGGTCATCTTCAGATGTCAAACTCCTTTCAGTTTTGTTGACTGCAACACTTCTCTCTCTGGCCTGTTACATGCCCAGTCTGGAGTTGTCCTTGGCAGGTATCCCAAGACTCTGACACTTCCAACATTGTGCAATCTCCAAGGTAATCCAACCTGCACCTTCAGGGCTTCATGCAATGGTCTCTCCTAGGCCTCCTTTCTAGACACCCATGCTGTACACCTGGCCTCAGCAGCTCCCCTTAGCTGTGGAGGGAGATTCCACAACCCCTTTTATATATCCCCCAACTCTAAAGCCAGAACCATTGAACTTGTCAAGTTCTGCTGCTTGCTGGGACTGGAATTTGACCCCCCCCACACCCTAGTTCATTACATTTGCATCAGCTTTCTATTGTTGATGGTTTCTTTCACTGCTTAAGCAGTTCTTTAATTCCTTTTTCACAAATAGAAAGCTTTACTTGGTGGAATCTTACCCTGAGATCACTACTTCCTTTATTTAATTTGGCATCAGGCTTTTCTTCAAACTTTTTAAGCTCCTTAAGCACAGAACTTAGCTTTGCTACACTCCTTGGCGCTCCTTTTCTCTGTATATTTTGTATTTCTCCTTGCCTTACTTGCTCACTTGCTTCTTTTCATTGTAGATCTGCATAAAAATGACCATCAATAACCACATAGTGTAGTCAGTACTAGGCTGTCCTGAAATCATTTCTGCCAACACCATTAATCCTAAACTCTCAAGAAAATTGTTACAATAAAGGCAGAAAGCAGCTACATTCTATGGCAAAATATCAGAAGAATGATTTCTAAGTCACTTGTACTGACTGTCAAAAGCTACATTGTTCTCAGCACCACTGTCTTCCATGGTCCTACTAGTAAGGTCTATTAAGCCCCAGTTAAAGCATTCAACTGATTTCCCAATCCTAAGTATCAAAGTTGACATTCTGCCAACGAGCAGCAGGCCTGTCATAGCAATCCCAAGTCTCTGGTACCAACTTATGTCTTAGGCACTGTTCTAGTACTGTTGAGAGACACCATTATCAAGGCAACTCTTATGAAAGAAAGCATTAAATTGGGGGATTGCTTTCAGATTCAGATGTTAGGCCCATTATCATGATGACAGAGAACGTGGCTACATGCAGGAGGTGCTGCAGCAGCAGATGAGAGCTACATTCCGATTCCATGAGCAGAAAGGGAAAGAGGAGGAGTTGGGGGGGGAAGGGGAGGGGTAGGAGGAGAGGGGGAGAGAGACTGGAGATATAGAGGGGGGAGGGAGGGAGAGGAGAGAGGGGGGGAGGGAGAAAGAGACTAGGTTTGGCATGGTCTTTTGAAACCTCTAATCCTCCTAATCCTTTCAAACAGTGCCATTCTCATTCAAACAGTCACACATAGTTTTCTAACATGAAGAACCATTAAAACTGGGCCTCGGTCACATCTAAAAGGCATCCTTGTTAAAGTCTACTCTCCCTGAATGAGAATCCCATGCCTCACAAATTTCTCCCCAGGAAAGCCAAGGTCACCTTGTAGCACGCCAGTTTAACTGATGGCCCCAAGAGTTAGAAGCAGCCAGGGAGGGGTACCTAACCATGTCTGTCTACCTTGAAGATCTAATTTTAAGAACACTTATCAAGAATGAATGCTTCCCCACAAGGCTTTCTCTGGAGCCTCCTGGGTATGGAGATCAAGAAGGCCTGGGCAGGATCAGCGCAAGGTAGTGCTCTGGTACAGTCAGAGGACCTCATCCTTTTTTAAATGTGCAGTGGTGTTTTGTCTGCATGTATGTCTGTGTGAAGGCATCATGGACCCTGGAACTGGACTTACAAATAGTTGTGAGTTGCCATGCAGGAGCTGGTTGTTGGGCCAGGGTTCTCTGGAAGAGTAGCCACTGCTCTTAACCACTAAGAGCCCTAGGAAGAGAGTTTTGGTTGATGTGGATCATAAAGAAAGAAAAGGGGCAGACGCAAAAAAAAAAAAAAAAAAAAAAATCCATCTGGAGCTATAGAATCAGAATAGAATCAGAAAATCAGAAAAATAGACCTTAAAATATTAAAATATTGCCGCCGGGCGTGGTGGCGCACGCCTTTAATCCCAGTACTCGGGAGGCAGAGGCAGGCGGATCACTGTGAGTTCGAGGCCAGCCTGGTCTACAAAGCGAGTCCAGGACAGTCAAGGCTACACAGAGAAACCCTGTCTCGAAAAACCAAAAAAAAAAAAAAAAAAAAAAAAAAATTAAAATATTAAAACTGTGTATTTACTCATTGCAACAGGGGCAGCTAACATTTTCTTACTCTGTCCTGATTTCATAAGGAGGCAACATTCAACATAAACTGGTCTGTGTGCTTTCCCCAAATTCAGAATCACAACACTTCAAAGCTTAAGTATGGTTTTATTTATACTGAAGACGGCTAGGGAGCAAAATTAAAATGCACCAACTGTAAGTGTTATTCTAGCTATAGCTGATCCCAGCTTATCTCACACCAAGAGGAGTCAAAACGAGCAGAAAACACCTCCCAGAGCACTGGGTGATTGGGAATTCGCCCGAAGTTTCACTGCTCAGTTGAACATGTGCCTGAGGTTTTTACTGAAGCACAGTTTGCCCATTTCTTTTAAGGCAGGAGGGAAACACGTAGACACTTGGGTATTTTGGTACGCTTGCAGCATAAGCTCCTGCATTGACATTTCTTATGGTACTTGGTTCTCATAACCCGACATAAGCTGGGTAATAAGACCTTGATATGTTGGATCTTATAGCTAAGTCTGGGGAAGGCAACAGATGTTAACTTTATTAAATCAATCAAACCACACAATTAAAGTTCAAGCATTGCAGTTTAATTAGGACTGTGGCTAGTTTACAAATCTACACACAGCATGGTTTTCTACCAAACATGCATGGTGACATTTTGGAAGTGGTTCAACCATTCTCAGAGAGCCTTTCCAATAAATTAAGCCACCATCACCCACTTTAGAGGAATTTAGTGATATACATACATATTATATCTTTATAATATATTATATAATACATATTTTAAATGACTGTCTCTCAAAGGTAAAAGTTAGGCATGATAGAATTTCGTTTCAAGTGCTAACATGAAGTCACTCAACTACCTTTGCAAAAATGCTAATTTTTCTTGAATTCATCACTTCAAATTGTTTAATTTTTTACAAATATTATTTTAACATGATCCCATGCCTATTTGTATATTTAAATAGATATAAGACTTCTCCCTGTATGCTTTCTAAATTGTTAAATTTTTCTAAGTATTTGGTCTCCAAGAATATGAAAAATATTTTATTTAAAATGTGACATTAGGGACTGGAATGATGGCTCACATTTAAATGTATATGCTTTTCTTCCAGAGCACCTGGATTCAGTTCTCAGCACCTGCATGGTGGCTCACAACCATCTGTCAGTCCAGGACCAGGGCATCTGACTCCCACTTCTGACCTTAGCAGAGACTGTATGCAAATTGTGTACAATACACATGTAGGTAAAACACTGATACATGTAAAATAAAGATAAATAAATAAACCTTAAAGAATAAAATGTTAAAAATGGGTCATTAAAAATAAAATAAAACTTATTATTTCTTGTCTTGTAATCTAATTTATATATTGAGATTTTTATGTCATAATAAATTTACCAAAATATAACTTCATGATAAAACATTCTTAATTTGATTCACTTCAAGTATATTGTTGAGTAAAAAATAAGAGGAAGCAATGGGAGAAATAAAATCAAAGTGCCTTAAGTTAGCTAATGTCCAGTCATAGATGAACAGAAAATAATCGACCCTGACAACGCCTACTTTCACACCCAAACTCTGCAAAGTATCCTCGAAACATACCCAAAGAGGAAGAAATTTACTAACAATCAAGCATGTCTACAAGGTCATGAATATTATAAGTATTTTAAAAATAGGATGTAATATGTAAGGACTAACTCATGGCTGATTTTGTTGAGAAAAAGACAAATTCAAGGAAAAGAGGGAGAGATAAGACTTTGATGGTTCATGAGTCTGTTCCTTCCTGGCTATTGTAAAGGGAGAAAGCGCCACACTGTATGGGTTTATACATTGTCCTTTGGGCTCAACCCGTGTATCTACTTGTCATTCTAGGGTGATGGTCCTCCTTGAACAGTTTTAAATTAACTTTATCACACATTTGTCACTCCAAGTCTCAGGGTTCTTGTGTGAAGATCCTTGTTTCTCACAGGAAAGATGTAGAATACATGTTTAATGAGTTAAAATGTTTTGTTATATTTGCTGTTAAGGTTGATTTTGCAAACACTGAAGATGTTATTAAACCTTATGATCTAGTTACACTGCTTAGCACACATGACAGGCACCATGGTTCTAAAAACAGCATGAGAGTATAGTCATGCAGGTGTGTGTATGTGTGTCTGTCTATGTGTGTGAGAGAGAGGGGAAAGGAGGGAGAGAAAGAGAGAGAGACAGAGAGACAGAGAGACAGAGACAGAGACAGAGACAGAATAAAGAACAGCATTGATGATCTGCACCCTCACTTTCCACAGAACTACCAACGTCTGTTTTCTTTCATGGTAAATCTTTCCTGGACTTTGAGAAGACAGAACATGAACTGCGGTATAAGATGTAATCTGGGAAAATATATGTAAGGAAATATACTATGGGACAGCTCTGCTTCTTCTTACATTTAAGAGATCTATACAAACCCATTATTTCCCATGTTTGGCATTTACTTTGTACTTTTTTTTTTCCAGGCAGTGGCATATTGAAAAGTCCTGCAGGGAAATAATACGAGGTCTATCCAGGTCTTACACACTTTCTTATTTCATTTTTCTTTGCAAAAATGTAGGTCTTGGTGCACAACGGACCTCCCGCCGCCTCTGCACCAGATTTTCTATTTGACAGACTCTACTGAGTGCTCTTAGTTAGGCCACCCGGTAAACACGGGTGAAACGTGAAGGGAACCGAGAGGTGTGGCTCAAGATTCCTGAGCATCCACGTTTGGGTAGGTAAGGGAGGGGGCAGGCCTGCTCATGCCTGTGGGCAGTGGATCAGCTGTCATGCCCACGGGTGGTGAATGAGACATGCTCAAAAACATAATTAAAGTCCATACCAATCCTGCACAGACAGCTTTCTTGTGTTTATCCCTTAAACAGTATGATGCTGTGAGCATCTGCATAGCGTACATTAGCTTCAGCGTTTAAGAATCTGAAGATGAGGTAGAGCATGCAGAAGATATGTGTGCGTACTCTGCCCTGGGGGCATAGGTGGGTGACTTAGACACCCTCAGTTTTCACATCTGTGATACCTGGCTTAGAAAGCTGCAATCCACTCAGCCCGAGCCTACAGGGACCAAGGATACAAAACTGAAGATCGGCTAAAATGGTATATGTCCACAATGCCTGTTTTGGAAAATGTTTTCTAAACTAAATGTCCACTTTTAAAATAAACCACAAACTGTGCAAGGAGGATTCTCTCCTGATCTTACAGAGATAATTATATAGAATTTGATCTGATGCTGACTCCATTCTGCCCTCATTGACCAGTAAACAGCAGAAAGACCAAAGGACCCACCATCACTGACTCAACCTGCACCCAAACCCCTGCTGTGTCATGTGACAACTTCCCTGAGTTAAGGTTTGGCTGAAGACAGGAGAGGGATTAACAAGCCATTGAGTGACTAAAGGCCATGCTGATGAAAGACGTTTCAGCTTCCTTTTAAAAAAGAAAAAACTGGGCACATGGTCACACTGTATACCTACTGCTCACAGTTGAATCATTAGTAACTTCCTTGACCTTATGGAGAAGAATTATAATTAGGAGCATGGGGATGGGGGAGTCACATCCTCTAAACTCCCCCATGTACACAGATTGACATGCAGGACTCAGAGCTTGAGCTCCACAGAGTCTCTGTCACTCTCCGTTTCTCTGCTTTTGTGATGATAGCATGCCTAGGCCACAGTGCAGGAGTCTCCAGCCGAACAAAACACACACCAGTCTGCTCCTCTGTTTTATTTTACTTGACACGTTTTCATATGACAAGCATTTGAACATAGTGTTTGTTTGCATTAACACAATGCAAGACACTTCTGACTTTGGTGCGTGATTTCCTCGTGAGGAAGGACATCCTGCAGAGCGTATTTGATGTACAGGCTACATGGGAATTTGACAATGTAAGTGGCACACAGCTTCAGCAGATTTCGGTCCCAGCATCAGTTACAGAGTCACATAATCCCAGCCTCAAAATTGACAACTGTGAGACGCACAACTATAAACATCTCTCAGCTATTGCCCAAACACATTGTGATAAAGCCATGGTGTTTTGAAAGTGTGTGGAGTGCATTAAAGGTTAAATGAAATTGAATATTCTGTTAATCCGTGCTGGCTGAGTGTAAGGCAATAAGATGATGATCTTGCCCCCTTTCTCTCTTTTAGCATTTATGGCTTCTCACCCCAGTTTTTTGTTGTTGTTGTTGTTGTTGTTGTTTTTTGTTTTGCTTGTCATAAGTTTTATTTTTTATTTTTATTTATTTTTACTTTTTTTCTCCTTTATTAATTTATTCTTGTTACATCTCAATGGTTATCCCATCCCTTGTATCCTCCCATTTTCCCCTTATTCCCCTCCCCTATGACTGTTCCTGAGGGGGATTACCTCCCCCTGTATATGTTCATAGGGTATCAAGTCTCTTCTTGGTAACCTGCTGTCCTTCCTCTGAGTGCCACCAGGTCTCCCCCTCCAGGGGACATGGTCACTTACCAGGAAACTAAGACAGAGGGGAGGACATTCTAGTGGGACTCTAGATGAGAGAATCATGGGAGAATGGCAAAGTAGAAGGATCCAGAGGGTCCTAGAAGCCTACAAGTAGAACATTATGATAGGCAGATTTGGGCACAGGGGTCCCGCTCAAACTAAGGCACCAGCCAAGGACAATACAGGCGATAAACCTTAAACCCCTACCCAGATCTAGCCAATGGACAGAACACTCTCCACAGTAGAGTGGAGAGTGAGATATTACTTTCTCTCACCCCAGTTTTAAAAAAAAGAGTTATTTATTTATTTATTATGTATACAGTGCCCTGCCTGCATGTACATCTGCAGGCCAGAGGAGGGCATCAGGTCACATTATGGTTGTGAGCCACCATATTATTGCTGGGAATTGAACTCACGACCTCCGGAAGAGTAGTCAGTGCTCTTAACTGCTGAGCCATCTCTCCAGTCCTCACCCCAGTTTTTGAAAAACCCCTGTTTACAAAGCTTTATTCTGGGGGAAATGTACAGATACCCAATTTCCTCTAATGTCCAAGGAAAATATACATGTCAAAGCTTCCAAAATAAATGTACTCTTCACAAATTTGTTCTTGGAGAAGAAAAACCTGTAATGATGTGGAATGACCAGGTGACTTGAGTGGCTCTATTTTACTATGATAGCAATGTTTTGACAAAAACGTTTAAAAATATAAATGTATCTTTAAAACTAATGATTGCTACACAAAGAATCCCTGTCTTGAAAAAAAATTGTAACAAGAAAGCATTTATAATCTGCAGGTGGCCAAGAAGGGTTGTAAACAAAATATTTACTGTGCTCAATTAAATTTTTGCATCGTACTGGTATTTTTGTGTGAACTTACTTATAAACGAGAATTTGTGTGTATGAACTACTTTTACATTTATAGAAAATTATGTAGGTTGCTGTACTGCCAATCACCTACATATTTTACTTTTTTATTTTTATTTTTAATGATTTCAGGAATGTCAATACTCTCCTTAAAATAAAATTGCCATCCATTAACCATTTTATAAACAGTACATATTACAGTTAAATGGACTTGAATCTGGCTCATTGAATGAACAATTTTCAAAACTAGTGTTTTAAACAGATACCATAGAACTGTAATTCTCATCCCATACAGTGTGACTATAAGAAATTATTTCCAAATGGCTCTTGATTTCTCAAAAGGTTTGCATTTCTAAATATTTCTGTTCTTCGAAATGTAAAATGTGCCTGGTTCTTGAACCACAGAGCTCCTATGAAAGGCAAACTTGAGGGATCTAATTAAAAGGCACTTTATTTAAATGAACTTGACCTTAATGTGCTTCGTCTTCCTGCAGTATGTCTCTCAGGATATTTTGCTACCTACACTGCTACTAATGTGAAGCACACTGTCATTTATAACACTAAGAATTAAGAGGAAACTCACATTCCACTCTAAACCCATGAAGATTTTGGCTGAATTATAGTGAGATATTTCCCCAACACCTATGGATGATTCTGTCTTAATGACACAGCTAATCCGTGCAGTTCTCGGATTCTTATGTTTCTTTGTTCCATCAAAGTAAGAAAGAGTGCGATTCTCTCGTAAAGGACCTTCAGAGAAAATACACCACTAGTCACAGCAGGAAGCCATGGACACAGCTCTGTATTATTGTCCTCAGCCCTCCAGCTGTTTAACATGACACACAAAGTCCACAGTTGAAGCATTGCCATTTGAAAAGATGGAAATGTGTTTTTATATCTGTCTCCCTTCTCAAAGCTACAGCTTGCTGTATGCCAACACAAAACCCAGCAACTTACGCCACCCTCAGTAAAGTACTAGTAAAAACCACCACACTGTTGAATTTATTGTGTCAACACAAGTGCCATTTTAAATTAGAACCAGAGAGATGAAGCAACATTTGTATTTATTAGTCTGTGACATCAGCGTGTGGAAATGACTGCAGTGGACTCTCAGCCTGTTGTCACAGATGGTGGAAATGTTGCTTCCATTCCATTCAGGACTGGAAGGACAAAAAAATACTGCCAGGTGTCATGTGGGGATCAGCATGGGGAACATGCTGTTTCTTAAGGCCATGGTGATCAAAGCGTGTTTCAGACAGGGGGAGGCTGCCAGTCACACATCATCAGTAGGAGGTAATGACAGTCACCCTGGCGCAGTATGCAGAGAAACGAAAGCACGGACTGTCAGCCTTAGGGGGACCTGTGCCCTCACCTTTGTGACTCACAGTTGTAGTGCCCAGTATCCCAGTATAAGTGACTCATCCGGGATTCTGTGAAGAGTGACTCTGATTAGCTGGACTATTCTAGAACCTAGAAATCCAGTTGTATTCTAACTGTTTGCCTTCTGGCTGTGGTTTCAAAATTGAATGCCAGAAACTCTGTGTGTGTGTGTGTGGTTTTTTTTTTTTTTTTTGCCATAATGCTTCAATTTGTTGTTGTGGCTAGACAAAGGCTTCTCTCTAGTCTCCCGTTGCCTCCCAATCCCACTACTCACCAAATACACACACACACACACACACACACACACACACACACACACACACACGTATATACATACATACATACATACACACATATATATAATGTAAAAAATGCAAACTTGGCAGTTGGTGTTAAACACTTGAATAACTTTCAGATTTTGACCAATTCGAGTTGAGTCTTATATTGGAAACACAGAGGAATTCCAAGTGTTTTTTGCTATATTGACTGAGCATATGGAGGGCAACATCTCTCTATTCTGGCTATAAGGACATATGCTGGGTGGTCAGCAACTTCTCTGTGTAAGAGGATTGCCGGTTCTAGACTAAGTAATGTCTGAGCATGTCTTAGAAGTTGGTTTGAGGAACGATCCTCAGTAACCATCACTGATAACCATTTTTACTGGATTGTAAAAGGAAAGTGGCTTTTACAATGGCTAAGGAATCTCTCAGTAAAGCTTTCCTTACTTACAGGAAGGAGAACCTGGAAGACACCATTAAACTCAGAGAGCAAATTTAGAGGGAAAGTCAAAATGGGGCTCCTGTTGGGAGGAGCTAGTAGCAAACAGTGACAAGTTCAGGATTTTGTCAGAAGAGAAATGTGATTACCAGAAACCACCAAGCAAAGGCAAAGCTAAAGGCCGTGTCTATGATAACGGATCGGGTCTGATAACCGACTGGGTCTCAACAGAAGCATTTGAAATGATATGCAAGAAAATAAATGTCACAGCAAATCACACGAAGTAAAAGGAACCCAGCAGCTGTGTCCACTGATAGATGCTGAACTGGAAATGGGTCCAAAAGCATCTGTGGGATGTTGGACAAACGCTGAGTAAGCGCTGTAAATCAGATCGGGTTTTCAATCGGATGACATATTGGCACTCATAATTACAATGTGGTCATGAAACCAGAGTATTCTTGTTTTAATTTTGACAAGTTTCAGTAAAACAATACAAGGAAAGAATAATAAATCAATCGTGATTAAACTTTTTTTGCGTACAACCAATCTCAGTGAAAACACACACACACACACACACACACACACACACACACACACACACACACACAGAGAGAGAGAGAGAGAGAGAGAGAGAGAGAGAGAGAGAGAGAGCGAGAGAGAGACAGAGAGAGACAGAGAGAGACAGAGAGAGACAGAGAGAGACAGAGAGAGAGAGAAAGAGAGACAGAGAGAGAGAGGAGTGTCAAACACTTCCAAAAGTGTGAAATTATTTGAAACTGAAAAGCTAACTCTTCTCCCAACTTTTTAAAATTATTTCCCCTCTTCGTGGAGAGGGCAGAGGAGAAAGATGGTATCTGTCACCATGTATCTTCAAACAAATAATGTGCACAAATCGCCTTAGTCATCACAACATCGTTTTCTAATAACATTGGATATATTCCTGCCAGGAGGGAAATGTTGACTAGAGAGTATGGGGAGAGAACATACTTCACCTCCTGCTGGTGGTTGAGGTCTTTTCTGGTGATTTGTTCATTTATCCCCGCCCCTCCCGATATGTAAAAAAGAAAAGAAAAAAGAAATCGCTAACTCATTTTTTCCTATTAAATTTGATTTTTGAGAGAGTTAGAAAACAGAAAAGTCTAGGACTAGAGGTGGGTGGCTCAGGGGCTCAGAGCATCTGTGTCATGCAGAGAGCCAAGGATTAGCTTCTAATATCCACATGATGGCACATAACCCTCAGTAACTCCAGTCCAGAGGATCCAATGCCCTCTTCTGGCTTCCATATGCACCAGGCATGTACATGATATACTTGTAGCCAAAACACTGAAATAGATAAAAATAAAAATAAGCAAGTCTTAGTAAAAATAAACAAACAAAAGTGTATGATGTGGGAGACACTCATGTACATGCAGCTCTTGAAAAAAAATGTCAAAATAATCCCATCTTCTGGAGCTTGTTCTCAACTTTTTCTTCAATTCCCAGGCAATTGATCTGTGTTGGTTTCTTTTTTCCAAAATTCCCAAAATATAATTACTTGTGACAGTTGACATTGTCTATTTGATGGCATCTAGAGTCACCACCTATAAGACAAGCCTTGAGTATGTCTATGAGGGAGATTTTATATTAAATTAATTGAGGTAGGAAGACCCACACTGATGATGAGTGGTAACATGCCCTAGGCTGGGGCCTGCATTGAATGAGAGGGGAAGCTGAGTAGCAGCACCCGGGAATCTCTGATTCCTGACTGTGGACACGAAGCGACCAGCTGCTGCATAGTCCTGATCCCATGACTTCGTGCCTTGAGGACAACACCCTTGAACTCTGAGCCAAAACCTTTTCTTATTCAAGTTTCTTGTCTTTTTTTTATGTTAATGAAAAAGTAACTGATTTTTTAAAAAATGACTTTTGATATTTGCAACACTGCTTAGTTTTCAACTGGGGTTTTCTGTTTGTTTACAATGTAAGCTTTCAAACCTGTTTCTCACTCGTGTATTCCTCTACATTCTCCTGATAACAAGTGGGGTCCATAGTGATCTGGCCATGGTCAACCCCAGATTAGAGAGTCTAAGAAGTTTGATGAAGATTTGTATGGTCTATTTTCTCCGAGTCTAATGGTCTAATTTTGGGCCCAGATATCATGACAAGCTTCATTCCAGGCAATGGTGAAAATGAAGTATTTATAAGTCATACGCAGTGAAAGAACGATCTTCAGTAATTGATTTGGTAAAAGGCCAAAAGCTAACATCTCAGCTTAGAAAATTGCCTTTTAAAATGAAGAATATAGAAAAATTATCTGAACAATAAACCACGCACCATGTAGGCAACTTGAAATAATCACTAGCTTAAAAGGACAGGACAGCAGCACCATTTAAAAGCACAAATCAGTGGCAGGAGGCTCACAAAATGACAACCAAAGTAAGAAACTCACACAGATAAATTAGGAACTTCTATTCTTGTTTCCAGAAATGGAATATCTTAAATGATATCAATAGGAAGAATTTATCAATCATTTCCATAATTAGTTCACTATACATTTCTTATATCTCGATTTTAAAACAAGGCAGGTTTAAAAAACATATTAAAATAATTTAAAATTAATATCACCATTAGGCAAACTAATGTACTGGCTAATCTGTGGTATTAAGTAGCGTCAATGTATTATGTTTCTTAGGTGAAACGACTGCAGTCTATCCTGCTCATCAGCATTTAAAGCTGATTTTCCTTCCTTGGGGTACTAGGAGATGGAAAAGCAAGAAATGGGATGGAACAGAGATACAGAATTAGACAAGAAGCAATTTTAAACTTCACTGGCCAGTGCACATATGAAGCAATCTAAGCGGTAAATATTGATTATAGTCAGCAACTCTTACAGAGACTACTTTGGTCATAGGAGCAGTTTGGCCATCACTCACTCACTCAATTGCTCCGACGAGGGATACAATGGTGTCACAGTTATGTCCACGTGACACATCTGGGAAGAAGGAGAATCAATTGAAGACATGACCCCATCAAATAACTAAATGATGTAGGAGGGCGCAGCCCAGTGTCAGAGGTGATATCCACGGCCGGGTGTGTCTTCACTGAATAAGAAAGGCAGCAGCAGAAAGAGCCAGAAGGAGCAATCCAGCAAGAAGCATCCATCCCTCCACATCTATGGCTTCAGTTCCTGATTCAAGTTCCCTCCCTAACTGCCCTTCATGATGGACTATACCCTTTAAGCCAAATAACCCTTTTCTACCCCTGGTTGGTTTCAGCCAGTTTTTTACCCCAGTGTCAGAGGCAGACGAGAACAAGTGGTCATAAACACCAAGAGTTTCTAATAGACTAGAAACGTCTGATCCAGGTATTCTCTAAAACCCGTCAGACCAACTCTTTGGAAAGCAAAGCTTCCTGTGCTTTGGGACCCATGCCAACTGAGATCCTCATCACCTGTACAGGACGCAGTTGCGGCTCTGCCACTGTTCACACGAGCCTCACCTCAGCTGACCCCATTATGCTTGCAGTAAGATCACTGTCGAGAATAAATCCGAGAAGCTGAGGTCCTTTCTGAATTGCTTCAAGTTAGAAGGTGTGGAGATAGCAAGCGAGTCTTGATCTCATTATGTTCCCAAATGAGAGAATGCAATGAACAAGCTCAACCTGTCAAGGCAGAGACTGAAAGGGACCTTTCCTTATTGAATTCTCTCACGGTATTTCTTTTTTTTGACAAAAAAGTAATTTTACCAGATATGCATGGGCTTATCTTAGACATTCTCTCCTGTTTCCTGGAGCAATCCCACACCACCTTCGCTGCCTTAGCGGCGAGTCTTCAAATCATGTGAAGCAAAGCCTGAGGGCTAGGCTATTCTGCTGAAATTTATTTGGGACATTGAAGCTATCTGCAATTTGATATAAAATTTTCTATAGATTGTCAATCTTCAGATCTTAAATATATAAAGCTCTTGAATTGTGTTGATTCTGTAGACCAAGAACATTTGTGTAGACCAAGAACAAATGAGTACATTTGCAAATTGGGAACACTGAGTCATCCCACACATGGCTTGGTCTATTTCCTTTCATCTTTAGGTTTTCAGAATTTCTGAGCTGTTTCATTAGTCCAACATAAATTATTATATGTATATTTTAAATTTGATCTTATTCATTTTAAAGTTGAATGCTTTAAATCAGCGGTTCTCAACATTCCTAATGCTGTGGCCTTCTACTACTGTTTCTCATGTTATAATGACCCCCCCAGCAATAAATTTATTTAGTTGTTACTTTATAACTGTAATTTTGCTACTGTTATGAATAGTAAAGTAAATATCTGATATGCCACCCCTGTAGGGGTTGGGACCCAGAGGTTGAGAACCACTGCTTTAAATGTTACCATTAAAAACCATTAAATCTCTCCTTGGTGACCTATTATCCTTCCTCTGAGTGCCACCAGGCATCTCCATCCAAGGGACATGTTCAAATATGGGGCACCAGAGTTTGTGTGAAAGTTAGATCTCCTTCTCCACTCAACAGTGGAGAATGTCTTGTCCATCGGCTAGTCTGGGTAGGGGTTCGAGGTTTACTGCCTATATTTTCCTTGGCTGTTGCCATAGTTTGCGGAGGACCTCAGAGCCCAGATTCGCCTTTAGTTTTCCAGGACCCGCTGGATCCTTCTATTTCCTCATTCTCCCAGGCTTCTCACACCTAAAGTCTCAATAGGATGTCCTCCCCTCTTACCCACTTTCCTGGTAGGTACTCAGAGAAAGGATAATAGGTCACCAAGGAGAGACTTGATACCCTATGAGCATATACAGGGGGAGGAGGTCCCCCTCAGACACAGACATAGGGGAGGGGAGTAGGGGGAAAGTGGGAGGAAGGGAGGAATGGGAAGATACAAGGGATGGGCTAACAACTGAGATGTAATATGAATAAATTAATTAAAAAAAATAAAAACCATTAAAATGGTTTACATAGTAAAATGCTCGCTGCACAAGCTTGAGCAACTGAGTCTGATCTTCCAAACACTGTTAAAGGGCTGGGTGCAGTGGTTCACAGTTATAAGCCCCAAACTTGGGAGCTGGAGACCAGAAGATCTCTATACCTGGGATTGTAAGCTCCAGAGTCAGTGGGAGACCATATCTCAGAAAATAAATAAGAATTGAGAAGAACACCCAACATCAACCTTTGGCCTTCAGATATATATGCACCTATGAGCACATGTATATATTCACACATGATCATTTAACCATGCTCATTTGCCAGTATTATGTATTAGTATACAATAGTTCTACCTCAACCCTTAATCCTTACAGTTTTTTTTATCATTAAAAAAAATCCACAATAGTTATCCTGTCATACAGATGAGGATTTTTTCCAGTTCTTTGTTTTTATTTATATACTTAGTTTGCTTCACATCCCTGCCTGTCCTACAGTCACACACACACACACACACACACACACACACACACACACACACACACACATTTCCATCCTGCTACCAAGCTTAGGAGGATGCTTACCAATGCTTTACAATTTCACTCTTAAAAATTAGCACTAAGACTTCCATGAAAGACTCTTACTGCATTCAGGAGACTCCTTCAGCACCTAGGCTTCCAGAAGTCACCAAAAAGTTCACAAAGAAATATTTGTCCAACACTTTTTATCAGAAGCAACAAGAAAAGAGTGGATCCCCAACTATGTGGTTTCCAGCCATGAGCTAAGGCTCTGGTTAGTCTGCATAAACACTGCTAACTATAGCCTGGGCAGACCTCTGTGCTAAGTCTCTGCACTGTGTAAAGTCATCCTGTGTGCACAAGGAGCTGTGTCTCCCTTACTGTGAGGCTTCAGAGACTTGGTGTCAGTATCACACAGGCCTTCAGCTCTTTGGACCTCCAGCACTTACTGCCACTGTTCTTGGCAGGATGAAGCTCAGAACTGTGTCTTCCCAGAGGTGATGTTTCAGGAAATAGGAAGTTGTCGGTGAACTCTGGCTCAGAAGGAGCATGTTGGTTCTTTTTCTTCACTGTTGGTGGAGAGCTAATGTTGTACTTACCATTCAATGGTACATTGTTAGGGACTGGATAAAATATTTCCCTAAGAATGTAATTATGATTTTCAATATTTCATCATTTTCCTCATTTCTAACAAACAATACACTTTATAACTTCATTTGTAAGAGAATTAACAATACTCAAATACTATGCTAAATATAGTTCTTGAAAAAGATTAATCTTCAGGCCATTTGTCTTTCAAAAACCTCTTAATAAATTATAGACTTTCTAACTTTCACAATAGAGACTGAATTAGTTACCCAAAGTCTCTTTTTGATGACAATTACAGCAAGAACATAATTCATTTAATCCTCAGATTGCACATCCTTTATTAAGAAAGATTAGATTCTGAGCTTCATAATTATTTGAAAATAAAACTTGGTGCATCATAAATTTGTGAGAAATAGTTCTGTGTTTATAGGAGATGTTTAAGTCAAAATTCCACCACTAATATCCAAGCGAGGCCTTAGGAACAAGGCAGGTGTCCACATCTCTGAGTCACCAGAGGTCTCCTCCATGGCAATGCCCATCCTAACAGTGCAAAAAAATGGCCTAGTAGCATCTACACAATAAGAGCTTAGTGGGTGCATATCAACTCACCAAATGGCCACTGGGAGACTAGGAAACTTAAACACTTATGTTTATAGCAATAGCAAACTTGAGAGTGTCCCTCCGCCCACCACGGCTAGATTCCACAAACTTGGATACTAAAAGTTTGAACTGAGCCCTAAAGACTAAGTATACAAGGCATGTCTGACTTTGGCACACATCAGCAACCTCCCCTCCCCCACCCCCTCCTGAGCCTTTACCATGACACTGGCCTCACTTTGGGAGAATTCTAGGAGAAGTTGTCAATAAACTGCCTTTTTTCTGATTCACTTGGGTACTGCTTGCCACATGAACTCTGTTTGTGAAAAGTGCCTCTTGCCCAGTCGATAAACACAAGTGAATTTCACAAAAGGCAGTGGTGACATTTGCAGGCGCTCCCACTCATTACTAAGTGACGCATGGCCCCCTGTGCTACACTTTCTGGCCATCATTCTAGAGACTGGGCTTTTAAAACTCTCTGTTGGAAACACCATCAAATAAAAACTCTATCATGAGAAGCAGAGAGACTCTGCTTAATGTCTAAATATTGCAAGGTTTTCCAATTTCTTCAGGAACTGGAAAAGAATGTTTTTATGATTTCTTTAACCAATAATACATAGATTTTTTTTTCTTTCCTAGGAGAGCAATTCTGCCAAGAGTCATGTCTTCCTTGCAATCACAGCATTGCCCTCTTGTTCATGCAGAGCTAGGGCATCCTGTAGGCAGGATTCTGCAGAGATCTTGCGCCAACAGGGACCATCTCCTTTTTTGCCATCCTCTGTAGGGACAGTGGTTGTATGATGAAGCTGATCACCATCTGCCATAAGAACATTCTTCAGCTGCTTTGGGCTGATCATTGGCAGGATCTTCTGCCATGAAATAGCCCATCTGTTCAAGTTGAAGGATCTTATCAGAGGTACCTCGTTGATGGTTCCATGTTCACAAAGTGGGACAAAGGCCTTACCTTCAGCAATACAAGTAATAGGGGGTTGCCCCCTTTCTCTCACTATGATGGGATCAAGCAGAAATTCTTCTCATGGCTGAGATACTCAGCTGCAAAAGCAGCTGTGGCCACAGCATCTGGCCCTTCTTTGAAAGGCACGAGGAGCCACCTTTCCCTGAGAGTGTTGAGAAAGAAACCCATCATGTAAAGAGAAAAGAGCTGGAAGAGTGAACAAGCTACAGAGTGGCAGAGAAGGTCGGCCAAGAAGAGCTGTGTGAAGATCCCCCCATTGGGGATTGTTGGAAACTGATGATCGGGTGCAGAGAGTGAGCCAGGGTCAGGGTCACTCAGCACCAAAGCCTCTGGGGTTGGTGGCAGCATTCCAACAATACCTGCAATTATTTACATATTGAACACAATATAATTCTCTATATTTTACATGCTGTTGTAAAACAGAAGGGATTTTACTGAGCATGTATGAGACCATTGAACTCAATGTTTGGTTTTTAGAATTTCTCAACTTTCCCCCAATACTTTGTATCTATATTTTGTATACTATAAAGTTTAGCAACTTTTATTGAGTGAATGAATGAATTCATTCATTCCAGAGATGGGAGACATGGCCCTAGGCAACTAAGCCAATGAATTGTATTTGAAAAACGCTTACTGTTTCCTTGGTAATATGTTCGGTAACAGTATGATATCCTCACTCCATGATTCCTAATTAGCTTGAAAATAACTCGAGTTCCACAGCTCAACCT
This sequence comes from Acomys minous, assembly GCF_964271855.1. NCBI lineage: Eukaryota > Metazoa > Chordata > Mammalia > Rodentia > Muridae > Acomys > Acomys minous. The sequence continues at coordinate 10,657,851 of NC_140497.1, forward strand.
GAGGTCAACGCTTCAGGATTTAAAATCATGCAGTGAAAACATTTTTGTGTTTACCTTTCAAACTTTAGAAATATCCTGTTCTAGCCCTTAAAATTAAAAGATTTCATCTTGAAAATGTTAAGGTAGAGTAAATGAATAAAAATTTAGCAGCATATATAGAAGCTGTCAGTGTCTATCATGTAAAGTTTGTGTGTTAATATCAGGACTCTTTTTGTTGGTGTGTGTGCCTAAATATTGAATATTTATCACAACTACAATAATCTTGGTAGCAAAAAAATCTGTACAACTTTGGTAATTAATAGTGCGCATGTAGTAACATCATAAGTCAGCTAGAACCTAATATTTTGACATAGAAAGTGCATACATTTTACTTTGAAAATATCTTAAATACAATCTAAACTCTACTTCAAGAAATGGAGGTAATATGTGAATTGATTACTGTGAGAATGTTAATAATTTTCCCCCATTTGTTTTCCTATAGAAATTTGTTCTTGGAAGAATGGAGGGCCTGAAACAGCACGGAACAAAGAGGAGCTTTGTGCTCTGCATAAATCATTAGCCCTTTTTGTTGAGCATGAGGTGCTGGGATGAGCAACTTCATCACCAGTGAAGAGAGCCTGTTTTGGGAGAAGTTTTGTGTCCTGTGTCCATGTAAGCATGAGAAGCATTCCACCCCAATGGCAGATACACTGCAGATTTCTGCTTTAGAACAAGAGTAATTTACTAAACATCACTCTTGCCCTTGCTGTTGCTTTAAGTCTTAGCACCGCTGGCTGTGAATAGTGTGGTACATTGTGCAACTGGGTTGCACTGTGGACTGGTACAGTGGCTGTCTGCATGCATCTGCCCAAAAATCATTACAAGGCCTTGCAAAGCTGCCTCCACTCCCATCAGCCTTCCAACAACTGCTCAGAACATGGGCAGTGAGCCTCAGCCAGAAGAAAGCAGGTTGAACTCCAACTGTGAAATTTTCCTTGTTGTTGTTTTAACTCACTTTACACCCCAATCATAGCCTCCTCCCTCTTCTCCTCCTGGCCCCTCCATCCCTTCTTCCCTCTTTCCCCCATCTCTCCTCTCTTACTCCTCAGAAAAGAGAGCCCCATCCCCCAACCCACCAGAGCACATCAAGTTATGTCAGGACTGAGTGTACTCTCTTCCCTGTGGCCTGGCGAGGCAGCCCCACCAGGGAGAAGTGATTGAAAAGCAAGCTACAGAGTTCATATCAGAGACAGACAGCCTGTTCCACTTCCTAAGGGACCCACATGAAGAGCAAGCTGCCTATGGGGTACATCTGTGTTGGGGGTTTATGTCCAGTCCATTCATGGTCCTTGGTTGGTGCTTGGGTCTCCACAGGCCCCTCTAGGCCCTGGCTAGTTAGCTATTTGTCTTCTTGTGGAGCACCAGTTCCCTCTCTTCTGTCCTTCTCCGCGCTTGTCCACAAGACTCTCCTAATGTTTGGCTGTGAGTCTCAGCACCTGATTTGATCTCCTACTGAGTGGAGCCTCTCAGGGGACAGCTATGCTAGCCTCCTGTCTGCAAGCATAGCAGAGTATCCTTAATAGTGTAAGGGGTTGGCTCTCTCCCACGGGGTGGGTCTTAAGTTGCAAAGAAAAGTACTTTTGAAACTTGGCTGTTAGTTTTTATTTTAAATAAGTGTTTCTACTTTAAATATGTTCTTGTGTTACATAATATATTAAAATTGCCACTTTATCATTTTTACTGTAAACATATCATATTGTTATTATATATTACATTAAAACTGGCCATAATTACTAGCAAAATTAAAGGTTTGAAAGCCTATTTTCAAGCATTTGCTAACTATCCTGGCTATTTCATGCCAGATTTACCCTTTCCAAAACCCACTTGCTGGGATTGGTGAACTTCATGGTGTAGTACGTAGTGTGGGTTTTGTAGTGACAAGGCCAACTTGACTTCAAAACAAAACAGAAATGTGATGCCAGGATTATGACTTTGCTAAAACATTCTAATAGCTGTATTTCTAATAACCATTGGGTTTCCCAGTAAAGCTGTGAGAAGAGTGGGGAAAAGAAAATTGGGTGGCTGGGTAGGATGGGATGTGAGGGCAGTTGAAGTGGAGCAGAGGAAGCCAAGGAGACTGACAGAGACAGTGTGCTACACCCTGAAACAAGACTCCAGAAACAGCACTGCTGACTTCCACGCTGTCCAGTCATGTATGCACACATTGCCCACAGATGATGTTCTACCGAGGAACTGCAGGACCAGATAGGAATATCTGTGTAGCATCTTGATGTGCACTGCAGAGGGAAGAAGAACCTGTGGGTTTTGCCCCTTGCAAGTGTGTTGGCGGAGGGTGGGGGGTGCTCAGGTCTGAGGCATGGCATAGTGGTGCGAACTCAGCCAGGATCAGGGCGGGATCCCTTCCAGAAGACATCCCCATGGCACTAGAACAACAAACACATGCTTCTTAGATGATGTCTGCTGGAGGAAAGACAGTAATCAATCAACCTGCAGCCCAGAAAATGTTGCCCATTTTGTCACTGTTAGGAATATGAGAAGGGTAAGTGCCAGGGAAAATGATGGATTTGCGTCTTCTCTTCTCTTCTCTTCTCTTCTCTTCTCTTCTCTTCTTTTCCCTCCCCTTCTCCTCTCTTATCCCCTTCCTTCCCCTCCCCTCTCCTCTCCTCTTCTCTTGCTTTCCCTTCCTTCCTTTCTTTTCTTATCTTTTTTCTTTTCTTCCTTTCAGACTTAAATCCTTGCATAGACTCCCTGGCTACATTTGGCATTCACCACTCACATTTGTTTTTTTTTTTTTTCCAATTAGTTTCAAGATCTGCAAGGGCAAAAAATCACGTCTTGTGCATTAAGGGACTTCCTATGCATCACACAGAGGTTCAGGAGCAGCAAATGCTCCCACGTGTACATTCCCATTGGCAGTCCTGGGAATTCATGCTAAGACACACTTTATCCTGTATTCTAATCAACTCTATATTAATACTAACTCAAGCAATGGGAGTTTAACCGAGAGACTGCTCACAAGTGCACCCCATTCTCAGAGTGGAGAGTGAGGGGCTGCTCAGTGTGGGGCTTGGTCATCAGCTGCCCTCCTCCTCTGACGGCATCTTGCAGATTTTCTATCTTGTGTTTGCCCTTTTCAATCTGTCCAGTGATTTTATCTGTTGCTAAGAGAATTGGCTTTTTTTTTCTTGCTAAGAACATTTTTTCAGTTGTTTGAACTTTCTTCAGAGTACAGACAAACAGGGCTTCCTATCTATGTGTGTCTGTAGATAAAGTATATATGTGTGGAGTGTAGGTCACCATGCTGCTCACTGCAGGGTCTGAGCAGGGTCTGAGGAGAGATGCCAGCATATTGCCCCAGGGCTGCAGGCACTGAGATGTGCAGGACTGGAAACACCAATGATAACAAAGTTGAACTGTCTGCTCTCAAACTCAGACAACAAGCCATGCACCACACATCAGCTTTTCTTTCCGGCAAGACTCACTCAGTGAATGAAGAAATATGAAAACATAACAGCCCTTGGTGAGCAGGAAAGGCTAGCAGCACCTCTGCTTCAAGCCTCCTGCTGCCCTGCTGGTTCAGCCTCACAGGGTACAGAGACTTTAGGAGAAATCCTTGCTCTCACTGCTGTCTTGTGGCTGAGTAGGAGATGCCAAGTGTTTGAAAGCTGTTGCTGAACCCAGAAACTTGACATGGAAATGGCAATTTCATCTACTCAAAGATGACTTTATGCGGCTTAAAGGAACAGCTGCATTGGAAATATGGGGCTCCAAAGAAGGAAGAATAACGAAAGAATCTTTACAGCACATAGCAGCCATTGATGCTTATGACTTTGTTCTTATAATTGCCCAATAATTGAAATTTATGTTAATAAAGCATATGTGTAGTATTGTTATAATTCAATGTGTATACATAGGCACTCAGTGCTGCAATGTATTACTCTATATAAATATACTGTGAATATCACACCACAAAGGAAGTACTATTTCATAGTATATTTTGCATGTGAAAAATGCTAGATTTATAGCCTATTTCTCCATAGAAGTAGTTTTAATGCCCCTCCATTTAAAACTGAGTGAACTTATGCCAACATTTTTGGGAGAGGCAGCTGACACAAGCTTCCCGATGATGCTCCTACCCGCTGCCACAGGTATCCCTGAATTCGCTGAGCATGCTTCAGACGGGAGATATTAGTAGGAATCCCAGCAAAGGGGACTCATGTTCAGAGCTGCAATAGCCACATGGGGTCACAAAGTTCTCGTTAGTAAGAAAATGACTCAGGTCCTAGGTTGGCTCAAATATGTTTAGGCTGTCAACAGACTCTGCGTTTGCATCCTGAGGAAGACCAAGGTCATCCCAATGTAGTGAGATGCCATGGAGGTCGGGATCAAGACATGACACACACCCGCTGCTCACCCACAGGGAAGTGACAAGGCACTGTGCTCCCAGCTCATGCCTTTCTTGGCTTTAAAGAAATTATTTAAATAATTAAGTTGTCCTTTAATCTCACCCCGTTGTCTAATTTGGTATTTTGGCATTTAATTTCAATGGACAACTTGAGATGTAAAAGCACTTGGCTGATAGACTCTGGATATGTCTTTGGGGTTTATCTTGATTCCATTACTTGAGATGGGAAATCTTTCCACTGTGGGTGGGATCGTTCCCTGAGCTGGGATCTTGGACTGTGTAAAAAGAAGAAAGTAAGCTGAACACACATGCTCACCCCTCTCTGGTCTTTGACCTGTGAAGTGGCTCGAGTGAAAATGGAAACTATAGGCTCATAGGAAGTGGCATTGTTTGAAAGGATTAGGACATGTGGGCTTGTCAAAGGAAATATGCCACTTGGGATGGGGGGGCGGGGGGCTTGAGGCTTCAAGTATTCAAGCCAGGATGAGTCTCTTTTCTGCTGCCTGCTGCCCTGAATGTAGAACTCTCAGCTACTGCTCCAGCACCATGTCTGCCTGCATTCTGCCATGCTTCCCAACATGGTAATAGTGGGCTAAACCTCAGAAATTGTAAGCAAGACCCGATGTGAGAGTTGCCATGGTCATAGTGTCTGCTCATGGCACTGGAACACTGACTAAGACACTGTGTATGCAATGTGGTTCTGCCTTGCGGTTCTGCTGTTAGAGCTCTGTGCTTTCATCAGATATAAATTTCCTTCAGCTTCTTTATGTTGGGCATTCTTGCAACACAAGAGTGGTCGCCTCTGGTCATTTCCCACCAGCGCTCTTCTGCTCCTGCTGCCAGAATCGGAGGTCACTGTGTCATGGTGCTGCATGTGGGTTCCAGAAGATAGCTGGTAGCTATAGGAGCTGTGAGGTTCTCCTACTAACACCCCTGCCTGGGGATAGATGAGAAAGCACCCAGGAAGGGGTCTAAATTACAAGGAGAAGGAACTGTCCTCACAACGGCAAAAGCCTTCCTTCCTCGGTATTGCCAGGTGTCATGGCGGATATATTGGAACACAGGAGTCAACGTATCTAGTGTCTCAGGAGATTCACTCTGATGACCACTTTAATTCTCTGAGGAGGGACGTTGACATCCTCCAAGGAGAGACAAGAGACAACCTTAACCAAAGTGCTCAAACAACCATCTTTAAGGTAGAATAAAGAATTCTGGGTAATTTGAAGACCAGACAATATCACCTGCCTGCTATGTACAGGGAACACTGTCATCCTACTTTTGACTTGTGTCAGTTAACATCTTTCCACCTTACGGGCCTATCTCAGTAAAGTAATAACCATTATATATGTTGTATTATACCTGGACCTCTAATAGTCAGACAAATTTTGGGTGATCTTAAAGTGATCAAATATGCTCTAAGGTAATTAGTTTTATGCAACATTTAGTGGTTGTACAGGATCCCACATGTAGTGGTTTTTCTCCCCCAGAACAAATTTATGTCCAGAAGAAACTTCTGATTTAATTGGTTGAAGTAACCAGACTCCAGTAAATTAAAAAAGTCACTGATATTTCTCATCATAGCAGAGCCACTTTGGTGAAGACAAGGAAGTCATGGGCAGCCGCAGGGATGAGTGGAGTTCAATTTTGTACCCAAATCTGGATGAACTAGAGACTGAGACAGTGTGGGAAGTAGGGCACACAATGGGTCTTAGTGTTACAAAACCAAGGCCGTGAGATACACTTGCCTGTGTATTTACAGCTGAAGACATGTAAGATGGTTTATCCTGGCGGACACTAGGCATTCCCAAAGGTCAGTTAGAATCAGAAGCCAGATTTTGGTGTTTTTCTCACTCTAATGTTGCTATGGGCACAGAGAATGATGAGCTACACAGAGAGGAAAAATTAAAGGCAATATTGAAAGGTTGCTAGCAAAGATCACACCAGGTAAATGAAGAGTCTCTTAAAGAAGAACATTACGATGGGCGGATCTGGGCCCAGGGGTCCTGCTCAGACTATGGCACCAGCCAAGGACAATACGTGCAGTAAACTTCGAACCCCTACCCAGATCTATCCAATGGACAGGACATTCTCCACGGTTGAGTGGAGAGTGGGGACTGACTTTCACATGAACTCTGCTGCCCCATATTTGACCATGTCCCCTGGATGGGCAGGCCTGGTGGCACTCAGAGGAAGGATAGCAGGCTACCAAGAAGAGACTTGATACCCTATGAGCATATAAAGGGGGAGGAGGTCCCCCTCAGTCACAGTCATAGGAGAGGGGAGTAGGGGGAAGAAGGGAGGGAGGGAGGAATGGGAGGATACATGGAATGGGACAACAGTTGAGATGTAATCCGAATAAATTAATTAAATAATAATAGAAAAAAGAAATATGTCTAGGTGTGGAGTATACCCTGTTCCTCATGTTCTTTGAAATCCCAGTACCTATGAGGAACCTGGCGTTTGATGGCACCAGACTATGAAAACACAGAAAATTAAGTAGCCAGTGGGAGATGCCCCCTGACTCAGGGACTCTTGTTTCATTTCCTCTTAATGCCTGATGTGTGGCTGAGGAGCATACACCCATGCTTGGCCTCCTTTGCCTCTCTCAGCTGTGGTTTCTACTCTCCTCACCTCCACCAAGGCTCCTGTGAGCCTGCAGCTGCCTGCCCTACCTGGATGTGTTCTTTTTCCAGCAACATTCTAAAAACACTATTTCTTGCCCTGTTCACTCACTCATAAGAAGATTTTTTCCAAGACGTGTCTTTCCCCTTTAAATACTTTTGAGTTTGAATAATCCAATTGCAAGTGGAGGATTTAAACACTCTGCTTGATAAATCAGAACTCAAAGGTTTAGGATTTAATATTCATTTTTGTCAGGGAAGCTTACTAAAAAGTTTAAAACACAATAACATAATTGCACATATTTCTTCTCTTTGGTAATTGTAATGGTATCTTCCCATGGGGCTCTCAGGGCAGATGTGTTCTATGATAAAGAGAGAAAAAGACATGATTCCCCAGGCTCTGAGCCTTTGCCTTCATCACAGTATAAATCTGAGTTTTCCATAAGCTTCTCAACCTTCCTAATGGTGCGACTCTTTAATACAGTTCCTCATGTTGTGCTGACCCCCCTCCAACCATAACATTATTTAATTGCTATTTCATAACTAATTATGCTATTGTTATACATTGTAATGTAAATAGTCATGTCTTCTCTTATGTGACCCTGTGAAAGGGTCATTTGTCTCCAGCAAAGAGGCTGCAATACACAGGTTGATGATGTCTGTTCTACTTTCTCTGTCTTCAGATGTGTGAAAGGGATTATGGCCCTGCAAAGCAGTATGAAACACTGGATGAGGTTCTTCTGCTAATATAGGAGTTCATTGGCACACTGACCCACTGTTTCCAAGGCTGTGGTTTTTCTAGACTCTTCCTCGGTGACAGACTGAGGACTCTCTAACACTGACTTCATAAAGGTGACCATTAGAAGTACATATTTCTGATGTCATTGCATTGTCCTAGAATCTAACTCACGGTTTGGTAAAACTCATTTCTATAAACACAAGCAAATTAGCAAATTGAACAATCAACTGATTTTTAGATCTCTGTAGCTAGTGTCTTCTTGGCTCCTAATGTTTGTGTTTTATCAGAATGATTTGTTGTTTATTACAAGAAGACATTTATTTTTAATTTATTATTGTAATTTTCGTAAGGTACTTCATATATAATAAGAAAAACAATAACTAATTATAGCTAGTGTTGGCATGGATATTGCAAATTGGATCTTTTAATAAAGCTGTAATGAGAGGACTAAATATGCAATTTTAATCAAAAGTATTAAACACATGGGTTTCTAATGCTCCAGTAAAGTTTTCAAACATGCCATAAAGAAATACTTCTGAAAATTCATAAACATTACTTATATTACATTAGCATTTTGTAAAGTAACAGTAAAAATTGCAACTGAAACAGAAAATGAGTAAACTAGCTAAATGATAAAAACAGGAAATACAAAATAAAATCGTGAATAAAATATTATGAAATATCTTTGCAACCCTTTAAATGTAAAAAAAAAATGTGTTGTATATTCCTACCTTAAAATTTATTTTCTCTTCCCACAATGTTTACAGATGAGATTGTGCATAAGTGTTCCTGGTAGGTGCTTTGTTTTATAAGCTTGATAATTATTGCATACATATTTTATAGGCATATAAGGACCTAGGAAATAAATTCTTAAAAATCCCAAGTTTTGCCTAGAAGCACACAGACCTTATTTCCCAAAGTGTAGAAGCTTCTCCTTCCACCAAGTCCTGTGCTTCCTACTCCAGGGTGGCTTAGGCAGAGCTCGGCTGCTCACAGTCTCTAGAAATCCTTTCACCCACTCAGCCATGTTGGTCCTTAGTGATTACCTGACTCTGCGCGGTGCTAGATAAAAATACTTCAAAATGCTCTTTAACTTTATCCAAAATATGAAAATGCTTTTATGGATGTTAAAATACTTCTGAAAGTCTTTTATTAAACAGTAAACATGTCAAAAATCATTACTATCTGGGAAGAAATGCTTCTATGAAAACTGCTAGTCTCTTCTTTTTACATAATAAAAGTAAAAGAAAAATGCAATAATTCTGTCTTACTGCTTCTTACTGGCTCAGGCAACAAGAATGTGCTAGAAAACTTTCATTAGCTCTTAAGGTCAATAGGTATTATGCTTCTCTATTTCTATAACCCAGCCAATTTGCTATAATTGAGATAAAGTAGCTTGTTCTAAGGAACCAGCTGATCTTGTATGCACTTAACAATAGACTGTGCTATTTGTGTGTGTATATCTCAGGTCTGCCAGTTACTCTGCACATGCACCCACCAATGTGTGCAGGCACACACACACAGACACACATATAGATACACACATGTGTGTGCACACACATACATACATATAGATACAGACACACACACTTACACAGATACACACACACACACACACACACACACACACACACACACACACTTCTGTTAGTAGCTGAAAAGCCCAAACTTACGAAGTATTTTCTAAACCGATCTCATTTGCTGTTATAAATGCAGTGGATGTAAATCAAATTACTTCTCTTAATCCTCAAACACTAGCTGTCTGGCAAGGTGAAAGGAGTGATATCAAACATATTATTTTTGAGAATAGCCAAATTAAAGACATAGTTTCTTACCTGTCAGGATATTCAAAATATGTCTGCACAGAATTGCAATTCAACCAGTTGCAAAAATTATGAAAATGAAAAGATTAGTTAATAAAAATAAAATCTTTTATAATTATTTGCTTTCACTGAATATTTATTTATATATTGATCTCATTAATTTATATATTTATTTACCTTATATTCGCCTCCTTCTTCTCCTCCCATCCCATCTTCACATCTCTCTCCCCCATTCCACCTTCTCTTCTCTGAGGAGGAGGGGAGGACCCCATGGGTACCAACCATCCTGGCACATCAAGTCACAGCAGGACTAGGCGCATCCTCTCTCACCTGGGCCAGACAAGGTAGCCTAGCTAGGGGAAAGGGATCCAAAGTCACAGAAAGTGCCCTCTTCAATTGTTGGGGGATCCATATGAAGACCAAGCTGCACATCTGCTACACATGTGCAGGGAGTCTAGGACCAGTCCATGCATGCTCTTTGGTTAGTATGTCTTGGCTATTCAGAGATTATTATTTTTCCATATGAAATTGAGAATTGTTCTTTCAAGGTCTGTAAAGAATTGTGTTGGCATTTTGATGGGAATTGCAGGGAATCTGTAGATTGCTTTTGGTAAGATGGCCAGTATTGCTATGATAATCCTACCGATACAAGAGCATAGGAGATCTTTCCATTTTCTGATATCTTTTTCAATATCTTCCTTCAAAAACTTGAAGTTCTTGTCATGGAGATCTTTAACTTACTTGGTTAGAGTTACACCAAGATACTTTATATTATTTGTGGTTATTGTGAGGAGTGTTGTTTCCCTAATTTCTTCTTCAGCCTATTTATCATTTGTATACAGGAAGACTACAGATTTTTTTTTTGAGTTAATTTTGTAGCCGCCCATTTTGCTGAAGGTATTTATCAGGTAACTATTAGAAGTTCTCTGGTAGAAATTTTGAGGACACTTATGTATACTATTATATCATCTGTAAATAGTGATATTTTAACTTCTTTCTTTCCAATTTGTATCTCCTTGATCTTTTTAGTTGTCTTACTGATCTTGCTAAGACTTCTAGTATTATACGGAATAGATATGGAGACAGGGGGCAACTTGTGTTGTCCTTGATTTTAGTGGAATAGCTTCAAGTCTCTCTCCATTTAATTTGGTATCGGCTATCAGCTTGCTGTACATTGACTTCATTGTAGCAAGGTATTGTGGCCTTGTATCCCTGGTCTCTTCAAAACTTTTTTCATGAAGGGGTGATGGATTTTTATCAAATTAAAGAAATGTCTGCACAGAGTTGCATTCAATCAGTTACAGAACTCATGAAAATGAAAAATATTAAGTAATAAAGTAAAATCTTTCATAATGATTATTTGCTTTCACCAAATACTTATTGATCTCATTAATTTATATGTTTATTTTCCTTATATTCCCCTCCCTCCTCTCCTCCCATTCCATCTTCACACACTCCTCCTCCATGCCTCAGGTCAGAGTCTTTTTAAGCACCTAAAGAGATGTTCGTGTTTTTTTTCCTTCAGTTTGTTTATATGGTGGATTACACTGATAGATTTTCATATACAGAAGCATCCCTGCATCCCTTGGATGAAGCCTACTTGATCATGGTGGATGATATATTGGATGTGTTCTTGGATTCAGTTTGCAAGTATTTCATTGAGTATTTTTGCATCAACTTTCATAAGGGAAATTGGCCTGAAATTCACTTTGTTGAGTCTTTGTGTGGTTTCGGTATCAGGCTGACTGTGACCTCATCGAATGAGTTTGGCAATGATCCTTTTGTTTCCATTTTGTGGTATGGTTTGAGGAGTGTTGGTATTAGCTCTTCTTTGAAAGTCTGGTAGAATTCTGTGCTAAAACCATTCCCAACTATGGATAATCTATATATTTCTGCAGAGGTAATCTTTTTTTCTTTTAAATTGAAAATAGATTGTTTTCTCATTTAATTCAACCCAGCCACAGTTTTCCTTCCCTCTGGCCTCCCTGGCTCTCCCCACCTACCTGTCTTCCTGATCCACCCAACCCTGAGCCCACACCCCTTCTGTGCCTTCCCCCATATCCTCTTCAGAAAAGAGCAGGCCTCTAAGAGAGGGCAGCTAAACAGGACAAAACAAGACACAATAAGACAAGGTGAAAGCCCTTGTATCAAGACAGGACAAGACAACCCAAAAGGAGAAAAAGAGTCTCATCACAAAAACTGATTATCTGATAGGAGAACTGTTCAAAGTGCTTTGAAAGTAAGCCATGCCATTAGCACCTTGCTGGTTCCCTCACACATACGCAACTGTACTTAAAATATCTACAACACAATCACACATTTTGCTAGAATTAGACATAAATCAGCTTATTTACATGATGTTATTCAAAAATAATATATTAGATCTGAGAATATTACAGTGCACCTACCTTGATTTAAACAAAAACCAACAGCACATGTTAAAAATACAGAATTTTTTAACCAGAAACCTTCAATGGTTAAACAACTTTCAAATTTTTTTTTACAAATGTACATTTTGAACTACTTTAGATATTATTTCACAAATAACCATCTTTTCACCTATGTTTACTTCTGAAAATCTTTATAAGAAACTAGTTAATTAACAATTTTTAAAACTGCTATCCATGTTCTCTGCAGCTGCCATAATTAGCCATACAAATTTGTGAGAAAATGCCTTTTCATATGAATTGGTAGCTGTTCAAGGTTACATGTTGATTATTATCAATAAATCCTCTTAATAAAAGAGAAGCAAAACTTAAATGAAAACAGCCAGTGGCTTATAAACACAGTGAACAATTTTCTTGTTTCTAGAGAATATTTTCATATGTTGTAAGTGGCCACTATATTGGTTCCTTTTCAAGTTTCTCTAAAAAAAAAACTACCAAATCAGCCCAGAGTGGGCCTCCCTCAGGGATTCCACAGCACTGACTTGAGAATGAAGATAGTGAAGATGAGCCCTTGGTACCAACAGTTTCTAGAAGCAAAGACAAAAACCCTGGGCAGGAGCTGGGCAAAAAACTAGTAACTAACCCGTCCTACATTTTCTCACCAGCTCTGAAGTTTCCATATAGAATATGTATATTCCCCCTACAGTGATTATAAATTTTCTATAAAATTTATTCAGATATATTAAATAAATTACATCATGCTTTATAAAACAAATATCCAATGCCTTGGAGGTACAGTAGAGAGCAAGCAGCTTGAGGTAGGTTATTGTGAACAATCTGAGACGACTGACTGTGCTCTACCAGTGAGTGGTACACAGCTGCCGCTAGCTTGTGACCCTGCAGAGTTCTGCAGATGAGCCCTCTCATGTCTTCTTCCACCCTCATGGACCGCAGAGAGGAAGCTAGTGGTTGTCTGTGCATTTGGGATGCAACTACCACTTGGTGTCCTTTCCTTTGCTTCATCAGTGCTATCAGCAGAAACATTGCTTCCTGCTTCTTCTTTCATACTATGCCCTTTGCACTGCTTGGATGTGTGTGGACATCAATTTCAAAGCAGTAATTTTCCATTCATTCTTGATGTTTAACTGAAATTGGGCATGTTTACCTATTAGTTGGACTCTATTAAAAAAAAAACCTGTCAACTCACAGGTTCTGAACCACAGAAAACACTGAAATAACTATGACTTTGGGGAGTCATGTGCAGAGTTGCCCCCCCCCATCTTGATAATGGAAGTTTTCTATCATAGCTCATGGACTCGGCAGGCAACTGCAAGAACAAAACAAGGTTGGCAAGGGACTTGACCACCTTGGAGGAGGCAATGCCAGACAGGTGATTGACTCACAAGCCATGGGTGTTACTACCTTTATTACATGTGAATCTTAAAAGGAAAAATAAAATAAACCATGCAATTTCATCACAAGTGTCCTCTGATTGCTTATTAGGGAAGACATCTGTCTAGTTTTACTCAAGAACATTGTTTCTATGAAACTTCTAGTCACTGTTTCCTTTATTATTTTAATAATAAAGGAGTATCGTGTTTTCTTTGTTATCAAATGAATGAACGCTTTTTCAGAAAAGTTGTTTCTGCACATTTAATCTATTGATGATAAAATTAAAAACTATATGAGAGGAAAAGGGGGATATTTATTAAATTTTCACTGATAGCAATCTATATTTGACATTCTCAATTTCTTTGTCTGACTCTGGTAAAGAAAAATTCATTAACTGAGATCAGAAACTCCACAGCAGCTCTGCATAACACAGACTTTGAAAAAGATGCAATTTGTTTTTATTTTTAATCATGCAGGTACTGATTTCATGAATATTTTCAATTATTTTCAACTTTGTTTGAGCGAGTTACTTCGAGAAACTTTTGCTAATGAAAGTGAACTTGTCCACCTTTGTGCCTTTAGTTTTGAAAATGAGAAGTTGAATCATGCAGTGAGGAAAACTCAAGGCAGCCAGAACTCTCCTTGGCTTTGCTAAGTCATCTGTCTCCAGAGTCTAGAAGGGCTACAAACTCAAAAGGGTTAACATAATGTTTTGGTTGAATTAGAATATAACATTAGCAAATCAGAATTGTTATACCGGCCAGAGATATTGCTTTCTATCTGGAAACCTGTTGGCAAACTAGCCTCTGAAGTCATATGTGTCTCTGCACATGATTCCCCAGAGTCAAATGAGTGTTAATCTTGCCACGACTGTGTCAAGAAAGGATTAGAAGGTGTGACCTTGTTGGAGGAGGTGACACAGGGAGTGGGCTTTGAGGCTTCAAAAGCTCATTACCTGGACTGGTCTCCTTAGCCACTGTTCTGCTGTAGTGAAAAAATCCCACAACATGACCAAGGCAACTTATAAAAGAAAGCATTTAATGGGGGCTTGCTTATAGTTTCAGAGAGTTAGTCCATTATCATCACGGTGGGAGAGTATGTGGACAGGAGGACAGGAATGACACAGGAGAAGTAGCTGAGAGCTTACATCTTATCTACAACTTGCAGCCAAAGAGTGAGAGAGTGAGACCAATCAAGGTGTGAGCTTTTAAAGCCTCGAAGCCTACTCCCAGTAACATGCCTCTTCCAACAGGGTTACACCTTCTAATCCTTTCAGAACAGTTCCACTAACTGGGGCCCAAGCATTCAAACATATGACTCTCTGGGGGCTATTCTCATTGAAACCACCACACCTCCCAAAGTTACTACAAGGGAAACAGTGAGGCTCTCTTTGGAGGAGTACTCTCTAGATGATGGAACTGGTCTCCAAAGCTATAGGAATCATTAAAAGTCACATGCCTAAAGAATGTTGTTCAGGATTTTATTTACTATTCTAAATTTACTATCCAAGGAGAAAGCACAGAACAGAAAACAAAAGGCAGACATATTATAAAAATGAAATTTGTTCATAAATAAGCAAGGTCCTACATGGATGATGTCTCAGACTGATGCAGACAGAATTACCCAGTTCCACCTACAACCCTGCCAGAAGCCAAGCTATGACTGGCCCTGGGTTTGTGTGTCATACCCTTCCTCTCTACACTGTGACATGGGACATTCTGACAGCATAGTTTATCTTGCAGCCTGGATTTCCCTTAAAGCCATATATTAATAAGCACAAATTGTCAGGTACCTTGCTCAAGTTGGAAGTTGCACAACCTTCATTGACATGTTATTAATTCATTATTGCCATGTTGCTAATTTATATATGACTTGTTACTAATTGTTTGGCTTTCATTACACACAAACAAGCCTTTTACCAAAAGGAAACAAACAAACAAACAAATAAAAGACTAGCAAAGTGACTTTCCAAGTGACCAGTGCAAACAGCTCCAGCAGCTCACATTGCAGGACATACCCAGGGACAGCCAGGACCAAGGTGCTTAAACAGATGATCCTATCAATACAACAATCTTTTTTTTTTAAAGATTTATTTATTTATTATGTGTACAGTGTCCTGCCTGCATGCCGGAAGAGGGCATCAGATCACATTGTAGATGTTTGTGAGCCACCACATGGTTGCTGGGAATTGAACTCAGGACCTCTGGAAGAGCAGTCAGTGTTCTTAACCTCTGAGCCATTTTTCCAGCTCCCCAGCCCAAAATCACAATCTTTGTCAAGGGCCTTTGATGAGAAGGTGAGGACTACTGCCACACTGGGAGCCTTTAGGGGCTCTAGGTAGGTGAATCCTGATTCAGTGGGGTTTAATCCACTTAATCCACACTGCCATTCTGTGGTGTTGGTGTGAAAAGCTTTTCCATCTTCACATGAATTTTATTTGTTGGTCTAATTTGCATATATCATCAGCATGGGTGCAGGGGTGAGGTGCTGAGGATGGGTGGGTTGGGAGAGGTCACCACTGTCTTTCCCTTCAATGAGTCTTCACTTGGGTGTTGGTTTCACCCCCTTTTATCCTAACTGTCTGCATTACAAAGTGTTCTAATGACAGCTTTACAATGAATTCATCCTGTGGCTCAGAGTGAAATGGCATCTTGTGCTTCTTGCTGCTGGTTGTCAAGAGTCCTAACAGGCTTATACTCCTCACTCTGTTTTTCCCTCTACAACAAGCATGTCTGGTCTCGGCATGAGGCCTGACTAGGGCTTCCTGAAGATCCCACTCCAGTGCTGTCTGGCTAACTGGAGGACCCCAACAGCAGCCAAATACACAGGAAGCTAAATCTATCCTGCTGAAGGAGATGGAGAGAGCTTCTCAGTGGGTTGCTAGTGATTCCAAGTTTTCAACTTCTCTGTATTGTCTTGGACGGCATGGGCTCAAAAAAAAAATGCTTTAAAGAAAACTATTCTCTCCAAATTTTCTCTCACAATTTTGGATTCTGCTGTTCAGAATATTAACCATTTTTATCATTCTGTGCTTCATAAAGCCTTAGCTTAAATTTTATTTTCATATTTAATGCAAAGAGAAAAGGTGGCACACTTGAGAGGAATTTGGAAGTGGCTGCTGTCTGCTAATGGAAGCATGGTAAATGACCAATCTCTCGTGCTTGACATAGATGCTCAGAAATTAATAAATATTAATTTTTGTCTCTGCCAGTTTTTTAAATCTCCATTCATGCACTTAATTTCCTTTTATGGTCCTGTGTTTTTAAAATGGCAATTTCTGTATGTTTTAACACTTTACTGGAAGTAATTGTAAAGTACCCAAAATGAGATGAATAAATTTGAGTAAATGAAGGCATTCTAGCTTCACATTAGCCATACGTCTGCGTGGGGAGCTCATGTGGAGCTGAGACTCTTGCTGTTTGATGCTGTTTCACAACCTCCTGGTACACCATATCGTAATGGCTGGGCCTAAACAAATCAATGCAAACTGACCTTGTGCACTAGCGGGCCCCACTATCCTAGATACACTAACCAAGAAAATGATCAGGAAGCCTTGGATCCCAGGAACTTCTGAGTACATTGCAACAGCTCTAGTAGCCTCTTGCCTGTGGCCAAGCCCACAAATCCTTAGCAATTTAAGGGCCCATCATGGAAGCAAGCAGATGAACAGGCAACCTCAGCCATGCCCACGGAGAAGGCCTCATCCACGCCCACAGAAAACTTAGCCATATCCAGCCTAAGCCACACCTACAGAGGAAATGTCAGGCAGAGGTAGCCTCAGCAAAAGAGGGTAGCTTAGCCGCGCCCAGAGAGGAAGCTGATGCTGTGTTCAAAGCCACACATTCCCAAAAAGCAACCTCACATAAGCTGCTTTCCGTATTTCATCATTTTTCCCTTTAAGCACAATTTTAAAATATTCATATTCATAATTCATGGATTTATTCAGCACATGTGCCTTCTATCTGTTCTTTTGGAATCCTACCTTCCAATAAAGAGTTTTATTGCAAGAAATGCATGGATGTGTTGGCAATTTAAATATTTTAATATATACTAAAGTATAGCCTGAAACACACACACACATACACACATACACACACAGGAGAGAGAGAGAGAGAGAGAGAGAGAGAGAGAGAGAGAGAGAGAGAGAGAGAGAGAGAGAGAATGAATATGAATTTGGGAGTCTGAAATAAGCCTGATAGATCATCCTATGGTATAATGAATAGGTGGGGGAATATTTGAGGACAGTAATTTTTAATAAAAAGTATGATCTGTCTGTATCTCTTGTCTTCCACGTGGTGGTGTTGAAATTACTTTTGCCCAGCTGGGTTCTAATTACCACTAATTGAATGCTCTGATATCAGTAAAAAAGACACATTGTGACCATAGCATATCAGTTCCCTGGTCCCTAATGCTCCAAGGGACAGTAGGTACTTCCGGGAAACATCTGTCATTTTTGGAGCTCTGTTCACAATCTCTTCCCAGCGCTCCCATTAACTTTAATGAAAGGAACAAGAGACAGGGTGAGACAGGGCAGAGAGAGGAGAGGAAGCGGGTGTTTGATTGCTCGCCACAGGCCCCACTGCTCGGAAGCCGCCACGTTACCTCCTTGAAACTTGTGCTTACAGCAATTAGATGATGAGCAAGATATCTGTGTGAACACCTGAGCACACAGAGTCCCCTCCAGATGTGCACAGCAGGCAATGACAGTGACTGCATGGCTTGGCTCTGGAACTAAATGTGCAGCCTGCCCTCATCCCATCTGGTAACAGAGGTCACTGGTAAGTACTTGGCGAAAACACAAGTGGCGGTCTTCATAAAATACAGGACGTGTTAGGTCAGAAACTTAGGACACCACCTTCTCTGGAAGTCAAATGTGGGGGCTTCTGGTGCTTTCCGCATGCAGCAATGGCTGTCCCTTGCTGGTGTCACTCACTAGCTCACTGTTATAGGCTCTGAAAGAACGAATAATGAGTGCTGCAGAAGTCTTTGGCCAAGCTGAGGAAGCTCCAGAGAGAGATGACTGCGGTCTGCCAGTCTGTATTTAACCCCCACAGTGTCATGTGTAGTATGGGATAATCTCATCACAGGCTCCTCCATGAGATGGACTAGAATCTGAACCAGGAGTAGGGGGCATTGGCAGGCCCTGAGTGAACCAGTAGCTATGTAACTTTGAATTTCTAGCCTCCTAAACTGTGAGAAACATGTTTGTCTTTTTAAAAAATCTAACTTATCACGATCTGCTATACTGGCCCGAGCTGCTCACATTCCTGAAAGGCACAGAGAAGCCTAGTGCATAGAAAACTTTCCTCCAAGCAAACAAGAGGGCTGATGACTTAAAAGAGTCATATAAAGAGGCATTTGAAGAATTTCAGAAAAACACAAATAACCAGATGAAGGAAATTATTAAAACAGTTCAAGACCTGAAGATAAAAATGGAAGAAATCATAAAAGAACGCACGGAAGAAAAACGCGATCGAGAAGCATCAGAAAAGAAAGCAAACATCTCAGAGGTGGCCTTATCTAACAGATTGCAAGAAATGGAAGAACGAATATCAGGACTTGAAGATACAATCGCACAATTGGAAACAATCATCCAGGATAATGCTAAATCTGAAAAGTTCCTGACACAAAGCGTTCATGAAATAAAAGACAACATGAAAAGAAGAAACTTGAGAATAATAGGGATAGAGGAAAGAGAAGGTAACCGACTCCACAGCCCAGAAAATATCTTTAACCGAATAATAGAAGAAAATTTCCCCAATTTGAAGAAGGAGATGCATACGAACATACAAGAGGCCTACAGAACACCAAATAGAATAGACCCAAAAAGAAAATCTTCCCGCCACATAATAATAACAACACAAAATATACAGAACAAGGAAAAAATATTAAAAGCGGCAAGAGAAAAAGGACGAGTAACATATGAAGGCAAACCTATCAGAATCACTCCTGACTTCTCAGCAGAGACCATGAAAGCCAGAAGGGCCTGGACAGAGGTTCTGCAAACGCTAAGAGAACACAGATACCAGGCAAGACTACTATATCCAGCAAAATTATCAATAACCATTGGAGGTGAAGACAAGATATTCCATGACAAAAACAAATTCACACAATACCTAGCAACAAATCCGGCTTTACAGAAGTTACTAGAAGGAAAACTCCACCCCAACCGGTCAAACTACAACCAAAAATACATAAGAAATAAATAACTACACCATTGCAAAATCACAACTTCACAAAAACTCGATTGTTATAAATACCAAAAATGAAGGGACTTACCAATCACTGGTCATTAATATCTCTCAACATTAATGGTCTCAACTCTCCAATAAAAAGACACAGACTAACAGAGTGGATGCATAAACACGACCCAACATTCTTCTGCATTCAAGAAACACATCTCAACCACAAGGACAGACATTGCCTCAGAGTGAAAGGTTGGGGAAAAATATTCCAAGCAAATGGTCACAAGAAACAAGCTGGGGTAGCTATTCTAATATCTAATAAAATAGACTTTCAACCAAAATTAGTCAAAAGGGACAAGGATGGTCACTTCATACTTGTCAAAGGTAAAGTCAACCAGGAAAACATCACGATTTTGAACATCTATGCTCCGAATACAAGGGCTCCGACATTTGTAAAAGAGTTATTAACAAAGCTTGCCCCATTCATCGATACCCACACATTAATAGTGGGAGACTTCAACACCCCACTTTCACTCAAGGATAGGACTTTGATTTCAAAACTAAGCCGGGAAATAACTTCATTAACCAATGTCATGAATCAAATGGATCTAACAGATATCTACAGAACTTTCCACCCAAACGCAAAGGAGTATACCTTTTTCTCAGCACCCCATGGAACGTTCTCTAAAATTGATCACATAGTTGGTCACGAAGCAAACCTCAACAGATACAAGAAGATTGAAATAATACCTTGTATCTTATCAGATCACCATGGTCTAAGGCTGGACTTCAACAACAATAGAAATAACAAAAAGCATACCAACACGTGGAAACTAAACAACTTTCTACTTAATGACACATGGGTCACGGAAGAAATAAGGGAAGAAATAAAAGACTTCCTGAAATTCAATGAAAATGATGGAACAACATACCCAAATTTGTGGGACACATTGAAAGCAGTGCTAAGAGGAAAATTCATAGCACTAAGTGCCTTTAAAAAGAAAATGGAGTCATCCCACATAAACAACCTAACAACACATCTGGAAGCCCTAGAAAAAAAAGAAGCAGAAACACCCAAGAGGAGTAGACGCCTGGAAATAATCAAACTCAGAGCTGAAATCAATAAATTAGAAACAAAGACAACAATCCAAAGAATCAACAAAACCAAGAGCTGGTTCTTTGAGAAAATTAACAAGATAGACAAACCGTTAGCCAACCTAACTAAAAGACAAAGAAAAGCTATCCAAATTAACAAAATCAGAAATGAAAAGGGAGACATAACAACAGACACCGAAGAAATACAAAGAATCGTAAGGACCTACTTCAAAGACATTTATGCCACAAAATTTGAAAATTTAAGGGAAATGGACAAATTTCTCGACCGATTCCATTTACCAAAATTGAACCAAGACCAGATAAACAAATTAAATAGCCCTATTTCGCCTATAGAAATAGAAGCAACCATTGATAGTCTTCCAACCAAAAAAAGCCCAGGGCCAGATGGTTTCAGCGCAGAATTCTACCAGTCCTTCAAAGAGGAGCTAATACCGATACTATTCAAGCTATTCCGAAAGATAGAAATGGATGGAATATTACCAAACTCCTTTTATGAGGCCACAGTCACATTGATACCTAAACCCCACAAAGACCCAACAAAAAAAGAGAATTTCAGACCAATTTCTCTTATGAACATTGATGCAAAAATACTCAACAAAATACTCGCAAAGCGAATACAACAGCATATCAAAGACATCATTCACCATGACCAGGTAGGCTTCATTCCAGGAATGCAGGGATGGTTTAACATACGGAAATCCATCAATGTAATCCACCATATAAACAAACTGAAAGAGAAAAACCATATGATCATCTCTTTAGATGCAGAAAAAGCATTTGACAAAATCCAACACCCATTTATGTTTAAAGTTCTGGAGAGATCGGGAATACAAGGCACTTTTCTAAACACAATAAAGGCTATATATAGCAAACCAATAGCCAACATTAAATTAAATGGAGAGATACTCAAGGAAATCCCTCTAAAATCAGGGACCAGACAAGGCTGCCCACTTTCCCCATACCTCTTTAATATAGTTCTTGAAGTTCTAGCCAGAGCAATAAGACATCAAAAGGAGATCAAGGGGATCCAAATGGGAAAGGAAGAAGTAAAATTATCCCTATTTGCAGATGATATGATAGTGTATATAAGTGACCCCCAAAATTCCACCAGAGAACTCCTACAGCTGATAAACACCTTCAGCAAATTGGCAGGATACAAAACAAACTCAAAAAAGTCAGTAGCTTTCCTTTATACAAATGACAAACAGGCAGAGGAAGAAATTAGAAAAATTACTCCCTTCACGATAGCCACAAGCAATATAAAATATCTAGGAATAACCCTAACCAAGCAAGTGAAGGATTTATTTGAAAAAAACTTTAAACCTCTGAAGAAAGAGATTGAAAATGACATCAGAAGATGGCGGGATCTACCATGTTCGTGGATTGGAAGAATCAACATAGTAAAAATGGCCATCTTACCAAAAGCAATTTACAGATTCAATGCAATCCCTATCAGAATACCTACTAAATATTTTGTAGATATTGAAAGAACAATTCTCAACTTCATATGGAGAAACAAAAAGCCCAGAATAGCAAAAACAATCCTTTACAATAAAAGATCCGCTGGAGGAATCTCCATACCTGATCTCAAGCTGTACTATAGAGCAACAGTAATTAAAACAGCATGGTACTGGCACAGCAATAGGCTAGTGGATCAATGGAATCGAACTGAAGACCCAGAGATGAATCCACACACATTTGCTCACCTGATTTTCGACAAAGAAGCCAAATCCATTCAATGGAAAAACGACAGCATCTTCAACAAATGGTGCTGGTCTAACTGGATGTCTACATGTAGAAAAATGCAATTAGACCCCTATTTGTCACCATGCACAAAACTCAAGTCCAAGTGGATTAAAGACCTCAACTTAAAACCACAGACATTAACCCAGTTAGAGGAAAAAGTGGGGAAGAGTCTGGAACTCATAGGCACAGGAGACAACTTCCTGAACAGAACACCAACAGCCCAGGCCTTAACATCAACAATTAATAAATGGGACCTCATGAGGCTGAGAAGCTTCTGTAAGGCTGGTGACACTGTCAAGAGAACAAAGCGACAGCCTACAGACTGGGAAAAGATCATCACCGACTCTTCATCTGACAAAGGTCTAATATCCAAAATATATAAAGAACTTAAGAAATTAAACACCACCAAACCAAATAACCCAATAGAGAAATGGGGCGCAGAGCTAAACAGAGAATTCTCAACAGAGGAATATCAAATGGCTGAGAAACACTTAAAGAAATGCTCGACCTCCTTAGTCATCAGAGAAATGCAAATCAAAACGACACTGAGATTCCATCTTACACCCATCAGAATGGCTAAGATCAATAACTCAACTGACACCTCATGCTGGCGAGGGTGTGGAGAAAGAGGAACACTCCTGCATTGCTGGTGGGAATGCAAACTAGTACAACCACTTTGGAAAGCTATCTGGTGCTTTCTCAGAAAAATGGGAATAGGGCTTCCTCAAGACCCAGCTATTCCACTCCTTGGAATATACCCAGAGGATGTACTACCACACAACAGGGACATATGCTCAACCATGTTCATAGCTGCCTTATTCATAATAGCCAGAACTTGGAAACAACCTACGTGTCCCTCAACAGAAGAATGGATAAAGAAACTGTGGTACATTTACACTATGGAATACTACTCAGCTATTAAAAACAAGGAATTTCCAAAATTTGTGGACAAATGGATTGAACTAGAAATTGTCATAATGAGTGAGTTCACACAGAAGCAAAAAGAGCTAAATGGTATATACTCACTTATATCGAGACACTAGCCCAAGGTGTACGTCCCCATGAAAAACTGTACCTACCAGAATAATGGGTAAGAGGGGAGGACATCCTATTGAATCTTTAGGTGTGAGAAGCCTGGGAGAAAGAGGAAATGGAAGGATCCAGTGGGTCCTGGAAAACTACAGGCGAGTCTGGGCCCTGGGGTCCTCCGCAAACTGTGGCAACAGCCAAGGAAAAAATAGGCAGTAAAAACCTTGAACCCCTACCCGGACTAGCCGATGGACATTCTCCACTGTTGAGTGGAGAAGAAGATCTAACTCTCACACAAACTCTGGTGCCCCATATTTGATCATATCCCTTGGATGGAGATGCCTGGTGGCACTCAGAGGAAAGATAATAGGTCACCAAGGAGAGACTTGATACCGTATGAGCATATTCAGGGGGAGGAGATCCCCCTCAGACACAGACATAGGGGAGGGGAGTAGGGGGGGGAAGTGGGAGGAAGGGAGGGATGGGAGGATACATGGGATGGGCTAACAACTGAGATGTAATATGTATAAATTAATAAAAATGTATTAAAAAAAAAAAAAAAAAAAAAAAAAAAAAAAAAAAAAAAAAAAAGAAAACTTTCCTCCAAAAAGACTGATTGCTTTCAATACTGCAACGCCCAAACGTGGTCTGTACCCCCAGAATTCAAATATTAATACCAGAGAAAGAACCTCCCTGGTATTTTAAACTCTGCGTGAGAAAGGATGTTGTCGTTACTTTCAATAACTGGCTCACCAGGATAACATTTTTCCTACTTGATTACCCTTTTGTTTTCTGACACTTTGTATGGGTTTGTACAGGGTATTTTTCAATGTGTAACTGATAGTCCTCTCAACCATCACAGTATTAGTATACAACCAGGAACTGACTCATGCAGGGGGGGAATTGAACCCTTTCACTGTCCACAGGTACATATGAGGGCTGTCTTTTCACACTGTAATAAGTATGCATCAGGAAGATACAGTGGGGGTTCAGAATGTCAGGCTTACCACAGGGCTGTGCAGTGGTGCATTTTAACAGCTTTAAGCAGCTCCTCGTCTCCTGTGATTGGGGGATCATATCATCTTACTCCTCTTCCAAAGCATTTGGGAAGGAAATAGCCAACAAGTGGTCCTGCCTGCTTTTCTTCTTGCATTTTCTTTATATTCTTCATTCTTGAGGCTTCTGCCTTGGCTTTCTCATTTAAACCCATGGCTAACCTCTGCTCACCACCAAGAAACCGACTTAATTTTCTTTGTATCAAGGCCGTGTTCCTCCCCCTTTGCTCAAATGCTATGCAGTCTTGGTGCATGTGCATTTGACCCAGTTTCCAGAACTTTCCATCTGCTGGGTCTCTTAACTTGCTCCCTGATTTCTGCCTTGGAACATTATTGTGCTCCAGGGAGTAGCATCATGCATTCATTAGCTGTGCACGGAGACTCTCTGTCCATGCTTGTGCTTTGCAAGGTCAAAAGGAGATGGCCACTGTGGGAACGCGTGACTCATTCACACCTTCAATAGGTCAGAAGGAACATGGTCCCCTAAGTGAGGATCCACTCTCTCTACCTGTGGAAAAGTCTTTGAGAAAACAGGACTTGAAATAGCCATGTTGATCCCCACATTACACTGACTCACGTCAACCCTTGCCTAAACTCATGGGCATGCAGGGCTAGCTTACTTATGTGGCGTTTCTGTTTTTTTAGTTTTCCCATCTGTAAAATGGGGATAGTAGAGGTCAAGGGTCATGGGTGATCATTGGGCTCATACATGGTTAGCTCTGTGAGCTAGGCTCTGCTCATGGACCATAACCTGGCATTATTACTGCCAGCACTTCATTCTCTTGAAGAACAGGCAATTTATTGAACAAACCATTTTCACATATGCTCTATAACAGGGGATCTATTCAGAAGTGTGCCAAGTAGCTAGGAATATTGGTGAGAAAGAAGACCATGTTTGTTATATGCATCTAAGTGCATGCAAACTGGCCAGGATACTGGAGCTTTGTAGAAAGTCAAGGAGACAGTGGGGGAGGAAAGGGAGCCAGAAGGAGAGCAGATGATGACGAAAGACAAAGGGAAGAGGGAAGAGATCCAGTCACAAGGAGCTCATAGCCTCTCTTCTGTGGCCTCTTTAGCTACCAATGAAGATTGGTACCCTTTAGCTTTAGCTACCATTTAGCTTCCTAATGAAGATTGATACCCAAGACTGATACCACAATGTTTGTTTTGCAAATAGGGAAAGAGGCTTGGAGAATTTGCAGTCAGTGCACAGAATGGTGGGAACGGACCCCAATTCCAGGTTTTCTAGTTCCCCTCCTTTGAAACTCCAGTTTTAAGTTCTCTGAGCCTTCTTTGCATACCTAGAATTACATGTGTTTCACCTGCATGGAAGGTGAGCCATTCGGGATAAGATGAGCGCGATACGGAGAAAGATGCCCACGATACACACTACACACAGGTGGTGGGAAGATGCTCTAGATTCTTAATGACTCTTCTGTTTTCTCCCCTCATATGCTTCCCCCAGTACAGGATGCTCCATAGCCTATGCTGAGCCTGGCTTAGGTCATACAGTGTACTGTATTTTTGGACCATAACACACACACTGTATGTAGAGCAGTAAAACAAGAAAAAAAATATTCTGAACCACACTGAAGACATCGGTAAGTGACCTCTTTGTTGATGCCCAATGGACAGCAGTCAGATCATAAGGTGCACGCTAATTCCCCTCACTTTTTTGGTGGGGAATACATCTTATGGTCTGAAAAATATGTTTTCTTCTTTTTTAATTTTTAAATTTAAAAAATATTCATATATATATATTTATATTATCACACATATATACAATAAACTACCCACAGCAAGAAGAACTAGGAAACAATCAGAAATTGTATAAATGTTACATTAGGAGTGTTTTGGCTATTTGTATTTGGCAACCTTGAAGAAAATATCTTTCCTATCTTGGTATGTCTAAAATTCTGAATGTAAATCAATATCTATCATATCTCATCTTTGTCAACTTAAAACATCTATCTAGACCTAAAAACATCTTAACTCCTAAACAACTAAGCTTAATTGTAAAACTAAACACACACAGTGTTTTCATGGCAAGCTCCATGATTAGAGCCTTGGGCATGGTTGGGTGCTCGTTGAGAAACCTTCGGTCAGCCAGATAGGAGAGTCAGCTGCAGCTTCAGGCAAAGGAGGTTCAGAGATATCAGGCCAGGAAAGGATCAGACAAGACTGCACAGCATGTGCTGTGGATGAGACCACCTCATGATGACAGAGGGGAATATGACATCAAATTATGGACCCTGGTGTCTCCACTGAGATACTATGCAGGGGCCTCACTCACTGATGGAAGTCCAACCCACTGCAGTTAGAAAACTCAAATCCTTGCTGAGCAAATATTTTGCTGTGCAGAGCTTTAGCTTTCAAAGCACTTGGTGTTTTGGTTCTGAGCCGATAAGCCTGGACAAAGAGCCATGCATGTCTCCTGGGCACAATATGATATTAAATAGTAACTAAGCTTTTTTGAAGCCAGCACTAAGTGCAACAAGGAAACATTCTACTCAAGTATAATATTTTGGGTGTTTTTTTTTTTTTTTTAGTTAAGAAAAGTTGTAGCAAGAAATCTGATTTTAAGACACTAGGATTTGTTTTCAAGGTGACAGAATGATTTACTGACTCAGGGATCAGTGTCTATTATATACACATATATCCATCCATGTGTGATGTATGCATGTGTTTATATATGTGTCTATATATATGTTTGTATGGCTGTACAGTGTGCATACATATTTGTTTGTGCACTGTGTGTATATGTGCATACTTACACTCATGTGTGCCAGTGTACATATATGAAGAGAGAAAAATACAGATATAGAGGATAAAAGAGAGTGAATCAGAAGGAGAATCATGAAAGAGAGGAGTTCTGCCTAGAAAACAAGACTTTCTTTCAAGTAAAACCCTGTAAAATAATACAGATTAGATTTTAATGAGTATTTTTGGGGGCAGTGTACAGATGTGGTAGACAACTGATGCCAAAGATGGCTCTGCGCACTTCTTTCTCACTTGGATTCTGTTCTTACGTTTGAAAATGTTGTAGCTTTATGCCCCTTGGGTGGTGCTTCATGGAAAAGTATGAAACAGAGCCCCTGTGTTTCTCTGTATGGTATGATGGATACCAGTGGATTCTTCTATCCCGCCACACAGAGTGGAGTATAATAGAAGCTACCTAAAAATACTGATGTCATAAATTTAATTTTTATTTTGTTGATTAGTCCCCCACCATTTAGGATGATAAATTTTCTGAGAATACTGTTTTCATAATAGGGATATCCATTTATTTTTATTGGGGATACACAGTATCTTCTTTTTAAATAAAAAGTAAATAAATCCACACATACCTTCTTGCCTGATCTCACTATATCTTGCACACATAAGCACATGAGTTCTCACATAGGAACAAACAAACACACACACACACACACACACACACACACACACACACAGCATGAAGCATGCTGCACAGGGTTTGGAATAGAATGACACTATCCTTTACTGACTCTCCACAGTTAGAGGCGATTTGCATATCACTATTCACTTCATGGCTCTCCTTAGGTTTGATAAACGTTATGCCATCAATAGCTGTTCTTTCCTGACCTCCATCCTCTAGCTGGACCGCAGTATTCTCCATCCACCCTAAAAGAATCAGAAACTTTCTTGTTGCTAAGACTGAGTCCTGGGTCAGCCTGAAAATCAAATAGACTTTCCTCCCCAGATCATCGTGGTCTCTGTCATCAAAAATGTAAATAATTCCATATAAAGTAGAACATTTTGGTTTTGAACTCTATTCCCAAATTTCTTCTTCTTTTTCTTCTTCCTCTTCCTACTTTTCTCTTCCTCCTCCTCCTTCTCTTTCCTTTGTTCCTTCATTCTTCTCTCCTCTCTGTCTCTCCCCTTCCCCGCCCTCTCTCCCTCCTTTTTCTCTCTATTTCCCCACTACAGTTTCCCTAAGTTCTGATTTATTTCACATTTCCTTATATCCAGACAACTCCAAAGTCCAGACACTTGTACTGGAATCTTTGGTGAAGTGAGTGGGCTCCTTGGCTCATGGGAAGGGCATTATATTGACTTCATACCTCTTTCCCATCATCCACTGCTTTAATATGGAGGTGGTGGGGAAGGATTAGTATGAGGAAAGCTTTGTACCTCACCTTCCTCCAGTTAAGAGTCTGACATTTTCAAATATTTCCCATGCTCTAATAGTACAGAACAAACTTCCAAGGGTGTGCTTAACACACAGATTCCCGAGCACAGCCAAATGTCTCCAGTCACGCATGCTGATCATATGCTCCGAAACCTGAATATGAAAGAACTTCCCTGTGAAGGGTGGCAGCCAGCCTCATCACCATATGGCCAGCCACAGCTCCAAGCATCCCTTTGCCTTCCTGCTGCTGTGGCTATCACACCCATTTACTCAATGAAATATCCAATTGTCCATCAATCCATACAAGTAGTCCATATAACTACTAGCAGTTAGGGTCACCTACAGCTCCCCCAAGTCACATTTTTTATACCAAGAGAATTATGGATCACAATGAGTGTTTTATCAAGATAAAAATGAGTCTCATTGGGTTGTGTTTGAGTTTCATTGCAGAGCTTTCCTCTAAAATGTGTAGGTGTGTTTTATTGCCCTGTCAGCAAAGTGCATGGCTTCCTTTCCTATACAGATTTCTTGACTTTCATATCTGCACCTTGCGTTTCACACAGAGCTAGGATTGCCCCTACATTTTTCTGCTTTGCACCTTTTTATCCAAGGTCCAATGGCAACCCTCTTTTAAGTGAGACATCCTGATGTCACTGGAAAACAGTCTCCTGCTGTAGACCATACTAGCATCTTTTCAGTAGGGCTTCTAGCTTCCTCCTTCGTGGACACAGGCTGATAACAGCTGACACTGCTAACCTGTCATTGGAGGAGTTCCTGATCCAAATTTTACTCTTTACTTAGAGAAGGCAAATGTCATCAATCCTGTTTTATCTATCATTGGAAAAAAAATGACTGAGAGTTTGACCATCTAAACCACGTGGTCTGGCTTTGTACAGAATGCATATAATATTTAATTTTTCCTTTACTCATTTAGGACCAATTCTCTTGAGATGGCTTGACTATCTCCACAAAGCAGAAGAGAGACTGTCTGGAGCAAGAAAATGGATTGACAAAGTAGAGATAAAAAACAAAAACCAAAAACCAAACAAACAACCCCCCCCAAAAAAAAACAAAAACAAAATTCAAAGGAACCTAGTAGTCAGATTTGGGTCTCAAAGCATAACACAGAACATGGCTGTGTATAATTTCAGCCCCAGCCCTGTGGAACAGTGAGCCTGAGTGGACCACAGGAGCTCAGGTGATTATTGACTTCCTACCCTAAAGAAATGCTTCCTGCTGGGACAGGTTTACACACTAACATTTTCCACCTGACTTCATTCGGTAGTCATAGCAAGACCCTTAAAGAAGCAAAGAAGGACTCTGTTCAAGCCTGAGCATTGGTTGTTTTTAAAATAACTCAGAATTATTTTGATTTTGGCCCTCATCTGTTGGTAGGGCAGGACTCACACACATCTGTGCATGTGGAAAGCTGATGGAGTCTTGTCACACACACACACACACACACACACACACACACACTTCCTTTTACTCAGAGTCTGTCCCATCACCCTTAGTAATCTGGCCCACATTTGAAAGCTGGTTCATCTGAGGAGGACATTGTGGAACCAAAAAATGAAAATCAATGGCAGATTTAATCTGAATAATTAAGATCAGCCTCATGCTATCCCAGGAGCTCATTAGAGAGTCCTTACAACAGTGGTGCTTATATCTAATGTTGAAATAATAATACTAAAACTGAATGGGTATTTGTTTCCCAGGAAAACTTGAAATTATTATTGTAATAATTAGTTACAGCATTAGTTGCTTTATTATCTGTAGCCCACGGAGAAGCTCAGTTCCCAGCAGGTTCAGGCTCATCTTTTAGATCAGTGGTTCTCAACGTGTGGGTCATGATCCCTCTGACAGACCTCTATCTCCAGAAGAATATCTAATTCATGATGTTGCAAAATTACAATTTCAAAGTAGTAGTGAGAATAATTTTATGGTGGGGGTCACCACAACATGAAGGCTTGTATGTTAAAGGGTTGCCACATTATGAAGGTGCCTAATGCTGACAAGACATGAATCTTGAAACCTCTCTGGAAACCTGACACAGTCTGCACTGAAAAAATATTCCCTGACAGGGGTGGCACACTACAGTGTGAGTAGACGGATCTAACCAGCTTAGAATTTCAAGCTCTGGATCCAAGGATGCACAATCTTCATTATATACAATGTGACACACAATAAATAAGTTATTAAAAAACAGCCCTATCATCTTCTAAGGGGTATCAAATCATAACAATACAGGTAACTTCGTTTAGGGAAGTCAGAGCTGGGAGGTGCAGTATTTCAGGGTGTCAGAGACCCACTGAGCCACATGGCCTGAGCCCATAGAAATGAACTGGAGTGATAGACACACATATTGGAGAAATATCATATTGTACAAATTACTTATTCTCCTATCCAGTCCTCTATGAAATTGTGTGACTGTTCATAGGAGGAAAATTAGATATCCATGGCTTAGAGAGAAAGCTTAGGTGATGATATCAAAACACTGAGGAGTGATGTCACATCCCTGAACACTGACTTGGGAAATGAGAATCATAGCTGCTACACCATACCCTAGAAGAGTCATGTCTTCCCTGACAGTGACTGGCTCAACAGTGTCAACTGAAATGCACTTGTTGATGTTGTGTTGTTATTGTGTTTGTTTCCTGGATAAGGAACCACATAGGAAAGAGGTGTGACCAGCCAAACAGGTATTCTGGTGTGTGTGTGTGTGTGTGTGTGTGTGTGTGTTATGTGGTGCAGTGCAGTGTGTGTGTATGAGTGTGATGTGTGATATGTGGTGGTGTGTGTGTGATATGTGTGTGGTATGTGGTTTGGTGTGGTGTGTGTGTGTGTATATGTGTGGTATGTGGTATGTGGTGATGGTGTGTGTGGTATATGGTGTGGTGTGTGTGTATATGTGTGGTGTGTGGTATGTGGTGGGGTGGGGTGTTTGTGTATATGTGTGTGGTGTGTGGTCTGTGGTGGTGTGTGTGTATGTGTGTGGTATGTGTGGTGTGTTTGTGTGTAAGTGTATGTGTGCGGTGTATGTTATATGGTGGTGTGTGTGTATGGTGTGGTGTGTGGTATGTGGTGGTGTGTGTGTGATATGGGTGTGGTGTGTGGTATGTGTGGTGTGCATGTGTGTAAGTATATGGTATGTGGTATGTGTGGTGTGTGTGTGTGTAAGTGTATGTGTGTGGTACATGGTATGTGTAGTGTGTGTATGTGTTTGTGTGTGTGTAAGCGTATGTGTGTGGTATGTGGTATGTGTGGTGTGTGATGTGATGTGATGTGTGTGTGTGTGTGTGTGTGTGTGCAGTATATAAAGCATGTATCTCAAAGATGTTCTCATTCATACATGTATAATCAGAGGACAACATCACGTGTCCTGCTCCATCACTATCCACTTTATTCCCTTAAGGCAGGGTCTCTCATTAAACCTGGAGGTAGGCTGGAGTCGGCAAGCCCTGGAGGGCCTTGTGGCTCCATCCATAACAGCTCTTGGGCTACAGGAACATGTGGCTACCTCCAGATATGTGCATGGGCCCTGAAAATTTAAAAGGACACCCAGGTATACCAGAGCAAAAGCACTTTCTCTTAATCCATTTTCCTGGTCTGTTATTTGGAAATTACATCCAATCTCTATAAGGGAGATTCTGTTTGAATACCTGCAATTTAAATAATTCACAGAAAACTTGCTTTTCAATAAATTAAGACTATCTGACAGATATTTCACAAGAAAAGCAAGAAATTCCACTAGGAATTCAGTGAGGGGCAGAAAGACTTATAGCCCCTGTGTGGTCTCCCACTGGTGCCAGTTTAGGAACAGAGGTGGTTTTGCTTTTCTTTGTCAGTCCTCAGTCCTTTGTCAGAGAATGGTAGGGTAAGTTGGATTTTATTCCCAGCTACCCCTATTCAACAAGTTATATAAAAGCTTATATTTCAAATTGCTGTTTATAATATGAATTGTCAGATTATCAATCTTAGTGAAACTCTGATATGTATTTCACCCCAGCAGAAAGGTACTGAAAGTGAACTGCTACCATGAAATTTCGGGCACAGTTAGAGGGTATGAATCAGGCAATCTATCCAGAGGGAGAAGATGGTACGGAGGAGTGTTGAGAAGAGCCAGGACCAGTGGACCTAGCATGTAAACACTTCCCTGAGCTGTTTCTTGGACCTTAGAACTGGAGTCATGTGGAAATAGAATTTACTGGAAAGACCTCTCATCTTCACAGCCTGAACTTTTGCCTGAGTTAATAATATATCTTGAGGTCATTTTAAACTATGTGCTCAATCCATTTCCCTACTGCATGTCTGCTCTGTTTAAGAAAAAATATATATATATATACATCCTCAATTAAGTCCTAGATTTCCCATGCAGTCAGTTTTTACAAGCCAACTCATGTACATCTTAAATTGTGTGATTTTCCATGCCCTTGACCCAGAACCCAGCATATTCACTCTCTCTCCTCTCTCCCTCTCTCTCTCTCTCTCTCTCTCTCTCTCTCTCTCTCTCTCTCTCTCCCTCCCTGTATCTCTCCCTCCCCTCTCTCCTTCTCTCTTCTCCCCTCCTTTCTCCCACCCCCACTGTGTGTGTGTGTGTGTGTGTGTGTGTGTTGTTGTTGTTGTTGTTGATAATCATTTGCCGCCAGTACCCAACAGGTTTAAACCAAAACCTAAGGAAAGCAAATATCTACCATAAATGCTGAAGGCAATGTGTATAGATATAGCAACACTGTGTGGGTGCGTGTACATTTATGCATGTATGTATATGATATGTATCTGACACTTGCTAAAATTGTTCCATGGTTTTATAGTTGATCATATTAAGAAGGAAATATAAGGAGGAGTTCACTGTGACACCACCTCTGAAAAGCTGGGCTAAGCCTGAACTCATTTCTAGATGATTCCTTGGGTATCCACTGGGACCCAAAGCTACTAAGGGAATTTTTGGGTCCTATCCAGGCATAAGCATATGGCTTGGTCTTACTGATGTAAAGCTGTAATGAGGCAGGGCCCTGATATGTTTAAATGAAGAAATATGCAGTTTGTCACTGTTCCTCTTTAAACATATTGTGTTACTGGTCATGACGGTGCAGTTTAAACTTCTCCAGGGCCCACTTTTCTCATCTGTGAACTAGGTATAATAACTTCTGCTGGGGCTGTGCCGAAACAGCTTGCTCTTGCTAAGCACACAGGAAATGCTCTGTAAATATGATCATTCCGTATAACTGTTAGGAAACTATTCTGCTCAAAGCGTAGACTAAGAACTGCAATAAAACATTGAGTATATTCTTAGATAAGTTGCTAATGTGTAGATGCCATGAAAAATGTTATCTATATTTTCATAAATATGTGTGCATCCCCATAATATTTATTTTGCTTACTTCCATAAAAACCAGGGTACATATACTGTCCAATATAGGTTTATGGTAGTAAACTTTTTGCATTCAAATTTTTTTCTTTCGGTTTTTTTGAGGAAAGTCTCTCCAGATGCCTCAGGCTAGCCACAAATTCACTAGTTAGCCAAACCTAGTGATTCCCCTGTCTCAGAACATGTGTTCTGGGATTACAAGTGTGCACCTTCCTGACAAGCCTTGAATTAAACTTTGGAATATAATATATAATAGAAAAATCATATTTTCAGTCAGGGTGGGACATCGGATCATTGCTATTTGGGCTCCTATAACCCCCTTCAGTGATGCCTCACTCTTCCAATAAAACACTTTGATGTGGCCAAATTGCTAGTACAATATAGGTTATGGTCATGGAAAAAGGAGGTAGAAATAATTTAGGCACAGGACATGAGAGTTCCAACAAATACGAAGAAATCTCATGCAAGTCCTAGATGGACCTATTCATAGAAATGGGCTCAGTAGAACAGCTAGAAAATTACAAATACAATGTGCCCATTCCTTAGCAGTCGGATGCTTTGGTTTGAGTTAATGACCCTATGGTTGTAAGATGTTATGTGACGGTTACTAACGATCATCAGCTGGCTGGCACTGAGAACAAGCCAAAGCAAAGACCCTTGGGAGTGTCATCCTCCATGGCTTTTCCAGAGAAATTTAACCGAGGAAGGGAGGGCTACTCTGAATGTGGACAGCACCATTCCCTGGTGTCTGTGAGTGAATAAAACATGAAAAGTGAGTACAATACTAATAACCCTCTCTCTGCTTCATGGCTGTGGCCTCTTTGCAATCCGCTGCCTCACACTCCCCTCCCTGCCATGGCCTCCTTGCCTGAGCCGCACTGTCAAAACAAACAAACAAACAAACAAACAAACAAACACCTTCCTAACCTTCCTTCCTTAAGTTTCTTTGGTCAGATACTTTGCCCCAGCCACAGGAAAAGTAACTAATGTGGAATGCTTACAAGACACCAGGTTGAGAGCAGGCAGCACTCCACGCTGTGCTATATTGTGAATTGTCTGTAATATAAAATTTCAAATAAGCAGTTACAATACTCTAGTACTGTAGGCAGGAGTGGGTGGAGTCCTCTTTGGGTTTGGGGCAGGTGATGGGAAAGGTACATTGCAGGAAACCTGCTGCTCACTGGAGCTCTGTAACCTTCTTCATTAGAAATTAAACATGCACCAAGTCAATTATCAATTAAGTGACAAGTTGGATAAACATTGTAGGCATTAATTGACCCTTCAAGGGTTCTTTGAAGCTCACTGGGCTGTTCCAGTTTCTTTGAAGTCTTGTTTTGGCTTCAGCCAGCTACTGATTAGATTGATTTAGTAGTGAAATTGTGCTGGGTTAATGGGAACAAAATAAAGTGCATTTATACAGGGTGTTGTTTTTCCATGGAGAGGAAATCATGGCCAGGGCAGAGCAGGAGAAGGGTACTTGGTTAGCTACCTACTGAGCCTTACTATGACGTCACAAAACAGCAAACTAGATAGATGATGGAGGCTCTCCCACACAAATGGAGGGAAGGTTTGTGGAGGGAGATTCCATAGTGTTTTCTCTGCACATTTCCTATGGTATTCTTCATCTATACACCCCCCTAATCATCTTGTTAACTCTGTAAACATTGGCCATCATGGAACAGCCACATGGGTCAGATAGCTGTGGAACCATACAGACAGACAACTGAGAGTGCAAGGAAGTGACACTCTTGATTGGGGATGTGGTCCAGAGCTAAGGCTGGGGGGGTGTGAGGGAAGGGAGAATGGCGGAAGGACTTCTGCCCCTGCCCAGGAAGACCTGCTAAGGCTTCTGGATTCTTCCTTGGCAGCCCGATGTAGATACAATCAGCTCAGGGCAGGGCAAAGTCTCCTTGCTTGTCCTTGCTCCTCCCTCACAGTCATGTGCAGAGCACACATTCCCAGACACGTGAGGAGAGCGCATGTCATCTGGTCAGTTCTATATCAAGAAAACACAACCCTTGCCCTTCAACCCTTATGTAGCTGACTAACTCAGAAATAACATCAGCTTTCAT
Source organism: Acomys minous (assembly GCF_964271855.1). Classification (NCBI taxonomy): domain Eukaryota; kingdom Metazoa; phylum Chordata; class Mammalia; order Rodentia; family Muridae; genus Acomys; species Acomys minous. The sequence continues at coordinate 10,693,942 of NC_140497.1, forward strand.
TCTTGATATTTTTAAAAGTCATAAAATACACCATGCTATCACTCCAGGAGGATAAAATCAGACAGTTTTGCTGCTTTAAAAAATATCTTCTTGAAATTTTATTTTTTATTAGATGCATTTATTTTATGTGTATGAACATGTAGGTGCATATATGTGTTCAGTGCCTATAGATGTAAGAAGAGAGCATCACATCATGTCTCTTAAGGCTGAAGTTGTGATGGTTGTGATCCACTGTGTAGGTGCTGAGTACTAAAGCTGAGTTCTCTTTAAGAGCAACAAGTGCCCTTAACCACTGAGCTATCTTTCCATCCCATTATTTAAAATTACAATAAAAGCCATAGTTACTAGAGCCTGTTGCAAGTCAACTAGAAATAGTAGCTCTGTTCTTAAATACTAGTTGGAAGCCTATCTGACTACATGAAAACCTAAAATAATAATAATAATAATAATAATAATAATAATAATAATAATAATAATAATAATAAAAATAAAAATCAGCCTTGCTCAGCATGCATATAGGTGGTAAGGTTTAAACCCCCTCATTTAATATATAAGAGTTTGGCGAATGAGCTTCACTTTGTTGAGGCTGCCTCTACTGTAGTCATGGCAACTTGGAGCAAATAAATTATAGCAGAGTTGGTAATTTCATTCGACATGTAATGAAAATAAAGCTAATCCCATTATTATTCTCAACAATTTTCCATGGAGTTTCCTCTTACTATGCCCTTGCTTGTTCATCCTGTCTTTAAAAACAGATTATTGGAAAATTGTACATGTGCGCCCTCTCTGCACTTATAGCCATTAGCACCATCCTCCTGCCTCTGAGGCATAACCTTGTTTTGGAGAAGAGGCCAAGTTCATCCTCCTCCCTACTTTTCTTGCAATCCTGGAATGGATAAATCTTCTAAATATACCAATTTGTGCCATTAAACATTTCAGAGACTGTCACTAAAATTATAGTAAAATAATAGTCTTTTAAAAGATAGGCCAGATAATACACATTTGTATAAATCTTGAAAGCATGTTCCCAATTATTCTATTTTAAATTTGAAGTGTGTTCATGTGGGCTTGATGGTTATTTAAGAAAACCATCTTTTTTCTTTTCAGCCTCCACTGAAGATTCACGGCTTGATGTGAGCTCCATTTAAAGTAACACTCCATATGGACACGTCAAGACAATTCCCTCTGTAATTACAATAAGTACTGAATGTCACCAAAGTAAAATAAATAAGAAAGCCCTCTGCCCTCTCTCACGCAGTATACAATGGTACGTGGTTCTTCAGTGAGCCTGTCTCCTCAGCAGCAGCAGCAGCCTCTGCAAGGCACAAGGAGACCATGCAGCTGAATAGAGGTGCATCGCAGGCAGGACACTGATGCTCCCCCAGTGCTGGGTAGCTGGAGACCAGGGCATGGGGGTGCAGAGTATGGTGGGCCTAGACCCTAAGCTTGAGGCTGTCACCTGGGGCCCTGCCCTCTGTTGTCCTTCCTGTGTCCCAGTTTCTTTTTCATATAACAGGTACAGGTGCTAAGAGTCCATAAGGGTAAAACCATCCTTCGGGGATCTTGCATTTCTAACAAATGGAGTCCCATAAGTCATCATTATGAGGGGCAGGAATGCAATTTCAGGGGTGTGTTTGTTTGTTTGCTTGCTTTTTTTTTCATAATACAGCCTACAAAGGCCATTCATGGGAATAGGCTGGGACAATAGGCATCATGGTTTATAGTTCAGGAGCTTGCAGGGACCAAGTCTATCTAATAACTTTCCCTCCAGATCTCCTGAAAAGTGTCTATGGAGATCTCAGAGCTGGGAGAAGATTCCCCATTCGAATCACAGCAATTGGGGCTGTCTCCGAAGCTGGAAGATTTCTTCACGACCGACAATTTTCTCCATTACTGCTTATTGCTCATTGGTTATAGTACCTGCACTGGGGAACGGAGGGGAGGGGAGGGAAGAGGGAGGTACAGGGGCAGAGAAGAAAAGGTCCAGGAGAAGAAAACCCTTCTGTGATGAATAAGGAAGTGAATAAAGAGCATAGGAGAGAAGAGAAACGAAGGGGAAGGGAAGAGAGGATGGGGACAGGGAGGGGAGAGGACGAGGGGGTCTGGGGATGACAATGAAAGGAGAGAATCCATCAGTGAAGAATAAAGAAATAATTGAAGAGAAAAGAAAATGAAGAGAGGGGTGAGGAATGGGAGAGGATCAAGTGGAATGAATAAGGAAACGAGGAAACTAGACTACAGGATATCCTCTGCCCTCTGAGCAGAGCCCAGTGGTGGCATTTTGTCCTCTCAGTGACACTTGTACAGGAAGGAGTTGCTCCCTTTCTGTGGTCATGATCATCTCCCTGGCAACTTCCTTGGCTTCACTTTTTTTTTCAGTCACTTATGTCGTCCCCTGACCTCCCATGCTCTCTCTGTACATCAACTTTGTTGAGCAAAACCCACTGCTGCACTCTGTAAACACTAAGTTCATCCTTGTTTTCCATCGCTCCTCCACTCTGACACCGTAGAGCAAGGCCATCTGTCAACACTCAACATGTCCAGGTTCTCACACACTTAAAGTTAACCAAGTAATTCTATGACTCATTTACCATATACTTTCCAGTTTTCAAGCACTTTATGTGGTTATAAAGTAGTTTTCCATAAAAATTATGCAGTTAAAAACTTAGAAGGGTTTTGGTGACCAGTTTCTTCAGCAGTGATTGGTAAGACTTAGGCATATGATTAATGATTTTGTCTTATGAACTTAAAAGGCAGTTAAATATGGCTTCTCAGGGCCTGGTACAAGGCAAGAGTGGTGATGATACTCAGAGTGGAAAATAGGTCACCACTGGGTTTTCAGTCAGTGTCTGTGCTCATAGCTCTGATTCTGAGTAGCAGGAGATACATAAGAATCTGAGCAAATATGAGAAGTCAAAGAAAAATGGTTGATGTCAAAGTCCAACTGAAGATGAATAAAATGGTACAGCTTATGACAATGGCTGTGTCATTCACTTAAATCAGCACACAGTGACAGGTTTCTCAAAGGCATATGTACATAGTCTGGGTTAATAGTCACGTCATTCTTGCCCCACCTGTCCCCTTGCGCCCCTCCATGCCTCCCCCCGCATTCCCTTCTTTCAGTCACATGCTCTAGTACCTTCCTTTCTTAAAAGCCTTTGAGTCCCACCATAGCCCTTTTTCTAGTCTTCTGACCTTTGAATTTGCACACACACACACACACACACACACACACACACACACTAATATTCATCTTACTATTTTATGTGTATGAGCATTTTGCCAGAATGGATGTCCTAAACCTGAGTTACTTCAATTAATGTGTTTTCCCAGGTCTAGTAATTTTTTACAAATTTCATTTTTCCGCACAGCTGAATAAGATCTCACCATGTTTATATATACGGCATTTTCATTATTAATTTTTTTATTCACTCAATATCTGTCAATCATCATTTAGGTTGATTACATTTCCTTTGTCCTACAGATAAATCCACAATAAACATGGATGTTCAAATGACTTTTGTAAGATTCAAAGTCCTTTATGTGTATGCCCAGGAATCATAATCTGTGTTCTAATGAAGTTCTATTTTTATCTTTACTTCTCTAATTGGAATAATAACTTAACATAAGAGAAATAAGACTCAAGGGAAAAAAAAGTACTTATCCATTTTTGTGAACATGGGGCTTCTAGTTTTGCAGAACAAAGATCAGCTCTGTGTTAAGGAGTGCCATAAAAGAGGATCTTGTTAGAGCAGATTTCACATTTAGCATTGCCATTCTTTAACCTCTCAACTAAAGTCACAACTGAAAGCCATAGAAATAGTTTAACACTTCCTCTACCTACTTTTCTGCCTATACAAACAGGGCCAATTATTTCTGTGATTGTATATTCTCAAATTATCTCAAGGCTCAAGACCCAACCAACTTGGACAACTGAAAGAACTTTAGAGTGCCAAAATAACTTAAGTAATTAAGGTAAAGGAATATCCAACTAGAAACAAGTAGCCCAAAGACAATGAAACAAGAACCACACCCTCTTATATCCATCCGTTTAATTTTCATTTTTAAGCTCTACTCATGAAAACAGTGAAGGTGCCTCTGTTTCAAGCACTCCTGCACAGCAGCCAATTATAACTCATCAAACAGTGATCCTCCATCTGCTCTCAGGCACACATCCAATAACTGACCTCCAATTGGTCAGTCTTGGTCACACATCAGGGTAGAGTCCGCAGTAACCCTGAGATATCCCCGCACAGGTGGCTCTGTACAGTGTGCACCTTTTCACAGAGGAACCAGAAGCGATCATGCTCCCACTGTCAAATTCAGCGCCATTTTGCAAGAAGGGAGAAAAGAAACCTCAAAGTCTAAGAACATCTGCTCAAACTGAGTCAACGCTAGATGAAAGCAAAGGCCATAGGGCCCCCCTAAGCTCTCCCTGGGTCGATTTGACTGTAATGTGAGAGAAAGAGAGGAAATTCAAATGATACATGTGTTGTCTGGATTCAAATACCAGTATAGAGACATCTCAGACACTGGAACCGGATACAACAAAGTACCAAGGGAAAAGTACCATACTCAAAATTTCCAGTAACTCTCCACTGACAGCAAGTGGCAAATCCTCTTTCTCTTGGAAAGAGGCGAAGACTCCCAAGAGATCACATGACATCTCAAAACTCACCATATGGATGGTGCTTCTGTCCCGCTGATCTCTAAGAAGTCGTATCCTTCCTCTAGCTGGAAGTCAGTGAAGACAAGAGCAATGGTGTCCCCAGGCTCGGCCAGGATGGTCCACGTGCAGTCGGCATTGTTCTCATACTCTGAGGGGAAGTGAGGACTCGATATGGAACCACTGGTCCCCCTTAGGGTTCCCCCGCAGGCTCCCTCAGCTGCAGAGGCAGAAACGAAAAGGCAACTCAGTCTCAGAACCCTGTCACAAATAAGCATGCTCAGAAATGCCCCTATTGACCAGCCACAAATTGTTTCTGAATTCAGAATGAATATGATCTAAAAAGCTCTTTTCTAGGTAATTAATTTAGTTGGTGCACAAAAAGTCAAAGGTTAAATTACATTATCCACCTGATGTCATAGTGGGAAAAAGAATAAAACTGACAAGAAACTTGATTTAATACATAAATAAATACATAAATATACCCTTAAATGCAATTAAACTCTTCATACAGTTTATACAATAGTAAGTATGCAGACCTTTATGCCTACTATTCACTGGGTATATAACTGTGTAATACATCAACACTTCTAAATATTACTATAAAATATCAGGTTTTATGCATGAACACATCATATAAATAAATGATCATCAATAAACAACATAACTTTACTTAATATTAAGAACTTATTTTTCCTCTACAGTTTCTTTGTATGCTTCCAAAATTAATTGTTTCAATGCAAAATGAGCTGCCAAAACAGAAATACCAGTTTTATTACAATCCAACATCGTAGCCAGGCATGGTGGTGCATGCCTTTAATGCCAGCTCTTGGGAGGCAGAGGCAGGTGGATTGCTGTGACACCAGCCTGGTCTACAAAAGTGAGTCCAGTACAGCTAAGGCTACACAGAGAAACCCTGTCTCAGAAAAAAAATCAAAATCATAGTTGAATCTTTGAAATATGTTCAATTAAATACAATTTTTGAGATGTACCTTCCTCTAATAATTCTAATTATTGATAGGTCATCTCTCTCCCAATGTTTTAGAAGGGAAATTACTGGTGTTTAATGCACTTAATATTCTCTTATGGTGATCTACAAACTGCAGCAGATGTCTAAACTAGAATACTGCAGAATAAACTTGACTGAATTCTTCTGGTAAAAACCTCAATAACCAGAGGTGATCTGTAGGCTGTCTGAGGAGGGACCATGTAGCACCATGCCCACCACATGCCTGTCTGCTGAAGCTGAGCACAGGGGCCCAGCACCCACCTGCAGCCCTCCTGCTGTTTGAAATTTAGAGATAATCATGAGTTTATAACATTGCAGTTTATAAGTAAAGACATTTGAAGTTCAGAAAAATGTTAGGGATATATATATATATATATATATATATATATATATATATATATATATATGTGTGTGTGTGTGTGTGTGTTTGTGTGTGTGTGTGTGTGTGTGTGTGTGTGTGTGTGTGTGTATACATGTATATACATGTACACACATGATCCCTCAAGATCAATGAAATTTTGGGGAACAATATTCTTAGGATTTTGCTCTAATTACAATTGAAAATTAACTTTACCTTACATTCATGGACAAAATAGATATGACAAAGCAATAAATCATGTTCCTCTCTTTTCACCCTACGTGTGTAAATAAGGATGCCACAACATTACATTTCCATTAAATGAGGCATGAAAAGAAATTAGTAACAACTCACAGCTAATTTTCATGGAATATATCAATGATCCACATTTCTTGGATTCTTCACTGCCCAGGAATATTCATATGTTTAAAAATCTACCAGGCCTTAGCAGCTTCTCCTGTAAATCTGCTCTGAAGCACATGAGTTAGGGCGCAGCCTTGCCTTATTCTCCACTATATTCTATAAAAGCCAAGGCCACGGCCAGCTATCATACCTTCAGGACCGAGGACAGCTCCAGGCCTTTGCTGCTGAGAACAATTGGCCAGTGAAACCATGGTGAACACTTCTTGATGGGCTGAGGCTGAGTGCAGAAGGAACCCAAAACTCCACATGGCCCCCCAAGCTACATGTATAACTGTTTGTTCTTAATGCACTAGATAAAAAAGTAAATTAAATTCTAGAAAAAGCATGAGTGAAGTTGAGACTTAACTCTAGGTTCTAAATCTTAGCAGCCTTGGTGTTTGGGGCCAAGGTCGTATTTGCCATGGATGGCTGCACCCTGCTTGCAGGAAGCTTGCTATCATCGGAGGTCCTGAAGAATAGTTGCTATGACGTGGCTCATTTGTAATAAGTGCTCATTCCAGCAACACCCACACAGGATTTTTGTGGATCCTGCTGTGTTTGCTGTACTCTTTGTGAGTTTAACTCATGCTATCACCAGTTTTGTTTGGAGACATAGACTTACAACTATGTGACACAATACCCCATTAAAATGGTATGGTAGCTTTGAGTCAAGAATCACTATGCGTTAAGAGACGTTTGACTTATTTATAGTTATTATAATATCATCCATGGACTTTTCAAGTGATCTGTTTACATAAAGCAATTTGATTTGAGAAAATACAATATTATTTGAAAACTGCCTCATTTTGATATACTTTAAACAATTGTTTTGCATAAAAATAAATAAAAACTGTAAGTGAATGGAATAAGGAAATAGCTATCAAATTATTCTAAGCTAAATTATCTTTTTTATCTAGAAAGACATGCTAATCAGCTTAGATTTTAGAGTCCTGTGGTGTGTAGCCCTTGCTAACTCATTTCTAGCTCTGAGAAGTTCATGTGAGGCAAACAAAAGTTAAATTCCTTCACATTAATTATTCAGGCAGAGATACATCGCTAGGCTGAAGTGTGTTACAAGTGTAGTCTGGACATCTAAGAAAAAAAATCAGCTCTATGTGGAAATATGATATGTTTTAGTAAACATTTTACCTATAATTATCATAAGTGAGACACAAAACATTAAAGGTGATAATTAAAAAGAACTAAATTATTCTTGTCAATATTTAGATACAAATTAATATATCAGAGGTTTCTTTCACCCCTCAAAGGCTGATAAACAATAAAAAAAACTATCAGTATTTTAAGGTTTTAATAATAGTAATTTGTTATCATTATAGAAATTTCTATTTTGAATATAGAAAATATGGGAGTCTAATTAAATAAATCTTATTTAAAACCCACCCTTTCTTTCTTACAAAAAGAGCAAATTAGCATCAAATTTGCTTGAATAATATTTTGCTATGTAATTTAGATTGCAACACATATATTTTAAATAAATGATGGACTAACATTAATTATTTAATTTAGCTTTTCAGAAGCCATCACCTGTATATTTCCATTTGGAAGTGTGACAGCAAAGCCAATAGCATGGGCATGGTTGCCATACAAGATTTCTCAAATGAAAATTAAATTTTAGATCTGTTCTCTGTTGACTTCTTATAAAATCTTTTATTTTAAGAAAAGGTTGCCTGGTGGTGGTGGTGCTCACCTTTAATCCCAGCACTCAGGAGGCAGAAGCAGGCAGATCTCTGAGTTTGGGGCCAGCCTGGTCTACCAAGTGAGTTTCAGGACAGCCAAGGCTAAACAGAGAAAACTTTGTCTTGAAAAACAAAACAAAACAACAACAAAAGAAAACAAGACATAGAAGAAAATAAAAGGTTGACTAACTAAATTAAGTCTGAATTCAGACTTTACTTTAGATGAAGACAATTAATACTCAAAGAGGAAAATACTCCAGTCTCCAGTGAGAAGTCCTCCAAGAGGTTATTGTATCCAAAACAGGTTCTAAACATGTACACAATAGATGGGGCTGGAGAGATGGTTCAGTGGTTAAGAGCACTGCCTGCTCTTCTAAAGGACCCAGGTTCAATTCCCAGCACCCATATGGTAGCTCACAACTGTCTATAACTCCAAGATCTGACACCCTCACACCAATGCACATGTACATAATAGCAATACACACTGAATGAGCACAGTAGATCGTTTGATTATATTTCATGTATGAATATGTGTAATAACAATAATATCAATAATAACTAAAGAAGTTATTAACTTGATAGGGAGTGGAGTTGGAGGGTGCAAGGGAGGGAAAATGGTATAAATACAGTACTCATTTATGAAATTCTCAAAACATTAAGAGTTCGTAAAACTTGAAGTCAGGTTCTTTAGGAGTGGGCTAAGTTGTTCCACATATGTTGGTGGCTGTTTGGGGTAGCGTTCTACTTTCTCATTGCTCCTGTCTGGTTTACTATGCATCAGGAGTACCATATTCCTATTCATGTCTTATTGTAAGGGTTTAATGAGCAGCAATGGTGAAGCATACATTGATGATTAGGCAAATACTCACTGCTCAGTGTGAACAGGGGTTTCTTTATTTGTCTCAGCGAAGGTGGCCACATGATAATGACTCTTTACAAGTATGCTGAACCCTGTGCTGTGTGCTGACTAGCTTTTAGAGTCATTTGGGAAGAAGGATCTTACTAGAAAAACATGGCACTCACTATAGGATTGTCCTCTAGGCAAGTCTGTAGAGCATTTTCTTGATTAATGAATTATTTGGTTTGGTCCATCTCACTGTAGGTAATGGCACCTCTGGGCTGGTGATTCTGGGTGTCATAAGAAAGACTGACACCCCACCCTTGCCCTCACTCCATGATGTTGTCATTCTAAGCAACACTGGAAGATTATTCAGACTTAGGTCTGAAAGAAACGTTTATTAGCATGGGGGCAAAAAAAAAAACACAAACAAAAACAAAGCAGAACAACAACAACAAAACAAAAACAAAAACAAAACAGTTGGAGAAGACCTGGAGGGATATGGACACTGGAGATCACTAACTGCAATATCCAGAGCAGAATTTGTCCATGGTAGCTGGGATGTTTGTGATGCACTAATCCCATGGAGGCAGATAGGCACACAAAAAGTTCTAACATTGGAGGCCACTGCCACCTGAGCTCTCTCCTCTCACCCTCAGTGACTGTAACACCGGGAACAAGGCAGTGTGGAACAGAAGCATGCCACGAGCCTAGTCCTTCCTGGAGGATGGAGAGAGCACCCTTCTAGTCTAGCTGATATGGAACCTGAGGCTCTCCAAGGAAATTGCCCATTCATTAACTAGTGTGGGGTGATATTTTGCATCTTGAGGGCAACATTATTGCTACTAGGCACCGCAGAATAGCGCCAGTCTTGGTGAATGGAATCTGTTTGGGCATGTGTTTATTTTGTGATTGGATGCATGGCAATCCATGATTTGAGACCTAGCAGTCTGTACCCAGAAAAAAATAAGTGAAAATGCCATAAAGAAATGTGTGCAACTGAATATAATGGCAATACCCATTTTTATTATCGTCTAAGAATGATCTAAGATTCTCTCTCTCTCTCTCTCTCTCTCTCTCTCTCTCTCTCTCTCTCTCTCTGTCTCTCTCTCTCTGTCTCTGTCTCTCTCTCTGTCTCTCTCTGTCTCTCTCTCTGTCTCTGTCTCTCTCTCTCTGTCTCTCTCTCTGTCTCTGTCTCTCTCTCTGTCTCTCTCTCTCTCTGTCTGTCTGTCTGTCTGTCTGTCTGTCTCTCTCTCTCTCTCTCTCTCTCTCTCTCTCTCTCTCTCTCTGTGTGTGTGTGTGTGTGTGTGTGTGTGTGTCCCTCTGAATTTGCAAGTGTAATTGGAAATCAGAGGTCAAGTAGAAGTGTCATTCTTCAGGTGTTACCCACCTTGTTTTTTGAGACAACCTTTCTCACTGGTGTGGAACTCCTTCAGCCACCTAAGCTGCTGGCCAGTGAGCCCCAGAGATCTGCCTGCTGCCATATCCCCAGTGCTGGGATTAAAATGCTGCACTACTCGGCGGCTTGCTATATGTATTCTGGGAGGAAACTCAGGTTCTCACACTTCACTGTGCCCTCTCCTTAGCCACACAAGATAGTATTCAATAAGACAGATTGAATACTACTGCAGCAGAGCCAACATGCCAACCCTGGAGACAAGGTCAACTATGATTTAATACTCAGAGATAGTTCTCACACTTTTTCCCATACTTCTTTCTTTCCATTTCAATAATAATTATGTTGGCATATATTATCCACTACACAAAAGGTGCATACAATTAAATCATTTAAACCCACAGTCATAGTTTAAAGCTCAGCTTTTGAGATGACATGTGCTCTATGCAGTCTTGTTTAGCATCATCCACTCCTGACAGAAAATGTCACCTCTTCTGACTTTTATGGCAGGACTCTGAAACACAGGCATGTCCAGAGTATTCCAGGATATATTGGCTCCAGGAAAGCAGGGCAGGTCTACCATGCTCTTCTGAAGCTCCAATCTCTTCTTCTCCTTCATCTTCATCAGCTGAACATCTGCAGTTAGATGTCTGGACTGACAGTTCATACATCACTGGCAAGTGACATATGTTACTCTAGTCACATGGTACAAGGCTTATCAGTTACAGGTATCTTCATTATAAACTACTTTAAATAAGGTTGGGCAGCATCCATCACCCAGAAGATTTGATTAAGGCACCTTGATACTATTCTTGGTCTTTATTTAGTGGCATTTTCTTTATGAGATAGAAAGTCTTCTAAGAGTCTCTACTCTCTTTAAATGGGTAGAGTAAGTGACCTTGGCAAAATATCAAAACAGCTTCTGTGTCCTGTATTTCCTTAAATTGTCTCTAGCAGTGACACTATGTTTTGGTATGTTTATGTGCATATTTATCTTAAACACACATGTTTAGACAAAGATAAGCCAGTATAGACCTTCATTGAATAAAGATAGTGTTCCTACCAATGCTCTAATGGCTGTTTTTTCTTGATGGTTTATAGATCATAGTTCCCAACAAAACAAATAGAATAACCAACACATGAAACTTCCTTTTTAAAATTATGCCAGAGAAGCTTGGAACAGAGGAAAATATGAAAAAATGAGGAAGTAAAGACTGGCATTTAACCTCATTTTTGTTGAGTTTTGGACACAATTCTGACATATCAGACATCAGATCCATCATTACAAATTGCACAGTACAAACATAAGCCTTACTGACTTTGGTTGTTCTCTGAAATAGAATAAGTCCACTCCCAAAAGTGAGGCATCTCTAAGACATATGTGTATATTTCTTTCAGTCTCTTTGGTGCTTTGAATAGGAATGGCCCCCTTAAACTCATGTGCTTGAATGCTTGGTCCATAGGGAGTGGCACTATTAGGAGGTGTGGCCTTGTTGCAATGAGTGTGGCTTTGTTGGGGGAAGTTTGTCACTGTGAGGGCAGGCTTTGAGGTCTTATATATACTCAAGTCATGCTCACTAACACAGTCTCCTTTTGTCTGTGGATCAAGATGTGGAACTCTCAGTTATCTCTCCAGCACCATGTCTGCCTGCACACCACCACCATGCTTCCTGCCATGATGATAATGGACTGAATCTCCAAAAATGTAAACCAAATAAATGTTTTCTTTTTAAGAGTTGTCTTAGTCATGGTGTGTCATCACAGCAATAAAACCCAAAAAAACCCAAACCTCTATGTCTACATTTATGCTACTGGTATAATTTCTCTGAGTCAGTCTGACTGATATACAATGCTTACAGCTGTTGTCTCCATATTGACTCTGTTTTTCTTTTTGAGTAATTCACAATTACCAAAGAAGGCTTTTACACCAGTTGTGGTGACCCAAACCTGTAGGTCTAGAATTTGGAAACAGGAGGGGGTATTTCTATGAGTTCAACGGCAGCCTGGGTCATCTAGAGAGACTCTGTCTTAATAAATAAACTAAGCAATCAATCAATGTAAATAGTTTTCATACCAGGAATGTAAGGATGAATCAACTTACACAAATATATATACACAAAAGGTACATTAAAAAAATCATGGACAGAATGTATGTAGATGTTTGGGCAGGTGAGAACATGAACATCCTTGAATGATAAAATCCATAAGGAATTAAGAACATAAAGATTATACTTCAACATGTCTATCATCAAAACTATCATCTATCTACCTACCTATCTATATCTATATCTATATCTATGTATCTAACTACCAGCATCACAACAAATCATAAAAATGGAACATATTGCCTCCAAAACCATTGACAGGACCAGTTCTATTTGTGTTCACTATAGTGCTTAAAATGCCTTATGTCTATCTTTAGCCAAAACTGATTTCAAAGTAGATATCACTCTCTTCTTCTCAAAGAGGCCTTAGCAGCTTCTCAGCAGATAAAAATGAACCACCATCTCACGACTTCTTTGTCACCTCAGACCTACTTCTTACCAGTTCTTATAAGTAAGCTACATCTGTGTTCAGAACCAACCATGCACCATTAATTAAAGGCATCAGGACTCTTCATACAATAAGTACAAGAACAGGAGGCTCAACATGGTGTTTAACACTTGTAATCCCAGTAGGCTGAGACAGGAGATCAGTGCTATTTAAAGACTAGCCTGGGCTATGGAGTAAGATCATGTATCAAAAAAAAAAATAGAAAAGAGAAATAAAATTAACCAAGATATGAACTGTGAGTTGTTCAAAGTAGCATCCACTGGTTTAGGTGTCTCTAATAACTTTTAATGTAGCTATCATATTTTATGTAGAATATGTGATCATTGTAAAATATATACTAGATTTTAAAATTAATAACAAGAATATAAAATACTTCATCATTAATTAATATGGACTGTGAATTCTAGTGATAAATATGATTTAGGTTAATACAATTTATCATTCAAATAAATGTCATCCATTTATTTGGATAAGAAACTCTTTCCCATGTCAGATTTCCTCCACATGTAAAGGAGTACATGGTCAGTGGGCAGGCCACACCACACACTGAGGCAACTTCCTGCAGCCTGAGCAATATTGACATGAACAACGGAAGTTCCATTAACCCACTGCCAAATGCTGAGTCTTGTGATCTCTGTCTCTTTAACATTGGATGATACAGTTGCTATCAGTTCCCTTGATAAGGCACATCAGTCATGCTTGACTGAGACATGTTAAGTATCTCTCCCTAATTTGGAAACTATAATACAGAGTTTGTTGGCACATGTATTATCTGTCTATCTATCTATCTATCTATCTATCTATCTATCTATCATCTATCTTTCCTTATTTGTGTCTATCTATCTATCTATCTATCTATCTATCTATCTATCATTTATCTACCTACCTAGCCATGATCTATCAACCATTTATAAATCTGTATTGCCATATTTCCAATAGCATTTCAAAGTATTTATTTGTTTTTATATGTGTGTGTGTGTGAGAGAGAGCCTACATAAGAATATATGCTCTACAGATGTATACTATGCAGAAGAGTCAGAGCCCCTGGAACTGGAGTCCCAGGCAGCTGTAGCCACCATGGGGATGCTGAGAACAAACCCAGGTCCTCTGCAAGAGCAGCCAGTGTTCTCCACAATAAGCTGTCTCTCTACTCCACATCTCAGTAGCATTTTGTTCATAACAAAGTTCCTTTTATTCTGGCATCTCATGTGCTTCAGATCTCACATGAAAAATATGGATGATACCAACCACTACTGAGCAGAAGCCAGGAATACTCTTGAGAAAATGAAGCAATTTGCTTTAAAATTCAGAGGAAATGGTACAAAACCTAAAGTTAAAATGTGTAATGGTAAACCTTCTGGAAGGAAACAGAGTAAACATTTCAAGACATTGGTATTGGCCAAGATACTTGTGATAAGATCTGCCGCCACCCCCCAAATCACAGGCAACACCAACAAAAATTAACAGATGGGCTATCAAACTGTGAAGTATCAGCACAGTAAAGAGCAAAGTGAGGTGTCTGGAAGAACGGGGGATGTTTCCATGACAGCATCCATGTTAGAGAGGAAAAACAATCAGGATACATAAACCACCAAATCACAGAGAATACTCACAGTAATAATGATAAAACTGATATAGTTAAAGGTGAGCTGGTGATTTCAATGGACATTTCTCATAGGAGACTACAGCACTAGCCAGCATTCGAAAAATACAAATATTGACTACAAGGGGGTGTCATTTCACCTCACTTAGAATAACAATTATCAAAAGACTATGTAAGTAAATAAATACAAATAAGCATGCAAATAAATAAGAGTGAGGATGAGGAGAAAGAAGAATTCTTATACATGATAGATGATTGGTCAGGAAGTAAATCAAGTCAACTATAGAAAGGATTGAAGCTCCTCATAATAGCAACAACATCGCTCAGAGATCCCACTACAGGGCACATATCTTAGAGACACTTTAGTAAGTTGCTGAGAGGGATAACGGAATGGCCAGTTTTATGGTAGCATAATTCTCAACAGCTAAGATGTGGACTCAACCATGGGCCTCTGGTGTCCATGCATTTCCTGGATGATCACACATGTAGGATGAGGCCATGATGAGAGAGCAACAGCCTAGCGTTTAAAAACATGAGATTCACGTTTCATTTCCTGTAAAGAAAATTTTAAAGTAATGTCTTTACCTACTTTCTTCCCCCTTGTCTATAAGCCTGGACTTATCCAGATACCCAGGGCTGTCTTTGCTGCTTCATACTTCATAATATGTTTGGCTTTGGATCTGAAGCTCTTTTTCCTTCCATGGTCCTTGAGCTCAAAGGATGCTGTATACAGCAGAACCTAACATGATCTAATAATTTATGAAATAGGAAAACCAAGGCAAGTTAAGAAAGCACTTGATTTCTAAGCTACTCTGTCTTTCATTGACTACCTCTGGAGCCTCGTGCCCACCTTTACTTCTTACCTCTAAAGATACACCATTATATGCATATTAAAACTGTCCATCTGTCAAGATGAGGAACCATGATGGTGATGGACAATCATCAAAGTTGACGTATGGAAAAGAGGCAATGGGTTAAAACTTGGGGAATGAAATAAGTTTGGGTCCTAAGGGAGAGCCCTGAGCTCATGTCTAAAGAGCTGCTCCTTGCTAGCTGCTGTGATTCCAACTTTATCATGTGTAGACCCCACTAAAGTATGACTGCAGGTATTACTTTCAAGAGCATCCCATAACTGTATGGGTTCCACACACTTAGGTGCTACTGTGTCACTCATACACTTGTGGTAAGAAGGAAAAGTAAACTTTTATGATGTTTGCCAGAAGTCGTTGAGAACCAATACTGTGCTGTTTCGGGTAGTGGGACTGCCAGGAAGGAA
Source organism: Acomys minous (assembly GCF_964271855.1). Classification (NCBI taxonomy): domain Eukaryota; kingdom Metazoa; phylum Chordata; class Mammalia; order Rodentia; family Muridae; genus Acomys; species Acomys minous. Next base: position 10,709,740 of record NC_140497.1, read on the forward strand.
CCTTGGACAATTTCCAGACCTTTTGGGAATCAGAAAATATGCTCATTTCATTTAAAACTCTTCTCTCCCACACTACTGATTTTTTTTTTTTTTTTTTTTTTTTTACTGTGGCTCCTGGAGATGCCACCTCCACAGATTCATCAGCATTAGACCATTGACTTTTTCCTTATTATTGAGTTATCTCAATCAATAAGAAGCGGCATGTCTCTCAAACTATTTTATTTTATGAACTTTGAATTCTTTCCATGCCATGAATTAGAAAAGGCATGAATATAAATGTATTAATCTCTAACTTAGAATAACAAGTTTACCTTGACAAAGTTAAGACTTAATAAAATCTTGATTAAAGAACAAGAAAGATTATTGAAAGGCTGTTATATCAGCTCTGACTTTATACAATATGAAGTTCCAGGATTGGTAAAGACATTTAGTGTAAGGAAAGATCCAATTGAGGACAATATGAAAAAAAAAACATTATAAAGATTAAAGTTCCAGTGAATTAGGTAGATTCTTGTGCAGAAAGCAAGCAAGGATGCAACTCCTGGTCCTCGAGGCTGACGTTATTTTCTGAATGTTACAGGCTGTTACAGGAGTAGCATTTAGATGTTAACTGACAACATAAAGTAGAAACAAAATACATAAAATATGCCATTGAAATTTGTTTTTTATTAGTGGAAGCCATTAATATTATATAGAGGGGGTTGGAATTGAGGTAGAAGAAACAGTGTGAAAGAAAAGAAATGTGGCTGAACTTGAGAACAGCAACATAACAACTTCCAGGTCACCAGGGTGAGCTACCCATGACCTGCAAGCACAGGGGGGAAGGAGGGGGAAGAAAGAAGGCGGCTTTGGGACATCTCAATGGTACTGTATTTCAATAGGGTCAATTATTAAAGAGAACTGTGGAAACACAGGGAAAAGGGATGTAGGCTCAGGTTCATAAGGGCGCTTCCCCTGTGACAGCAGAAAGTTGGCAACAATGAACAGCAGCAAGAAGAACAGAAAATGAAATATGATTAACTTTAGAAATACGCAGGGAAAATGAGAAGTTGGGCAAAGATGGGTGGACATCCGGGGGAGAAAACAGCCATAACAGAGCTTTTCCAGGAACAATAAAGAACTATCAAAGGGCTAAAGCCTAGCTCTGGACTCTGAACTTCTTCCTTGGCCTGGAAACATTCCTACCTGCCCCTTCAGGTAAGATGGATTTTGTATGTCACCCTACTTTGGAGGTTCAATGAGAAAGCGATCCTCGGCCACAGTAACTGACTATTCCAAACAGCTCCTGCAGAGCTAGGGATGGATCATCACAAAATCATTAGCATAACAGAGGGCCCATGAAACCCCAACATCTGACAAAAGGATATCAAGTTGATAGGATACATTATAATATAAGTATATTATTAAAATGGATGGCTTTTCAGCATAGATGAAAAGTCAGATTGGGTCAATTAAAGTTTTGTAATTTCCTTATTTAATTTTGAGAGAGTTGCCTCCTATAGCCCAAACTGATATAAAACTGACTATGTAGCAGATGATGACTTTGAACCTGTGACACTTTTATCTCTATCTTCCCAGCTCTAAGGACACTGGAGTGAGCCACCACACCCATTAACCTCTCTTACCTTATCTGATGAATGAAAGTCAACATTTACACCAGTGGATTGGTGTGAGATTAAACTCCAAGAACTGCTTAGCTGCCTTTCTGACGTCTCAATAAAACATCAATAACTATTAGCCTGATATTTTATTTCTAACTTAACAAGATAAATCTTTCATAGGAACCCCAAATCCTGGTTGTGATCCATGCTTCCTCGAAGGCAGCAATAGTGAAATAATCTCACCACAGAGGCTGAACATTGCAGGGACTTGAAAAGGCACCAACCCTGAAGGGACTCAACTAGGGCAGAGTTCTTTCTACTGTGGTTACCTCATGCCAAATGTTGGACTGTGGGAAGCATCTTAGGAGATGAGATTGGATTGTCTAATTATCCTTATTTTTTTTTTCATGTGGGTAGGTTAAACAAAGAAAGCATAAGATTAACAAAACTGAAGTATAGTGGCTTGTGCATGAAATCCTAGCTCTCAAGAAACTGAGGCAGGAGGATCACTATGAATGTGAGGCTACAGAGAAAAATGATGAAGAAAATATATACAAAAGGGGGATATCAATTTATGAACCATCAGGATGTTGTAACAATGGTGACTCTATGAATAGAAATATATAAATCTGTGAAGGAGGTAGGAGAACCATTGTGGGTGTTTGCGTTTTAACAGCAGGCCATACACCTGTCCTAGCTAGAGTCTTTTTTGTTTGTTTGTTTTGTTTTTTTGTTTTTTAAGACAGAGTTTCTCTGTGTAATGGCTCTGACTGTCCTGTCAGAGATCAGCCTGCCTCTGCCCCCTGAGTGCTGGGATTAAAGGCGTGTACCACCACACCTGGCTATCCTAACTAGGGTCTTAACATGCTTTATTTTTCCCCCAGAGTGTGTCTTATTTCCTTTGAAAGCAGGGCTGATGGAGGGTACCAATGCTGCCTCCTTTAACTAGGTATCAGGCTATCAACCTCTGTTCTGAAGCTATTTACTAGGCGCTGGCTTCCCTTCTTAGGTGCACAGGAGATAAACCTACCTCTGCAGAAAGGAGCTGGGAAGTCCCAGGATGCACCATTCCCAGGGCTGACAATGCAAGTCAGAATGGCGTGACCTTCCAAGATGTAGCCAGAGAAGCAGCTGTATCGGATCTTGTCGCCTATGTTGAACCTCGATCCGTGAAGGACTCCTTTTAGTATCTCCCCAGGGTTTCCACATGTATGGCTAGGTAAAACTGTTGGAAGGAGAAAAGGAAGGTAAAGAAAATGTTCCAGGAACATGCATTTATAACATAAAATAAGCACTACATGTGGACTACTAAAATCAGGAAACCTTTGTAATAAAAAAAAAATAGAACATTGTGCTTAAACATTAAACAAATTTGTGCTCAGGGTTTAGAACATCTGCCTTGCCACTTTTTTTTTTACAACGACTTTTGAAAGGTATAAATAAATTCAACTGGTTAAAAGTAAAAAGCTATATTTCTAATCATATACTGTCTTCCATAAGAGATCTAGATTATTTTGATAATAATCAGATTTCACACTATACAGCAAGAGCCAAAGACCTGTGGAAATAATGTCAGAGCTGGGGGCATGGATGTGGGCATGCCCTTGTGATTTTTAGCTCAGACTTCATCATTACTAACATATGTTATGCACATCATTAATTGATATCCAATCTATGCTTATCTTGAGACTGCAGCAGCAGTACCACATCTGATAGACATCACTGATATCTAATCCATATGTATGCCCAGACATTGGCATCAGTACCGCATGCCTGATACACATCACTAAACAGTATCCAACCTATGTTTATCCTCAGACCTCCGCATCAGTACCACACACCTGATATCCATCATTAAACGTAGCCAATCCATGTTAATCCTCAGACCCCCCAGTATCAGTACCACACAGCTGATTCATATCATAAAGCATTATCCGATCCATGTTTATTCTCAGCGCCAGCACCACACCTGATACACATCACTAAACAGTATCCAATGTATATTTGTTTTCAGACCCTGGCAATAGTACCAGTTTTGATGCACATCACTAATTGGTATCCAATTCATGCTTCATAGATAAGATTGCCTCTAAAGAATAAAGAAAAGATTTTCATTCAAGCCATCAACTTGAGAAACGGTGCTATTCTTATAACCCAGGCCTACAGTCTGTTCACCTGGCATCCACAGTTGTCTTTTCTCCATTTGTGTTGCTAATGAAAGTAATGTAATGATTTGAAGTAAAAATTTGGGTTCTGGATTATGTTTACTCTGGAGTCTGCTTTTCAAGATTCTCATCTAATCCACCTGCATGGGAGACTCTCAGTGTGATTAAGAGCCCTGGCCAAAGAACATGATTTTTTATGGAACATATAACATATAACATGAATGTCTTCATGTCTTTTCTCTAAACCCAGCACCTCACCAGTAACTCTCAGTGGTTTTTATGAGATAGTCAAATATTTTATGATATTTACTATTTTAAAAATATTTGTCAACAAGAACCAGTTTTCAAAGAGATATGTTATTTGCTTCCTGCATTTATTTCATGTCTCGTGTGTGTGTGTGCATGCGTGCATGTGTGTATGTGAAGAGCGGTTATTAATGATTTTTATAAGTGTGTCTATTTATTATGATGTAATTTTAAATATCACATAAACTAGGATATCCAGGAATATTTAGAGAGCAAATATGAGTTCATGTGTGATTGATATTCCCTTCATAGTAATGAGGCTGCTACTCACAAGTATGCCAGTATTTACTAATTATTTAATAAAACAATACTTTAAAAAGTCTATAAAATGCCTAGAAGCTTAAGTAAAATATTTCAGTAGGTCAGTTGTCCACTTTCCTGTCCTTCACAGAAAGACAGAAGTGACTACCCCTTTATTTTTCTTACAACCAAGAAATATTTGAAGGAAATGTTTGGCTTCAGTCACTGCAGAACTATAAATCAAAACCAAAGTGAGATAACACCTATTTAAGCCAAAGTTTTACTTGAGGAGGCAAAAATAACCACCGTGATGGAGGATACATAAAAATGACCACTCAACTCCACAGTGGGTACAGATGTGAATGAATGAAGCCAGTGCAGAAGATACCATGAGCGTCTTCACAGAACTAAATGTAGAACTGCTAAAGAACCCAGCAGTGGCGTTGCTGGACGCCAAGGACGAGGGGAAGAAGGAGAAGGAGTCAATGTATCAAGAATCACTTCCACTTCCTCTCCTACAGCAACATCTATTCACGGCAGGCAAGATGCAGAAGCAGCTTAGGTGTGCCCTAACTAGTGATCTGTAAAAAGAAAATGAAGAATGAGGCTGGTAAAAAAAAAATCAGCAGGCTGAAGTACTTGCCTCATTAGCCTGAAGAGCTAAGTTAAACCCCGGAGACACAGATAGAGGTGGAAGTAGAGAACAAACAATATGGAGGAATCCTCTGACCTCCACATGTATGTATATGTGCATGCATACACATGGCGAAGAGGAAAGTAGAGGAGAAGGCGGACAAGCAGGAGGAGGAGGAGGAGGACAAGGAAGAGGAGGAGGAGGAGGAGGAAGAGGAGGAGGAGGAGGAGATTTTAAGTATAAAATGAAAACATGGTGCACATACTATTTGGCCTTAAAGTTAATGCCTTTCTGTCATTTACTCCCACTCAGTGCTACTGAGCCTGGAGGTCTCACAATATATGAAACAAACCAGACACAGAGACACAAGTTGAAATAGCTTACAGAAGTCTCATCTGAAGAAAATTCGTTGTTTGCTGTTACGATAATTACTGTTTAATGGGCTCCTGATAGTAACTCTTGCTAGAACTCACTTACTCACTTACTCATAGACTGGGATCAGATAAATTGTTTCCCCAAAGCCAGGTGTTATCAACGCAAATGTATTAATGTTTCAGACTTACCAAGGAGAATTGCAGCTGACATGGCTGCCCTAAGCAGCAAAATCTAAGGATCTACTCTGGAAATGAGGGCAATCTGCTCACGGGCTCTACTATTGAAAGGAGTTTTTCAAATGCACATTGCCCATTGTACAGAAGAGTGAATAGATCACAGTTATTCAATGTATATGTATATGTGGGGTGTGAGGGGGTGGGGGATATAGATTTTTTTCCCCCTTGGAACCAGGCAGTGTTGAAGGTGAGAAGGTGGGCAGCAGTGGCACATATGAAGTCTGGTTGTTCTACAAGAAGGGCGAGAGTGCTACCACTGCTCCTCTGGAGACTCTTCAATGGCACCCCCTATGCCTGTCTACGGGGTAGCCCTCACCTTAGCGTCTTCACACTGGATTACAGCAGAATTAAAAAAAAAAAACATACATCAGGCACCGTCTTTGTGAGACAAGACACTTTTTCAAAGCAGAGGGACTGTGGGAGATGAAAGTGGCCTCAGGTCTATTTTCTAATTCTTTTTTCTTAAACTTAATTTAATTATTTATTCACTTTACATCCTGGTCATATCCCCATATCTCCTTTCTCTCAGTCTCACCCTCCCCCCCCCTCTCTCTCTCTCTTTCTCTCCATTTCCCCTTCTCTGTTCTTCGGAAAAGAAGAGAGGCCCTCTTCCCATACACCTCAGCTCATCAAATCATATCAGGACTGAGTGTGTCCTCTTCCCCTGTGGCCGGGCAAGGCACTCCCACTAGGGGGAAGGGACTGAAAAGCTAGGAACAGAGTCCATGCCAGACACAGCTCCCCCCACCTCCTGCTTCCCTTACTAGAGGCCCACATGAAGCCTGAGCAGCCTATAAGCTCCATCTTTATAGGGGGCCCAGGTCCAGTCCGTGCAGTCTTTGGTTGGTGCTTCAGTCTCAGCAGGCCCTTATGGGCCCTGGCTAGTTGGTTTTGTTGGGCTTCTTATAAAGTTCCTGTCACCTCAAGGTCCTTTTTCTCTTTCCCCTGACTTTCCCACAAGACTCCCTACCTATAGCCCAATTTTTAAGCTGTGAGTCTTAGCATCTGTCCCGAACCAGTGCTATGTGGAGCCTCTCAGAGGGACAATTCTGCTGCGTTCCTGTCTACAAGCAGAGCAGAGAATCTTTAATAGAGTCAGGGGCTGGTTATCTCCCATGGGGTGGGTCTTGGGTTGGGCCAGGCATTTGGTTGGAAATTCCCCCAATCTCTACTCTATCTTTATCCCTACACATCTGGTAGCAGCATGAATTTTGGGTTGAAGTTTTTGTGGGTGTGTTGATGTCTCCTCCTTTACTAGGAGTCTTGTCTAGTTAGTGTCCTCTTCAGACTCTATGGCCCCTGCTACTAGGAGTCTTTGCTAGAGTGCTCCTTATATCTTCCCAGGAGCCCACCCTGACTTAGGTCTCCTTGCCACAGAGCTTGCCACAGAGATACTCCTGCTCACAGTTTCTCTTTTCTCTGCAGGCCCTCTGTCCTCCCACCCCTTCTCTCCCAAGCTCTCACATTAGTAGCTGTTTACTCAGTGAGAACGACTCATCAGTGTTTGCTTCACAGACAGGGTGTGAAGATTGGAAGAGATGTAATAGCCTGCAAATATCTGTTCCTTCTGAGCCTATTATGAGGGTGACTGTATACAGCTGAGGTGGCTTCTGTTTCGTGCAAATTGGTAGACCTGGGGAAAAAGACTGTTGGCTTCTGTGTACGAAGGGTCTAGAATAAAGACGGGCCCTCAGCAGGCTCTTGATTAGCACTCATTAGCTCTGATAAATGACAGAACCAATGGCTGACATAATGCCGAGTACAAGTTCTCCATCTGTAATAATTAAGATATATGTATAATCATTGACTTGGTGAAAGCACAAAAATGTTGTAAGAATGACCTGGGGAGCTGGAAAGATTGCTCACTGGTTGAGAGCACTTGCTCTTGCAGAGGACCTGAGTTGGTTCAAAGCACTCACATAGTACCTTGCAAGCATCTGTCACTACAGTTTCTAGGAGTCTGACACTGTGCTTTGGGCTTTGTGAGAAATGCATTTGCATGTGAGACACAATCGCATGAGAAGAAAAACACATACGCATAAATAAAAATTAGAAAAATATCCTATTTGAGTAGACTATGATAGGATTTGAATTACTGACTCCACTAACAGTTTAAAACTTTAAATCAATTAATTCCTATGTTTTACACACACACACACACACACACACACACACACACACACACACACATGCACACACACACGCATGAAGAAGATATAATGAATTTAAGAATTTTGCAGTAAAACATGTAAAGTGATTGAAAATCCAACTCTTTGATAAGTAGCACAAAATAACACATCTGGGACTTAGTGGTTGAGAATACTTATTTTCAAATAACTTTCTTCTTCTTCTTCTTCTTCTTCTTCTTATTATTATTATTATTATTATTATTATTATTATTATTATTATTTGGTTTTTAGAGACAAGGTTTCTCTGTGTAGCCGTGGCTGTTGTAGAATCACTTTGTTGACCAGGCTGGCCTCGAACTCACAGAGATCCACCTGCTTCTGCCTCCCGAGTGCTGGAATGACAGGTGTGCTCTACCATGTCCAGAACTTTATGTCATTTTTAAGTACTTAATTTTAAAACAAGATTTATCTATTAACTTATTGTATGTACCTGCTCATCTGTATGTGTGCCATGTATTTACAGTGCCAGGGGGGCCAGAAGAGATCACTGGATTCCCTGGAAATGGAGTTACAGATGTTTTTAAGCCACCATGTAGTTGCTGGGAATTAAACCCGAGTCCTCTGGAAGATTAGCCAATGCTCTTAATCTCTGAACCTTCTCTTCAGATCCAGGATTTTTTTCAGTTTCTCAAAGTTTATAACAGAAGTAATGGCAACAATCAAAAAGATATATTTAAAGATCTAATAGAAAAAAATTGCTTCCGGTTACAAGTAATAAAAATGCAAACCCACCGATATTATTAAGCCCTTGTCAATCTCATAAAAGTTGTAAAATTAGGAAAAATGGATTAGTGATAGCTAGTCTGTGCAAATATCCAAATCTCAGATGTATGAAAGTTGCCCATACAGAAAAATCTCATGTCTGAAAAAACTATTTAAATAAAATATATTCAACCCAATTGCTATTTCTGCCAGTTTGCATAAACTAGTTTTTCAGACACTTTCCCTGAAGTTGGTAAATGTCTCCTCACATCTCCTGCAGGAACAAGTGCACAGTAAGCCTTTAGCAAACTCCTACTGAGTTGAGTTGAACTCTTCATTTAATCCTCTTCAGTACTTGCTTGAATTAAGTGACCCCCCTCCCTAGGGGTTCCAAAAAAAAAAAAGCTTTTCTAGCATGAGAAGAACTTGCACAGGGCATGCATTTGGTCATGCGAAAGGATTTCCTTAAAGGCAGTGTGGGCTGCAGGGACACCCCCAAACCCGGGGGGCAAGGTTCCATCAGGCACCAGGGGAGTTACTATCCAGGGCTAGGAACATTGACTGTCACTCTAATTATGCTGCAGGATTTCTCCCTGTAAGCCTTCTGATTTGGCAAGTACATATGGTCACAATTCAGTGACTTAATTGGCTATCACATCAAACCTTTAACCTAACTGTTTAAGTGATTAAATGGGTGTCATATTAAATCCCGGCCCAAAAGAAAAGCGAAAGTACGACAGCACATGAAAATCCACCATTAATATTCATTAACAAATGGGACACAAGGCTAGCAAGTAGGGTCTGGAATTCTCCAAGGAATGGTGGCATTTTTTCAGCAGACTGTGCACAATGAATGAGGCCTTATTAGACCATTAGATGTACTTATCCTGAAACTAGGTCTTCAGGGATTTGTGCAGAGTCATTTACACTTTGCTTTCCTGAGAGTGTCCTCCTAGCTTAAGTCAAGTAAGTAAGCAAATAAATAAATACATAAATAAATGCATAAGTAAATAAATGTAAGTGAATAAATAATCTTCAAACACCCCCATAGCATAGTGCACTGTGGATATTCAGTATTTGCCTGTGGGCAGTTCATAAGAAACTGTTTCTCACCCACCGCCCTTGACACTTTGGAAAAGATAAATGGAATCCAATTGTGTAGTCTGTAGTAATACCAAAAACCAGATTTGGTGCTCTTGAGGCCTGGCATCTGTTCTTTTATGGCTAGAAAAGGAGACATGCTGACATGATAGAATTGTGACAATAAGCTGAAGTTCCTTGTGTGTGTGTCCTCAATGTTTTTCATCTCAGAGTCTCTCTGCAGCCAAGGGAGCCTGGCAAGAAGAGCCATCCAAGTAGCATCCCCGTGCAAAGCCATGAGAACCAATGAGAACCACGTGGAGGTGAGGGGATATGAATGGCCAAGCGGAAGGGTGACGTTTGGTCAAATCAGAATGATTTGAGTCGGGTGAGCAGCTGAGGCCAGTGCTTATGGTTGATTAGCACAGTGTGCCACCGGCATCACAGCCCTGTCAGTTACATGTGCTTCTGCTCCAGAGAGCTACTGTTGGGGAGAATTGGCCAACTCCCAGTTTCCAAGTCTGAGTACATAGTAAAGCCCAGCATAACTTTGTGTGATTCATTTAGCTGCAGGTCACTCAGGTTGGTGCATTGCTCTGTGCATTCCATCAGCTCTCAATTCTTGATTGCTAAGTATTATTCAGATGGTAAGAACATGAGATAGTTTTTAATACACACAGGTTCATGTTAATTCAGATTTCCAAAAGAATAATAAAATTGGGAAAAATAAAAGCATGTCAGAACAGGCTGCCCCTTAAAGTGGAGTATAGTTATTAAAATGATTGAGAAAGAGACAGAAAAATTTATAACCTTACTTTGCAATATCAATGCTTATTTATTTCCTTGTCTAATAATAATTGATAATATTCACAACACATGTATTACATAAATATTTGTGCACCTGTGTACATACACATGTATATATACATTTATTAAATATTGTTGTCATGAGCAGTTACTAAAAAATTCTGACACAGAAAGCTTCTCTGAAGTCCACTGTCACACAGAAGTATGAATCCATCACAGACAGATGCAGAAGGTGTTTCCAAGCAGTACCCTGCAATGTCTTTCTTGTTGACAGAATAGAAAAAGCTAATAATGACTATAAGCCATTGGGTCTACAGTGGCCTACACGTATTTTCTTCTGACAAAAAGATTATATATATTTGCAACAACTGCCATACTTTCTCATGTAGAAATGAAGACAAAATTATTGCATGGAATTTCACAATTTTGTTACCAGCTTTCTGGGTAAATTTGTTTAATAAGACTTATGGTTAAAATAATGTGAACATAGGAGAGAGACTGGGCAATGGTGACTTGGAATACAGAAGAGGGACCAGGAAGATGTTGATATGAAATATGTATTTCACTGTGATTTCCAGCAGTGGTTGGAAACTTTGCTGAGCATGTGGAGATAAAGAAAACACACACACACACACACACACACACACACACAGTACAAACTCACTTTGTGGCATTGCTCTAGTTAGTACTTGAAGTGTCCCCAAGAGGACATTCATTAAAGTTTGCTTGCACTCTAGGACACTACCTGAGGTGGGGAAACCTTTAGGAGCAGACCCTAGGGAGAGGAAAGTGGGTTATTAGGGGTAAGCTTTGGTTCAGAGGATACTGGGCAGCAGGGCTCTGCTCTCTCTCAGATTCTGGGGCATGTACAGGATCCCTGTATCACACACTCACACCATAAAAGTCTTCCCCACTTCTGGCTCAAAGCAACTAGCTCAGGTCACCACAGACAGTGACCTCTAAACATTCTGCCAAAGCAACCCTTTCACTCTATAGGTTATGTCTGTTATGTGTCACTTAACAGTGATACAGGCTGACTAACAGGCTGAAAGCACATTTACTGTTGTTAAGAATGGGAACATATTACACTGTACTCTAATTAAAGCAGCTGAATCTCACATGAACCTTCATCTCTTCCGATTGAAGGCACAGACTGTCATGAAGCTAAAGCTAGGTATAGCTTCGCCTTTACTATTACAGATGGCACAGACATTAATCTAGATTCAAGTCATTGTAAAACCTTAATAAAGAGGCATATAGAATTAAACCCCCAGGAATAACTGTATCACCATGCCCCGCCTGCCCTACATCCAGCCTTAGATACAGCACCTGTAAAGTGTAAGTGTCCTCAGTTCCGAGAATGCAGTCTCATCCAAATGCAGATTAAATATATTTTGGGGATACAAAGTATATAGCACCCGTCCAAATAAATTTCCAACAGTTTCAACTAAAAACTACAAACACAGAAAGAAGAAAATACATAATGACAAACAAACAAACAAACAAAAATTCAATCAAACCAAAGCAGACCCCCATTGGGCAAGTTCACCCCCAGAGTAGAGGGTGACATGGTAAAGACACTTCACACAGTCTTAAAGGGACAACACAACAATATCACAGGTCATAAAAGAACAAAGGTGATTCAGTGCAACCATAAAATGTACTCTGTGAATCTACAGGAAAAGGTGAAGGAAGAAAATGGAAGAGAGTAACCAACATAGATCAAAGAGAAAGCCCGCAAGATCAAACAGGCTGTCTCGATAGCCATATGAAAGGTAAGCGACACAGCTACCTCAGGTAACAAGCAGAGACTGGACTGTAGACATGGCCTGGAGGCTAGGAGTATTGGCTCCTGCAAGGGTCTGGGTCCAGTTTCCAGCATCCTTATCAGAAAGCTTATACACACCTGTTATTCCAGTTTCGGGAGACCCAATGCCCTCTTCTGGCCTCCTAGGTCCCTACAAACACTTGGTGCATATAATGCATGGAGGCCCTAACACCTGTAAAATTAATATTTAAAAGTTCAGACACTTGGGTAAGAGTATAGAACCATGCTGTATTCAACACCCACATTCTACATGTAAAGGCAGCAGAAGATGACAGTGAAACAGTGGGAGGAAAAGTCCCTTTGTGCATTAACTGAACAGTAGAAGCTGTGTTCCTAACGGAAAGAACGTGAGCAGGGGTACAGAGAGGCACGTACTCAAGATAACAGTGTGAAACACTTCACAGGACACAATGGTGTACAGTATTTGTGTGCCTAGCCAAAATCCTGCAGACCATGTATAGGAACCAAACAGAACCTCATGGACAAGAGAGAGCTGGTCTACACTTGTAGATTCCCACAGTGATCTCATAGTGACTGACAAGATCATGCTGAGCTAGTCAGAGAGTGAGGCACTCACGTGGCTTCACCCACACAATTCTAATTAAATGTCACTTAAAACAGAGGTCGAGAAGATATTAGCATGTAGTTGGGTCAAAGGAAAACTACAGAGCAACATATCAACATTGTAAAAAGCATTGGAAGTTATGCTTAGATGGGGATTTTGAAGCTGTGATATAAAGATTATTAGATGCCAATCAAGCCATTGGAGTTGCTTGTTGCCAATAAAATAGAAATAGCAAGAGATGGAGAGATGGTGAAGGAAGGGAAAAGGGATGGAGAGGGGGAAGGAAAATAAGGAGAAAGGAAGAAAAGAGAAGTGTTAGTAGGATATTGAAGACAAGGTCAGGCATTGTTCGCCATAAAATAGTTTGCAAAAGTCAATATTTCTTTTCACATACTTCCTGCTGGGAAATTCTCTCTACATTCCGAGTCCTTATTCCTGATCATCCCAAAGGCCTTGACTTGGGGATGTTTACAGTCTGGAGAGGGCAGGCAAGCCAGCTCACACAACACTGTCTCCAGAGCCAGCTTGGTACAAAGACCTGTATCCATGTGAGGATGGATATGGAATGCTGTGGAAGGGGGCAATCTGATGGCCACCCTGAGAAGGTGAAACAGAAGAAAACAGTCCTCAGCTGGCATCTCAGAAGTCCAAGTTGCCTGACCCTTTGAGTAAGATCCATAGGTAGCGGCATACATTTCATCATTTCAAATTACAGGACAAATTACACAAAATCAGAATGAAAAACATCAAACACTTCTTTTACTTCACTGTTAAACATCAACATGCCACATGCACCATCTTGGATGACCCCAGTGCTCTCTGAAAGGTCTCATTATTCTAATTTTACATTAAAGACTGGGATTATGAGGGGAAGGAAAGAAAGAGATCAGAGAGGCAGAGTCCTGTGTGGAGGCTTCATCTCTTCATACTTCATGCTTAAGTTTTGCTCTGATGTAACGGCAATGACAATTATTTTCACTGAAGTATTATAAGGAATATATTTAAAAAGCTAATTGGACAGAAAGCAGACAAAGGGACAAGCATATACAGATGTGACATTTGCTAGCTGGCCAGTCCCCATCCTATATGGGAAGAGAGTAGTGAGAAGATTCTAAACCCAGTGGATTTGACAGAGCACCTACAGGTGCAGGTAGCTGCAGGCCTCTTTCTCAAACTTGAAAATTGAAGAGCATAAATACCAAAGAGGAATTGGAAAAATACCATTGAAAATTAATGTCAATCCCACAAATAAGACAGAAGCTGTGTCTGTTTACTGGGTTCTTTGAAGGCCCTGAGTCCCCAGGAGCTGAAGATCTTGGCTCACAAGAGGCACAGTGTGATATAACTCTGATTTGGAAGCACTGGGTGCATGCTGGGTCCCCAGATCACAACGGTTTGACTTGTGCTGTGTGTGTTAAGATCATGTACATAAAATATTTTTGGGTCACCAAACGTTACAATGAAGGAGACTTAAAATTCTATATCTTTCTTAACGTAAAAAGGTTTTTTCCAATATTCAAAGATAATAAGCAGGTCATGAATTACGCAGAAACGGAGAGAGGGAATGCAAACCCAGCTCTTTGTCTCGTGTCTTGTGCTCCTTGAGTCATTTGTGGAATTGCTTTGTAATTTTTGAGGACCTACAGCCAACCGTCGGCTCTCAATGATTCCATCAGGAGAAAGGACTGGCCTAGGTGTTGCTTTAGCTAATATGTAAATGTTATTTGAATGTAGTTCCAATATAAAGAAATTGTATAAGTTGTTCAATAATTTGAAAATTATCTTTGTCTTGCCCTCTGATGTATAGAGAGTGTGTGATTATTTTCAGTCTGGGGAACACATGGACTAAACTTGTTCAATTCAGGAGATGGAGCACTTCTCATAGATGCAGAAGGACTGAGAGCCAAGAGCGCTGCCTTGTGGATTCCACTCTCTTCCCATGCAGATGACACCTGACTGGTGGCAGCGAGTACTGGTGGGCTGGAGCACAGAAAAACTACTGTGACACAGGTTAGCAAAGAATTAAATATGTTCTTTAAGGTGAACGCATCCATATTATGAGATGGTTTCTCTGACATTGATATTAAATGGAACCCAGACTAAGGACAAAACTACCTGGGTTTGAAGGTATCCTGGCTTCCTGGTCAACCCAGCCAATCACTCACTGCTCAGGCCTGAGGGTGGTTAACCTTCAACCTTCCCAAGGCTTGTCAGTAGTAAACCCCAATAGCCTGAGTGTATCTTAACAGTTAGAAGGGAAGGAGAAAGGAAAGTACATTCTGCACATGCCATGGTCTTCAACACAAAGCCTTTGGAAACACTCACACCCAGAGGATGTGGGCAGGTGGGAAATAATCAGATTGGTGGGGAAATAGCTTTTATTCTTAAGGATCATGTTTGCCAAGATGGACCAGGAACATGAGCACATGGGAGGGCATCATTGGAGTGTGTGGCTCCAGGCACGTAAGTCCTCAGCAAACACCAGGAGCTTTCTGTAGGTATTAGAGTTGAGATACAGCCCTCATTATGTTTGGGAGTAGGCCAGAAGACAGAATATAAAGAAAAGATGCCTCGGGTCAGAAGACTCTAAAATGCTATACTGGGTATGTATACATGAGGCAAGAGAAAAGTGATATCTTTTTAATTGTTGAGGAATTATATATTAGATAGATAATATTAGATAATATTTTATTAGATAACTCAAGGTGATATTAAACAAAAATACATGGTAAGTAGAGGATCAGGCCTCACTAGTAATATCTGTGAAACTGAATCTAGTTCTGCTTTATGTATTATTGAAAAAATAGTATTTCCCCTAAGATTATTCCTAACAGTCATTAGTCCTTTTCAATATCTACTCTAGGGGGTCAGTCTCGTTCTCTCAGGAGTAAATCTTACTTTTTTCATGAAGAAGACATGAGATATACAGTTCTTTCCCCAACACATTACATATACCAATCAGCAGGTTCCCAGAAAGGCCCAGACCACCATCTACACTCTTTTAATACAAATTTTAACACTTAGAACACGTTCAAATATTGGAGAAACTTAAAAAGTATCAGAGAATCCCCATGTTACTCTTATTATTATTAATGCATTGACCTGACACCTTTAAAACCATCAGAGGGTTGAATCGATAGCTCCTAGGAACTCAAGGCCATGTGCTTTTCTCAGTGCCCTGTAACTCAGGGCCAGTCTGCATATCTGTCATTTCTTTTACTGTGACAGTTTCTCAGCTATCCTGTCTTACAAGTCACAGGGGTGCTCAGGGCACCATCCGCATGTTTAGAAGAGTGTTTGCTAGGTAGAACTTGCCCTGATCAATCTTGTGGCAGTCTGGAACTTCAGAGACCCCCAGTGCCTGTGACTTCACAGTGCTATCCTGAGGGGTAAAGGAAGGAGGGAGGAATGAATGAATGAAGGAAGAATAAAGGAAGAAGGGAGGGAAGGAAGGAAGAATAGGAGATAAAGAAAAAAAAGAGACTCCAGTGAGACTAATAAAAAACTAGCCTAGGTATCCTTTCCTGGGTCTCAATGTGGGCATGGCCCCAGAGTATAGTTGTGAGCCCAAAGCATAGTTAGTTAAAAAAGACTACAGTCTGACGTCACTGCTCCCATGCTCACAGCTCTCACCGGCATGAAGTGAATGTACTGTCAGTGCAATTCTTTGTCTTTGCAACCCAGCACAGGGTGCAGTTTTGAGTGAGCAGAGAAATGTGATTCAAACAACAACCTGTTACTGTGGCTAATGACTCTGAATTTTCTCAGAAATTCTCAGCGCACGTGAGCATCAGAGGGGTACGAGTGGAGTCGGCTGACACGGAGAGCAGGATTTGCTTTTTATCTTGTGATGAATTAAGAAGCCATCAACAGGGAAGGAGGCACATAGAGATCAATGAAAGAAACGGACCTGGTGGTTATGATGTCTTACAAGTTTCAAAGGTGTTGAAGAAGGGGTACAATTGAGAATTCCCAGAAACATGGGGGCAGCATACCACAAACCCCGATACCACTGAATATCTGTGGTGTGCACAGAAATTGCTCGATTTATATTAACACTGTGGGTTTTTTTTATCTGATTGTGTCAAATATCTGCATAGTCCAAACTTTGATTTACAGTTACTAGCATTTGATGATGGTGATTTTTGGTTATCACAGGCCCCTGACATCCTCTATCCCAGATCAGGGTACTTAGGGAGGGGAATCAACTATGGCTCAGTGGGTGTCTTCAAAGCCAGCTTGCTAGAATTCTGACATACCAATTTGGGGAAGTTTGCCCAGAAGTCAGCCATGCTGGGATTTATGTCCATGCCTGTGATGTATTTCAACCACAGACAGCTTCCTGAGATGGTCACTACCGCATAGCTGGATGGGTCGCAGCTCTTGGACAGTTTGTTCATCACTACTTGGTGTAAGAGGAATGGTAAAGAAAATGAAATACAAGATGCCTTGAGCACCCCAGATTCTCTGGTTCAGCAGTCTGGAGTAGAGCCATGTACATACACCACCCCTGTGATTCCTGTGCAAGTTGCCATAGGCTTGGAAAAGATAAACACACTATGGTGGGGGCTATGAAGGAAGTGGTCAGAAACATCTAGGGAGGAAAGGCTAGGCTATAGTGAAAGGGTCCCAATTTCCATGGCAGAGAACGGTGTCCTTTAGGAATGGACATAGCAAGTAACTTTCAGGGAAGCCATGTGGGGACAGTAAACAGGACACGGAGGGGTGGAGAACACTAAGGAGAGATGCTGCTGAATTAGGGACAGTTTTGTCTGGTGCAGTGAGAACCTCGGCCATAGTTGTCACCATGAAGCCTGTAGACAAGCCACAGGAAGACAAATCTGTTTAGCTATTGGTCAGAATTTAGACTGAAGGGAATCTGTGAGAGAGGTCTTAGCAGTGCCACTATTCATAACCGCCTGGGCCTGAATGAAACGTGATAGGTTTCATTGATTTAAATGCGGTAATGTGTTAACAATAGAGAAGCAGTCTCTTGGACACAAGTGACAAATAAAGTAATTGATACCTTTGTCTCCAAATAAAGATATAAAGCGAGGCCCTAAAATGTGCACAGATTCTTCCTGGGTTTCCTCTGTGGAAGGTTGTGTCATGTAACATTCCAGTCTACATAGATTTATCTCCATAAGTGTTGTGCTCGGTCAGGTGTCTCTGTGTAGCAAGGATGGATTTCTTACCATCCTTGCCATTGCTAATGGGAAAGGACAGAGCTGAGATTTTATAAAGAAGCACAAAGAAGGTACCCAGAAAGAAGAGGGACTCTATGACATCGAAAGTGAAGGGACACAGAAGAGTCTATTTTGGCAGTACAGCTGTCCTGGATAGATGGTAAGTTAGGTGTCTGAAAGAAAACCCAGGGATTTCTACACAACTGTGGTATCATTATGAGGCACCTACTACTCCACGTGAGACACTGTGGATGCAGTCATAGTCACCTGCCATTTAGTTGGAGAACTAGGAAGAAGGAAAGAACAGAAACCTCTTAGTATTCTTATCATTAGAAAGAAAACAAAAAGTGTAATCGGTTTGTTGAAATTGCCGGAGAAAGATGCTAAGCTTTTACGTGATAAGGAAAGAAGAAAGGAAAATTATTTGCACAATATCCTAGTGATTCTTTTATGATGTGTAAATGGCATCAGTACCTGACTTGTTTATTGATAATCTGCATTGCTGTTCTGATGTGAAAAGACTCTCAGGAGCTGGTCTTCTGCAGGCCCAGCTTTTTATTGCTCCCATGCTCTCCCCAGAAGACAAGACATCCCCAAGCATACACCTACTGCAAGTGCTTTGAGGAGTCTCCTTTCTCTGATTAGGAGGGGAGATTTTAACCCATATGGGTTACATCCTAGTCAATGGGGCTTTAAACAGAAATAATTACCCTGAAGATTTACTGACTACTCAAGAGCACACATACACACACACACAGAGTCATACACACATACACACACATATACTCATACTCACACTCTCTCATGCACACACTCACACACACAAACACACACACACAGTCACACACACATACTCATACTCGTGCTCTCTCTCTCTCTCACAAACACACACATACATGTAGTGAGAACTTTGGGATTTTGGCTTCTTTTAAAAACACAGAAATATATATTACTCTTAAATTATGTACTCTCCCCTTCCCCTAACACAGAATGATGAATGCATGTGTTGTATTCATTTGTTGATAATAGCCCACCAGTTGAGAGCAACCTTATAAAACAAATAGAAACCGCAGATGCACTCATCTCTCCTCTTGTCTGGATGTGATGTGGATGGATGCTGCTGCCTTGGCTTCTCTACCATCATGGATGCTAACCTGGAAAACCTAGAATTGTAAGCTAAAGCATCTCCTTTCTCTCTTAGTTTCTTTTTCTCAGATTATTTTATCACAGCAATGGAAGTGAAACTAAAATGCTGTCCTCAGCCGTTATCTTATGTAGCAGGGAGCTACCTGCCTCTCCTCTATGAAGTCTCTGCGGTGTCTATGGCTGTGCAGGAGAAGGTTGCTTTCTATCTCACTGTCTCATTATGTCTGTTTCCTTCCAGGACCCCTGCATGGCAGAGTGTGTGGTATGTCCCTCTAACTTTGTAGATACAACAGACTGCCTTGAATATAATAACTAGCCAGTAGAACTTGTCAAATAAATGCGCTGAGCATTAATTAATACACTGATTTGACAAAGAACAAATTTGATAAATTCCTAAATTGACTAGCAAGAAATCTTACTATTAAAGCTTTCTTCCATGGGTGGTAATTGTCATTTTCAATGTAATTATGCCCGGAAGAGAAATGCACTTCATTAGTAAACATTAACAGCTCTGCAAGGTGGCTTTGTGCTCTTCATGTCATGAGGATTTTCATCCTTTCCAGTCTGAAAATATGTAGCATGTTTTCACTTGGGGAAAGGTTAAGAAGGAGGGGTGCACCAAAGGTCAACAGATAAAGACAGGATCAAGAGGCCAAGAGGCCAACTAAACTGTCTATGTTCAAAGTTCCAAAAAGGAAAACAATTCTCTCTCTCATGCACATGCACACACACACACACACACACACACACACACACACACACACACGAGAGAGAGAGAGAGAGAGAGAGAGAGAGAGAGAGAGAGAGAGAGAGAGAGAGAAAGAGAGAGAGAGACAGAGAGACAGAGAGAGAGACAGAAAGAGAGAGAGAGAGAGAGAGAGAGAGAGAGAGAGAGAGAGAGAGAGAGAGAGAGAAGAACAACGTGCATATAGCAGAGTGATGGCTTGGGGGTAAGAGTACTTGTTGTCCAAGCCTGAGGACTTGAATTCAAGCCCCCATTATCCACATAAAAAATCCCTGAATGGTTATACATGCCTGTTATCCTAGTGTGGCAGACAGAGACAAGTGGCTCCCGGGAGCAGGCCAGCCAGTCAATCTAAAACAGTGAGCTTCAGCCTCAAGGAGAGTTCCTGTCTCAAGAGAATGCAGCATAGAGTGAATTACAGAACACCTGGCCTTGGTACATGTGCACATGGGCTCACTCACCATGCATACATATGCATGCTTCGCATACACATACATACACACATGTACATGTGCACACACAAATGCACAGGTACACATACATACACATGTGTCACACATGCACAAACACACACACACACACACACACACACACACACACACACACACTCATCATCCTGGGGTTTGGACTTTCAGCTCATGTGCAGAAAAGTGGACTAGGGCCACAGAGGCTCTTTCTTCTCAAATGTGAAACAGAAAAGGTAGGAACAGGAACTCTGGGTCACATCACCCTGTGACATGCGATTTGCTCACTTCTTTTTATCTGAGCGAATGATGCACCATGTCCAGGAGATACAATGATGGGAGCTCGTCCATCCAAGTATGGCTGCTTTTTTCATTTCTTAGCATGATGACTTTTTGTTAAGTAAAAATTTTATGTAACCTATTTAGGGAATTAGAAGTTGGTTATCAAATTGAAGTAGATTTGGGCATAAAAAGAGTATTTCTTAGCCTAATGAATATTCCCCAAGAAGGAAAGATTACCATAAAATTTTACATTTGTTACATTTTTCTCCATATAATATAGACATTTTAATTTAAAGGGTTTAAATGCTTTAGATGCATTTAAAAATATTTCTAGTGACTAATTTATATGTAGTTAAAGTTAGAACATTTTTGTGAAAATATTATCATTTTATTAATGTTTATGCATTTATCTAAGATGATACTACCATGGGAATACAAAGGAAAATAATCATCAATTTATTTTGTCATTTGCAAGACTGCGCTTTCTCTACCAGACACAGTGTAACTTAAAGGTTGTGGTCATAGTCAGAGCACTTGATATATGACTGTTCTCCTGTGCACAAAGCTAATGGGGATAGACACAGCATGACCTCGGGTCCTGGAGATCCCGGCATGGCTTACAGGGGTCCACATAAGGTTTTCTTAGAGGAAGGATGGTAAGAGCTCAGAATAGATTTCCAAGCAAAACACATAGAAAAAGACAAGAAAGGGAATGTGTTGGTACCCTACATGGACGTCATGAGAGGAGCCTGCAGTAGTAAGATTAGCGGGTCTGTGAGAACAGGAGTCCAGTGGGTACAACAACCACATTTGTCATGGGGGGGGGTGATTTCACTCTGGAATGAACAACTGAAGAACACAGAAATGGAAAACTAAGTTTCTATTTTAGGAAGAAATGGCTCACGGTACCATGGCTCCCAAAACACATATCACAACTATTCCAAAGTCAAACCATAGATAACCTCAAATGTCATCCCTCCCTACAGAAACACTAGACTTCTGAAATGAGGTACTTACAATAAATACAGAAACCACACCTCATCCAGGAATGCTTAAATTCCAGAGTAATCATAAGTTTGTAACAATAAATGCAGGAAATAGAAGCACCCACTCAGGTCAGACCATATATAAATGTTGTGGTGTACAGAGAGGGACAGCCATTTTCACAATCCCTGTGCGGTGTAACTACATACTATAAAAGAACAGTGTTCTATCCAGATCAGCGTTTTGACATACTACAATGTCGATGTGAATCCACGGTACCCAGTTTGCATATAATATCTTGCTGAAAGGTAGATGCTGAATCTTACGTACAAGAAAACAGGACAATTTTTTTTTTGAGAACTGACTGTGCAAAATTTGTAGGATAACTCCTTATTTCAAACACTAAATGACTTGGGGAAATTACAGTTGATTTTTCCTTATTTTATCTTTTATTCTTTGCCTCCACAGACAACTCATTTTCTGAAAATCAATCTCATTGTAAAGAGATACTTACTAGAGAAAAGTAATCTTTCTGTCCCCAGGAGACTTTGCAGATACATGTGAGGACAGGCAGCCATGAAGCCACCTCCTCTGCTGTAGGCATGTGGCCTTCTCTCATAGCAGAGGAACAGAAGAATGTCAGCTGACTTTAGCGCTGATTATTAACGCATAGAATTAAGTGAAGGCAAGATATATAAAGACTGAAAAACTTCCTTAGAAATTTTTCTTCCTTCCTTCTCCTTTCTTCCTTCCCCCACCCTCTACATTCCAACTGAAATTAGAAAGGAGACAAGGACGCCCACCATCCCATACCTTCTCAAGATGGTTCTTGATCTCTTAGTTGGGACAAGAAGACAAGAGAAGTACCTTCAAGGGATACGACCTGTGTTGGATTTTCAGAGTGAACATTTGCTTTGCTTTGGGATATGGTGAGTGTTAACACCGGTTTGGAGGAGTGGCTAACAAGTTTGCTTAGTGTGTACAACTGCACTACACAATCCCACCATGCCAGTTCTTGTTAATGTTGGGAAGAGGTTTTATTATTCGATATATATATAATAGAGAAATGAGGCTGCACCCTATACAGTTGCTGAGACAGCTTAATCTCAAACCCCAGCTCATTTCTATGTATGTTTAAAAAAAATACTGAGCATCTTAGGGTTTAGATGGTGGTGTTTCGTGCATTTATGTTGTGACCCCAGCATGTTTATGAGTGAGGAAACACAGCTTTTCCTTTCTGTTGATGAGAATATAATACTAACACTCTAAGTTAGGAACACTGGCTCTGGGCTGAAGCCAGAAACTGTCTCATTCCAGTTACTCATGGACTTCCCCTGCATCTGGACCCTTAAAATCACATTTTCTCTCCCAACAAGTTATAAGATAGAAAGCAGACTCAAATTCTTTCCGAGTAGATCTAAGTCAAGTAGACACACTCTTGGCTGTGCCACCGTGCTTTGCTGCCCTGTGACGGCCTCATTTTGTCCCGCAGCATCTTGTTGCATTTCTTCCCTGCTACCCACATCCCTTTCCCTCCTCATAACCCTCATTATCTAGAAGTTAGTGTAACATAGACACATTAGAGACTCCACTTCTAGAAAAAAGTTTGAAACGAACATTTCAAAGAATGATCACAACAATTACTTCAAAAGAAGCAGCAATAGGCACATTAGGTGATGAGAGTGTAAAAATAGACCAAAATAGACTTAAAAGAATAGTTGGGGGAATTTGGCTGAAGAGACACACACAAAGCAGAGAGCTATGAATGACAGAGGCTTAGTCATAGGAGGGCAAGGTCATGGTTAATGAAGCTTAAAAAAAAAGTACACTTGGAAGAAGCTGAGGAGAATTTTGGGAACTATTTGTTATTCTGTGCAACCGTGTTACATAGATTCTATTTTCTCCTCATTTTTTGGCTGTCCTCATCCAATATTCTTGTCTAGGTCCTGTTATGTCTTAGAGCCAGGATGAATAAAAATAGACAAACTATTAATCCTAAAGTATGGGGGTTATGGATACTTGCTTTTGCAGTTTGAATATGTAGAGCAAGATGAATTTTAATAGATTTATTCTGTGAAATTATTCCACAATATACAGTTATATTTAGATTATTCCTAAGTAACTCACCAATATGGAGTTGTTGACTTGTATAAATGAAAGCCCTATTTCCCATTTCAGGGTTCTATTCACTTGAAAAAGAATTCAAGTACAACTTGCTACATTATTTATTTCAGTATTAATTGGTTTGAAATTACTTTAATAGTGGCTATTATAAAATAAATTAAATTCAGTAATAAAGTCAACACAAAATCTACCTCTGTACAAACATTTTAAGCAGCCATGATCTTTAAGAAACACCTTTGATAACTGCCTTCTCTGATAAATTATGATAATATAGCACTTACTGTTGGTTTTGGAAAGTTACAGGTATTTTAAGAAAAACATGCTTAATTTTTTCATTACTAAACAATCAGTTTCATTATAGCATTTATGTACACTAGGACAATTTTATAATCTGCTTTATTAAATTATGTTAAATTAATTTTATCTTAATCAAGTCCATATGGATCTTTCATGGTGCAATTACCTTATGCCATTGTGCTAAATCACAGCCAAATTAAAACACATTTCTGCAGAGCAGAAAGCAAAAGTCAAATGAATTTATGGAGAAAGAGATGCTATGGTGCTCTCTAAACATACAGAGAAACGCAGAAGTGAAATATAGAGATGAACACAGTTTATAATATGCATTCGCTTAGTAACTGATCCACAGCCAGGTCCCCAGGGACTGTGAGCACAGTGGGAACATTCTCAGCTGACTCTTCACCATCTCAAGATTCACTTGTCCAAACCCTGTCCAATTTTACAACTGTCAATGCTTTATAAAATGCCACCTGGAGAACTTAAGTCAGCATTCCCAGGTGAAGCTCAAGGGCAGGCTGATATTCTCCAAAGGGATTGTTTCGGCTACCCTCCTGAGCTGAGTCAGTTTTAGGCCAACCATCAATCATCAGCTGCTTTCCTTGGCATGACAGCCCATCGAGCCCCTTTCACTGGCAGCGTTGAAAGTCGGCAGTGAAATGAGTCATTGATATTCCAGCACATCCAACTTCACTGATTAAGAAAGGACCACTCTTCCAAGAGGTCCCCTCCAATGTCTTTGATGCAGAGTCCTCCCAAGTTTCCAGTGACTGTCAGACCATTCTTTCTCCCCTTACCAAGCATAGTCTTCTTTGATGGCCTCCTGGTAGTGACCCTTTCTCTATGCAAGACATGATACTTTTTAGTTATGTATGTTTCTCCCATGAGCTCCAGTTTACCTCCCCTAACAGGCTATCTGCTGTACAAAGGAGACTGTGTCTACTTTTTTCTCCTTGGAGAAACCATCATTTGACCTCAGAGTGAATGACACCACTAGAGCTGAGTGCATTGGGGACAGTAAAGGAAATTTTTCAAACTTCCAACAGCATATTTTAAGTATGGAAAAAAACAGGGATAAAATTATGCTAAGCTGAAAATTCTCCCCTACAGCGCATTAAAAAACATAAATCATAGTTAATACCAGTATTTATAGTTTAGAGATTAAGATTAATCTAAAACATATAATAAAGTGCCACAATGGGATTCTAAAATAAAAATAAATATATATCTATCTTCACACACAAAATA
The DNA here is from genome assembly GCF_964271855.1 of Acomys minous. Classification (NCBI taxonomy): domain Eukaryota; kingdom Metazoa; phylum Chordata; class Mammalia; order Rodentia; family Muridae; genus Acomys; species Acomys minous. The sequence continues at coordinate 10,734,944 of NC_140497.1, forward strand.
AAAGCATGCATGGTCCTTAAAAGATAAAATGTTTAAGTGCCTTTTGTGTGCTAAGGAAGGGATAAAAGTAAAATTCCTATTATTTTTAATACCCAAATAAGTTTTGTAGCTTTTAACATCAACTGGTGCAAATGGTTCTTAGAGGTAAAATAAAGTGACAGATGAATTTCGTACGAATTGATAACAAAAAATGTCAGACATCCCTAGGAGAATAAAGGTGACTGGTAAAATATTCAGCAATGATTCATTTCTGGCTCGCCGGGAACAGTGAGATTAACCAGTTACTGTCACAAGCCCCACAGTGCCTTAGGGAAATGACCTGACTCCTGAGACATGGAGAGAGAGAACTCACATGTTCCACACCTGTGTGTTCCCATCACATATGGTGCCTTTATTGGTCGCCAAAAAGCAGCCCTGGCTCATCTTCATCCTTAGTGAGAATAAACTAAAACCCCACTTCCAGATAACTAAAGTGACGTCCCCTTGGGCATCTATTCTAGTTCATAAAGACAACATTTTTTCCCAGGAAGTAGGAACTCTGTACATCTAAGAAAACTAGTCTATTTCACCCTAAATGTCTAAAGTTATAATTGCCCCCATCTTGACAAGTGGATGCGCTTGTTTTGCTTATGAAAAGCCCATTGTAGACTTCCTCTCATTTGTCAGAGACAGGGATTTTAATGTCACCAAAATGGAACGTTTTTGAAATTAAACATTAGAGATTTGAATATATACAAATGAAGAGTATCATAAAAGAACCCGCATAACAGATTAGGGAAAACAATCATGATTCATATTCAGGATTCAAGTTGAATGTCTCTGTCTGAGTTATCACTAGTTCAAGAAATCTTCCTGGGCTTCCTTAGCCTGCCCCACCCACACTGTGTGGGGGACCTTACCAAGCCCTGCCCAGCCTAGAATCAGCCACTGTCATACTCCTCATAACAGCCCATCAGAATACAATGGACAGATATGCACAGCCAGCTCTTTCTCTGGTTGGACTCCTAACTTACATTTCTCTTAGAGTAACAATCCAGTTTTAAGATGTATACAGGTGTGTACAGAGATAGGCAGGATTTTTCATGGAGCTGTACATCAAAACCTGTAAGCTCCAGTCTTTGGAATAAATCACACATGGACAACAGACTCCCCCAAATTACAAGTTGGCGGTAGAGAATCCACCCCAGTGAACAGCAGAGTAAACTGCAGGTCAAGATATTTCTGTACTGTTCTGTACATGGCACTTAACCTTTACCCTCAATACAAGTTGGCCAAATAAGACACGAGTTGCACCCAGAGCCTCATTTTAATGTGGAATGCAGTGAAGTAACTGAAAGCTAAGTGATGTGTCCAGCCACACTCAGTAGGGACCAATGGCATCAAGGAAATGTCTCTGAGTTTGACTGGAGTTCAGCAAAATTCACCTATTCAGTTCACTCCATTAAAGGAACCTCAGAGCACGAAGTCAGATCTCTCCACCTCTCCTGAGTGCCCATTATAATTTCTATTATTCCAGTAGAAATTACTTTTAGTGTGTGCCGGTCTTAACAGTGAGCAGATGCGTCTAACTCAATTACCTTTGGCATCTGAAGTCATCACTGTTCAGTCCACTTGCTGAGACCTGACTGTAGTTTTGTTCCACAGTGCAACCTCGTTCACCCTAATTAAAACAACCCTAACTTCCCTCTACCCCACGCCAGCCTGTACACTGTACCTTCTTCCATCTCCACGCTGGATGTGTCCTCTGGCCCACCCTCCATCCTGCTTCATCACTTAATGTTATCCACTCTTAATGTCTTCTGGGTTTTTAGACTTCACTTATGTTTAGATCTGTCTACATGTACACATATGTACACATATTAGGCCGGGGACAGCATATGAGGGGGACTACATGTGTTTTGCCTTTTTGAGTTTGGGTTACCTCCTTAATACTACTTTCCAGATCCATCAGTTTTCCTAAGATTTTTCACTTCTTTCTTTTCTGAGTCAAAACTATGAGCTTTTGATTCGCACCATTCCCAATTAGGTTGTTCAGTCTCATTTTCCCAACCTGTAATCTTACCACCAACTTTTTCAGCTCATTACAAACATTATTCCTATTCATTTCTGAGGAAACTAAGAGCCATTAAACCAAGGGAAGCCTAACTACATCTCTTCTCATTGATTATTGATGAGTTCTGCCTAAGGGAGCAATGCCCTCGAGGCTCTGGCCTTGGTCATACAGTATTTCCCAGAGGCGTGGTCACCCAGCATGTATCCCCAGGTCCCAGGATACTTGTTCTGTCTCTAAGTAGGAGAAGGCAGAGTGTTATCAAGAGATGAATCCCACCAGCAGAGAACACAACAAAGTATGGTATAGGAAATGCTCATAGACCTGAGTAAAGCCATCCACACATCACGCAGAAATGCCAGAACAGCTTTACAACCAACTCACACACTATCGATGCAATTCAACGCAACGTTTTCAACTCTCAGATACATTTTTTACCATGTTTTTCTTATCACTCAGCTTCTAGGCTTCTATTTATTCAGATGTCACTCTGTTGGAACAGAGAACTTAGTGCTGAACTTTTTTTAAACATAAAAACTTAGGTGTTATGTGTCATATTTTAAGTTTTTCTTCTACATTCCTTATACATTTCTAACTGTAGTTAATGCAAATAAACTGCAAGACTTCTTGCTTGTAGATGGCATTTTAAAACCATTTAGTCTGCCTGGGTGATGTCAGTGGATACAAAACAGTGACTTCCACCTTGCACTGGCCAGCTGACATTGGCCCTAAACTTACTGGGTGACATTATCCTCATGCTGAATGGGTGATGTTAGTCACTATACTGCTTGGATGACATTAGGCCCTATACAAACACTTACATTCCATTACCCTTGGAAGCTTCGTGGTCCTCAGACTTCCTTATCAGGAGTTTGAATACATCACCATACTGTGGATTTTGGTTCTCATGGTCAGACCAGGAAGAATCTTGTTTTCCAAATGAGGCCAGTTATATCCAGTTAGCAAATTTTATGAAAGAGAGCTGAGAGGTGCTGACTGAATATAGGCTCACACTTTAGGCTAGAGCAGTGTGTTCACTTCTGTGTGGGAAACGATGCTGACTACATACGGGTGTAGGAAGTCCAATGACAGAGTTCGCCAAGCATTGGAATTGGAGCAGATGAAGAGTGAAGAGGCAGAGCCCTGGTATTTGGATTAACGCATCCGCATAGGCTTTGTCATCATCCATTCCATTCAGTATTACTCAAAACAGAACACAGAATGCTGTGAGGCAATGCCATTCATCTACTTTTGTCCCTTTAACAACTGGCTGGTGATTGCTGTAGCCATCTAAACACCACCACCGTCTTCAGGCTGACGTCACAACACTGGAAGTGCATAGTGGGTACTCTATTTTAAATAGACTGCACTGAAACTTTCATTCAGAATTAGCCAGTTGGTACACACCTGCAGCTTTCCCATCTCTCTTGTGGCTCTCTACGGGTTCTTTCTATAGCAATCTTAGTTGGTTTTTTACAGCATGTATTTAGCATTTATATGATGAGAACTTAGTATTTAGTATATATTTAGTGCTACACTAAATTTGCATATTTATATGATAAGAAAATGAATATTTTTATAAAATAGCTAATGCCACTAATAACCCTGTTCCCTTTTTATCAGTTCAGTTGTTAGAGACAGCCCCGTGGGAGAAGATGTCAACAAGGACAAAGGGGGGAGATTGACCTGGTCCTCATAGACTGGAACATGAGGCCCACTTTTACTTCTTTTACCCCTCTGCCAGGTGTCCTTTCAGAGTTATCTAGAAAATTAGGAAGCACATTTTTGGTCTTCCTGGGGAATCTCATAGTGGGGCTCTGGAGGAGCTAGAGTAGTCAATGCCAAGTGGGCTCCCCTTGTTTGCCTCCAGATTTGTTGCCTTCCCTCTGTCCCTGCATATTAACTAAGTCTGAGAACACTTGTCAAGCCAAGACTTCAGTTGTGTCCCAGTTTATTGTAGTTCCTGCACGGTAACACCAGCTATACCATCTTTGGCTCTGTAGAACATGGTCATGTTGCTCTTATTGGGAAGACGTTGGTCTCCAAGATGACAGTGCACACAAAGAAAAGGCAGGGCCACCATGTAGGTCGTGACGTACTCAAGTTGAAAATGGACATAAGCAATTCATGCTCCTGGCAGTCCTCCAGAGGGTCCTTATGTCATAACATGTATCTCCTCTAAACCAGTGGTTCTTGTGTGTGAGGCGTCATCTGAGAGAATGACAAGGGGCTGCCAGCTTGGTGGCTACTCTATGCAGATGAGTTCAGAGAAAGCAAATCCTTTGTCTTGAGGGTCTGAAGCAGATGTTTAGGCCACAGACTATCAAGGAGGAAGTGGACATTTACATGAAAGAGAAGGAAGACAGGTGTGGTCTGAGCAGAGGGGGCAGCAGTTGTGTGGGTGAGCATGGCTCATGTCAGAGGAACAGCAGGCAGAGCTACGGAAACTATGTGGACAGCACTGTGAACGGCAGAGCAGGGGTGTGGGGGAGCCAGTGCCATCTCGTGCAGGCCCCTCATGCCTAAATTTCCATCTTTTTCCTGTTGGTCTTCCACTATCTCACATCGTCTCAGGGTAGCTATGATCATACTTGCTGACAGTCACCACTTATTCTCTCCTGAAGCCTCATTTTGCAAGAATTCTGCACACCCTCACACTACTGCGTGCATTACAGTTCACTCCCTCACACAGGTTTGGCATCTTGTTGTTTATCTTCTTCTTTCATTAGCAGCTAGAGGTCTGAGCCCACACCTTACTCTGTATGCCTAGTATTCACTACTCTGGGCCAGCTGGCAGTTTTGTGGTCTGGGAACAGATCCCCGATTTTTCAGTGTATACACAGGAGGTGGTGGCTTTAGTATACGAGTTGGACCCTAATATTGAATCAGATATGGTTATCTCACTTCAAAAAATGGTGGCCATCCAGCTTGTGGTCTGGGAAGTAAGAGATGACCAATAACTGCTGGTGGTATTTTAAATGGAGAGTGTGCCCATTCAAGTTTTTACTTTAATGTTGAAATAGTGGGCAAGACTCTTAATAATTTAGTAATTGTAGGTGGTACTTATGTATACACAGTAGAAAGGACAGTGTTGGAAGCCAGATCATCTTCTGAGCTCTGGCTCTTAGTCTTTCTCTTGGTATACGCACAGGGCATAAACTCTAGAGCCCCTCAGATTCTCTGGTGGACACAGATCAGAAACTTCACGAACAGCAAAAGGAGCCCATCCAACATAAATCATGGCTCCTTCTGTGACCAATTTTGGTTCAGCCAAGTGATATCTTAGTCTTTTGGGCTCATTTAGTGATAGACACTATGTCTATTGTTTAAAATGAGAAGACGCTAGACCTTCTAATGGTGCTATCACATATTGGCATTATTAAGAGAAAACTGTACATGGTTTTATTGTCGTTGTTTTATTTTTCCAAGCAACTTCTCCTTTCATAAAAATTCAAGAAGTGTCAGGACTCAAAGATTTTCTACAGGAAGTGAGCCAAATAGAGTGCACTGCATGTAAGGTTAGCCCCTCCGTCTCTCCTAGATCCTGCCCTGGCTGTCAACCAGAAATCAATCAACAACCACAAGACTGGAGCCCAGAGCTATTTGGGGTCCCTACTCATCTTACCAGATATGTTCTATGACCCTGACCCATCTTGGTCCTTACTGAGAGGGGCTAATTTATGGACAGTATCTGCTTATAAGCTGGGTTTGGAAAGAGGTGGCTAGGAAAATGGACATTGGTTTTTTGTTGTTTATCTTCTTATTTCATTATATGGCATGAAAACTCTGAAGTGGCTGATTTATGAAATTGTCACAAAGTCCCTTTTTATTGTCATATTTTTGTTTCTTCTAGAACTAGCACTCCAGGGACAATTCAATAATGCGCAGAGAACTGTGTTTCTTATCATTGTATTCCTCTGGTCGCTTTGTTCAGTTTTTGCATGCAGCAATAGACTTTCTGTGCATAATATTCAAGGAGGAATGTGAGGCACCCCAATGTGCTGGTAGAACAACACTACCAAATAGGAAATTTGAGGCCGGGATGCTCAGGTGAAGCCGGGCTGCTGAAGTGTAGTTAGGGACACAGAAGCAGTCACTGCACTCGTGAATGTTGACTGTATGGGGTAGAAACCCACAGCTTGCAGGGCCACACCGCCCTGACCCATCCCATGCCCCTTCAGCACATGCCTCAATATTTTATGAAGTATTTTCTATTTTATCCTAATCACAGCAAAATGATGGTTATGAAGTCAAAGTGTAAACTGTGTATCTTCCTCATGAAGATACAGCTGGTCAGAGGAAGCCACATTTGTCTTGGCTGGACTCTGCTGCTCTGCCTCCTACAGCTAGCCAGGACAGCATTGCTCTGCACGACTACCTGAGGCATTTTTATGGAATAGATAGTTGATGAGTTTGTAAAGTTCGCTTATTTGCCTGATGGAAGGAAAAGGCAAAAAATGGGGTTATGCCTTTACTAGATATGCTAGGCTTATGAAAGAATACATGAAGGGGCAGGTGGAATTTTAAAAGAAGGTAGAAATGAAGAAACAGATACTTGCTTGTAACGTTAAAACACAATGGTGCAGACAGAATTGTGTCTCTGCTTCTCCTGCATTTCAGGAGCATTTGCTCTCCTAGTGTTCAAACTCTTCCACCAAGTTGATCAAAAGAGTCACTTTCTAAAACACTTCTTGAAACACCCATGTGCAAAAGTTAGCTCATTTAAAAAACTAGTAAGGATGAGATAAAAAGATAAAAGAGCCGAGGAGGCACGGGTGACCCTCAGTCTGCCACAGTGTAGGGGAGGGAAGTAGAGAAGGTTTGCTCTTCCTTGGTGATCACAGCAGTGGTTTATTTCAATACAGGCTTTTCATTTATAATAGAGCTCATTAGCATGAGGGGAACATCTTCTGGGGGCAGGCAGGCACCGGCAGACCCATTATTGACCCGCTTTATACAGAGCAGTGCTGGGGTCTCTGGGCATCTATAGGAAAGAACACCAGGGCCTTTCTCAAGTTCCCCCAAGGGCAGACTTAATGAGTGCTACCCCAGCTTCTCTGGTGGAATGTCCCTGTACCCTCTCTCAGGATTATGTGTGATGAGTGAAGTATCACTTTCCAGTGGGGTAAACCTTCCGGTCACAAATGAAACCCACGGCGGCCCATTAAGGAACATCCCTTCCATCCTGAACTTATAATTGGACTGTTTTAGTTTTGTGTTTATCTTTTCCATAAAGACTTCCTAGTTTATGTATGTTCTTAGCAGAAACAGGCTCACATTTCTGGATGTAGAAACATACGGTAATCATTCTAATAGGCCCCATCTGACAATTAGAGGCCATTTATAACTCTTAAAGGGAGATGTTTTGTTTACTATGTCTCAGGGACCCTGTTACATTTATCTCCTCATAAAAAGACACTGGCAAAGAAATCAAAGATAGGAACAGCCCTGACTATTTTACAACAACCATGCAGCCCCGGCTTCATGAATACGCACATTCTGAATAGTTTTGGAAATTGCTGGAATATACTAGTTAATATTAGCTCAACAATGCTCAGCCTTGTATCTCTGTCCTTGATTGTGATGAACAGTTCACTTATGTCCTCAAGTGGCTGTTTATCCTCTGGACCATGGCTCTTTTCACAGCTAATTATTGATTGAATGACACCAAATGTTTGAAGTCATCTCACTTTTTCACATCTCATAGAAAGGCTATGCTTAGAAGGTGGCAGGTTCTGATGTTGGCTTCTCAGTGATAGAATTGCATGTGTAAGCCACGTGGTACCATGCTCCTGCCATAACTATACAGGGTGTAGAGCTGACTCCCACCACCTGTACTGGGGACATTTTGGAGAATCAGTGAATTGAGGGCAACAGGATCCATGACAGCAGGCATATCCTGAAACTAGGGTTCCTTGCTACAAAGAAGAAAAGTAATAGTTGATTTAACAGGCCTTATGCGATACTTATTTCAAAGACAGGTTCTCATATCTCCCTGCATGTCTTGTAAGAAGATGAAAATCCAGCAAGATTTGTTAAGGGTTATATTTCTTGGAATTCATGTTGGGACCTGGAACTCAATGATAGCATCAAGAGAGTTAGGCTCTTAGGAGTTAACAGGCCATGTGTGTTTGACCTTGGGAATAGATTTATGCCTTTATCAGTGTCCCACGGTGTCCATTTCCTCTTTGACTTTCAATGCCTTCCACACATGAGGACTTAGCCTCTGCCCCTTACAGAGGAAAAGCAACAGCCTACTATTTTGGAAGACTTCCTAGTCTTGCATGTGGGAGCAGTACCTACCTGTTAAAGCAACAAGTATAGATAAAGACAGAATTCATCCTAGCCAGGCTTCAAGACATCATCAGTGAGTATAATCTTCTTTACATGCATGCCACTCCACGGTCTGCTCCTCCATTGTGAAGAATGGATATTATGTGCGGGATAAGATGTGGTTTCTGTAAGTGTGTCATAAACATCTCTGCCGTTTCCTCCCTAGCCTGGTGGACCACTCCCCCTAGTCCAAATACTACCTTGTGCACACTCTCTGGAAGCTCTTAAGACGGGGCCTTCTGATAACTAGTAGGAAGAAGCTGAGAGGCTGGTCAACAGCCAGGTGATTATGTCACCAAGGTCATAGGTCACTGAGGTCAAGGGTCAGCTAATCCTCCGTCAATCGTTAGGTTGTACCTTAGCCATGATTTGACTGCAAGCTCATCACAGACTTTTCACCATACCTAGCAAGCAAAGGCGTTGCCGATCTCAGAATCTACAGCGAGGGTGAGAGCACTGGCATTTACCTTTGTGTTCCTCTGTGACACTGCCAAGCAACACTAGCTAATTCAAAATTACAGAAAAGTCCTGAACAAAATGGGAGCCACATTGACCCAGCTGAAGAAAACATTATACTTAACATTTGTTGTTTGCACATTCTTCAAGAACAAAGGAAAATGGCGATTAAAATAAACAACGTGCCGAGGGCATAGAACAAAACTTCAAGAAAACACTAGACTCCAACTCTAAAGCTCCTATTCTTTGACCACAGTAAGAAATCAATAACAATAGTGTCTCAAATGTTTAGAAATTAAAGTGAACACTGCAGAATACACAATAGCTAAAATAAACAATTAAAAGGAAAGGGAAAATTCAAATGGAATGACTGTAAATTTGAAATCTATTTAAAACTTGTGCAATCCCTTTAACAGGGAGCTTATGGGGAAATGTGCATTCTTAAGTGCTTATACAAACAGAAACACACAAAATGAGTTAGCTGAGGCTTTGCCTCAGAAATTAGATGGGGAGAAGGAAAATAAATCTAAAATAAGAAAACAGAAGCTTTGGCAGCTGGCTTACTGCTTAAGAGCAATACAGAGAACTTGGTTCGAGTCTCACATAGCATCCACATAGCAGCTCGCAATGGGTCTGATGCCCTCTCCTGGCATTCCTGGGGAACTACAAGAATGTGGCACACAAATATACATAACAAACACACACACACACAAACAGTAAGAATAAAAAAACCTTAAAAATAAAATAATTACATGAAAATATTTATTTAACATATGCCCATTAATTAATTTAAAGGGAAATTAAGAAATTGTTAAAAGTCAAAAGATATGTCTTAGGGAAAATTAAATAAACACAATCTGGACCAATCAAGGAAAAAAAGAGACATAGAAATAAAATAAGATATGGGAATAAAATAAGACATGTCCCCACTAATCATGAAACATTGAACAAATATATAAAGTTGCTATAACAGACTTTTTGCCTAAAACTAACAGGTTAGAGAAAATGAGAAAAGTGGTAGAAAATTACAGCTCACCAGAAATTTAACACATGGCTAAACACAATATACAATCTTTCCCTGTAGGTGAGGGGAGTTGAATTCTGTTGCTGAAAATCCTTGTGGGTAAAAAAGTAGAGACTGGTGTTCCATTGCCCCATTTTATCAGATATTTAAGAAGAACAAGATAAATTCCTATACTTTTGGTATAAAAATGGAAGAAAGGAAAAGATTTCCCAGCCAGATTGTGACACTATCATAATTTAATAAGAAAAGCAAACAAACAAAAATTAAGTTCAGGACCATTATCAATTATGAACATGGAAACACACACACAAAAAGTTGAAAAATAGATGATAGATTGAGCCACCAAATGGTGAATAGTGAGCACCCATTGTCTTTAAAAAACAGGCAAGAGTCAGGGTTATATTTTTATAACAATAAAAGGCAACTAACTAACAAGGGAAGCATCCCCCTTTTCTTCGGGTTTCCCCCAAACTTTCCTGTTAGTTTTATAGTGTAGGTCAGTAATCCATAACTTCTAAAAAACAGTTCCTTTTGGGAAACAACAAAAACAAAACAATAAACCAAAACAGCAAAAATGAACCTTGCCCCCCAAATCCCAGATTAGAAAATTATGAATTTATGTGGGGAAAAATGGACAAAAAATGTTGGGATTTTTTTTTGTTGGTTGGTTTTTTTTTCAAGGCAGGGTTTCTCTGTGTAACTTTAGCTGTTCTGGACTTGCTTTGTGGACCAGGCTCTTGTCAAACTCACAGAGATCTTCCTGCCTCTGCCTCCTGAGTACTGGGATTAAAGGCGTGTAGCACCACGCTTAAAATGAATGAAAAGAAAACTAACTATTTTAATCCATATAAGATTTTAGACATTTAAGTTCCTAGGTTGAGCCTACTTTTATGTCCTGAATTTTTGCTGCAACCCATCATATTACTGCTTTTCACAAACCACCTCACATGAGTAGCACACCAAGTGCACCATAGGAAGGCAGCTCTAGACAGTATGCAGACTTTATTCTGTCTGTGGTTTTTGCTTTTGCTTTGGTTTGTTTGTTTGTTTCTAATACTTTCAGGAGTACATCAAGAATTGATATGAAATTGAAGACTACAACTCCTCAGCACACTTGGGAAATATAGAGTCTCCAAGAATCCTACTCTCCCTAAAAATATAGTCCTTTGTCAGCAAACCCTTCTACATTTGATGCTAAAGGCCCCTACCATCTACATCTCCCCAAATGCACGGCTTTAATTTTGCTTTTCCATTCAAGTACTCCAAGATAGCCCCCCAAAGACCTCAAATCAAAGGTCTCTCACAAATTCAGAAAAGTAATCGTGAGCAAGCTTGTTTGGGCCCATCAAGGAAAGAAATATATTGAAGAGAAGGCATATCACCCACGTGGCAACAGCGGAGTTTGAACACAAGACCTCCTTTCTCCTGGAAGAAACTGTCTATGAAATGTAGTCATGTCAGATTGCAGCAGAGTGTCCATAAACCAGGTAACAGTGCTTCCAAACTCGAGACTCGAGGAAGTGCAGATGCCACACCCACAAACCCAGCACTTTCCCCAGACTAATATATTCCTCAGACCAGTGCAGGGAATCAGTGCAGACTCTACAAACGCCTTTTGCATGTTGAACAGTTTTGTATGGAGGAAGAGTGCCGATGGAAATCACCTGTGCCGACTTTCAGACTACCTTGGTGCTCTTCCACAGTGATTTTGGACCACCCATCCTATAAAAGTTTTATTAAAACCAAATCATAAGGGGAAAGCTGAACGATGCAAACCAAGGATGCTCATAATGGAACAGATGATGGCACGGTTGACAGAAATCAGCAAGACAGGTCAGGAAAAGTCTAGACACTTGGTTTTCCAGTTCTAGAGAAGCTCACATTTCAGAACTTCAGCCAAGAAGTGCCAACAACAGACATGAAAAATATGTTTGTGTTTTCTGGAGTTAAGATACTGCGAACAAAAGAAAACCTGTCTGACAGCAGGTTAGAGTAGAAAAGTGTGTTGTTTCTTCCCTAGATGGTGAGCAGGGTGGTGTTGCCCAGGATAGGGGCCCACTGCATTATTTCTTACAACTGTGTGCAGATACGTAATTATTTAAAAGTAAATTTTCAATGAAAAAGGATGAAATGCAAATAAGGCTCTTTCTAGAAACACACACACGCACACACACACGCACACGCACATACACACACACACACATGCACACACACACCCACACACACCCACACACACACACCAAGAGTAACCATTCTATACTAAATTAGCAAAATAAAATTTCAAACTTAGATCATCTCCCCATCATGCCACAGATCACCTTGACTGAGTAGTTACAGGGTGCTGCCATTGCTATCCTGTGACTCTGCGTTTTCTTGGTGTTGAAGCCCATCTTACTGCCAGTCTAGCTAGCAGCCCCCACATTTATCAAACCTATCACATATGGCCCCCCCTCAAAATTAAACCCTCAACAGGTCTTGGTACCCTCCAATCACTGGAGTCTGTCTATTAGCCTCTATATTTATCAAACCCTTCACATAGGGGCCCTCTAAATTAAACCCAATTTCCTCATCAATACAGTTACTAATGCAGTTATCCCAGAGGAAAATGTGAAACTGACTTTATGAATGAAGTTGTTTATCTCAGCCACCCCACCGGCTATTTACTAAGCATGCAAATACCTGAAGCAACTTCTAATCTCTTAGATATCCAAGCTGCTGCAAGCCTCCTCCTCTCCTCCTCAAATCATACTGAATTTGTTATCATTAATTCTTGCATCTTTACCCACAGATTATTTTAAGAACATAACATACGTGAAATTCAGTGTTTGGCCTTGTCTATATTCAGCATATTTCTCACAGCTGAAGAGAATACAATAAAAGGAAGTTTTGGTACCAGTCAAACTTGAGATTGTAGCTTTTCAAATCACTGACAAGCTCTGTAGTTTGATGAATTACAAGATTGTTCTAAGCCTCTCTTTCCTCATTTATACAATGTAGATAATGATATATGCTCTATAATCTTAAGACTCTCCCCAGTATTGCCATTGGCTAGCCATGAGAACAGTGTTGCCAAGGTTTTGCCCACTTCCCAGGAAGGCTTTGCCTGTCTTATGTGATGGGAGGGTACCAAAACCTGTTGAGGGGTCTCTGCTGAGGACATCAGAGCTCAGAGCTGGAACCTGTTCCCTGGCTCTAAACCCCTGTGAAAGGATGTAGCTGTCTCCTTTGACCATCTCTGTTGCAGCCACCTAAGAGTGCTTCTGTTTTTTGGTACAGATTCCTACTCTTACAGGAAGATGGTTTTACCTGCTCAGTAAAGACTCAACTAGATAAAGAGCTAGCACCTGACACTGCAAAGAGATGAACGCTGCTTATGGCAGTCTGAGGAAAAGGCATTGACTTTCAGTTGTCAGAGGAAGGAGAAACAAGACCCTTAAGGCTCCAAGTCTATGTCAAGAAGGACCCTGAATTTCTCTCTGGCTGGGATTATGCAGCAGACATCAGCCACTGCTCTGGCGTACACATCGTCAGACTCTCTTGCTCTCTGATCTTCCTCCTTTCTGCCCTTGCTCCCACACTTGCCCTCTTCAATGTGTTGACTGTGTGGGAATCTCTTCTCCCTCTCTTGCCCTCTCATGGTTTCACCTGCTGGTCTCCTCGTGATTTTTCTGGGTCCTCCTCCAACATCACATCATTTTTTCTTTACTATTATCTACCCAATGTCATTTACCATATTTCCCAGCAATGTCCACCCCCTGCTTCTTTTTGTTTGTTTGTTTGTTCACCTTCCCACTTCTATTTCCTATTCTCTTCTGTCATCTATGTAGCAGAGCTAAATCTTTCAAACATCTGATTTTTCGTCTTCACACATTCCCACGCTTCTAACTCTTTGCTACCATTTACCCCCAACCCTTTCTGTGTTTATAGCTCAACCTGCTCCTCTGCTACCTAACTCCCCCAGGACAGTGCTCACCCAAGCCAGCAAAGGGTCACAGATCCCAGTAAGACCAGAATTTACAGACTCTATGTGGGATGTTCTTAGCACATACAAACTCATCCATCTCTTCTGTACTACCTGCAGCTGAAGCCCTCACAATCACAGTCAATGCTGAGTGTCTCTCTGACAACCATATTTGGGTCACTGTCCCTGCTGTGAGCTCTGTTGGCACAGACTAGCCTCCTGTGTAGTACTCTAATCTCTCTCAGGAGCCCAGGGAGCCTGCTAGACTGAAGACCTAACCCCCACTTGTTCAGTGAGAGCTTTTGTAGAAATTGCCTTTGGAAAGCCAATATGAGCTTCCCAGGCTTGGAAACAATGGAGTCGGAGCTCATGAAATGTCCTGTTTGCTTAATACCTTTGTCATCATGGTGACGGTACTCAGCCATGTCTTTTCTGTAAGCTATGAGTTAGTTCCATGGGATCTGTTTCATGAGTATTTGCTCAACACCGGCTTAGGAGTTAGTGGTGCATATGTAAAGTTTAATATATTTCCCTGAAGTCGAGTAATTCACAAGCAAAGGAAGGCTGCATGGGTTGGGGGAGAGTTGGTTTTCTATGAGAACCTTTTCCAAAGCTCCGGATGGGTTGGCAGACAAGCCTTTCCAATGTCTCCTTCGTTAATGTCTTGGCCATTTCAATCAGACTCTTATAAGGGACAAGTCCTGGGTGCACAAGACACAGGTGAGACTGTCAGGGACAAATTGTGGACGCACCAATTCCGTTATGAGAGTGTCAGGGATAAATCATGGGTGTGCAAGGTACAGGTGAGACTTCGGGCTTTGTGGCATTTTATTTTTTCATTCTAATCACGCCCACACCTTGGAAACTAAATAGGAATCTACTGCAAGGAAATGTCCACGAGTCCCCGTAAAGTCCTCATGACATGCAGTAAGCTCAGAAAATAATGTTTTCCTGTGGATTTGTAATCGCTATTCACCTCACTTCATCCATGACTCTGGGAGTGCCTTCATAATCAAGTCACACTGTGCACAGTTCCCTTGGCAGAATTTCACAGACCTCATGTTCAGCAATTCTCTGCATTCGGAAGAGGCCACGTCTTCAGCATTAACCTGCTGTGCCGAGAAATCCTGGCATTTGACACTAATTTACAACAGGACATGAAAACATAGAAATGAGCAAAGCTATTCTGTGTTTATCTATTGTTCACCCATTTCCCTCCCACCCCCGCCCGCCACCATCTCAAACTTGTCAATTAATACAATCCAGACATAACGAGCTTGTTTCTCTAATGGAGCCTCAGCGTCTGAGTTGCGCTGCACACCACTCATGGATATATTGGATTTGTTCTGAAAAGTTATCATTTCGGAACTGTTGTCAAGAAGTTCACATTCTAATTAGGGGAACTTAAAGCTACCAAGTAACGCTGTTCTTAAAGGAAAACCTTAAACAAAGCTCGTTATCTGTTATGCATTAAAAATAAATTACTAAGTGCCACATTTCCCACTTTCTCCACTTTAATTAACACCTGGATCCTGATTGGTTGTGTGTAATTTCTTTAAAGGATTAAATTAGGAAGGCTTTGAGATATAAAACAAATAAGAGAAAAGTTTGAAATAGCTCCTGATGCCTCAAGGAAAGTTCTGGAACCTTCCTCTAGCCCAAGATCATCTGAGCTGGAATTCTGGGTCCTAGACACAGGTGTTAAGATGCTAAGGAAGGTCCCTGGACTCCACAGTTGTGTTTAGGACTTAGAAAACTTTGTGCAGGCAATGACCTCATTTTGCTTGTCATGGTTTCTAATCTACTTCTAAGTGGATTTTATTTAAAAAATTAAACCAATTTTCATAGGAAAACCCAAAGTAATGGATAAGGATACATTGCTACAGGCAATAAAGAATATATATTTCAGAGAAGGATTGAAGCAAGATTAACTATTGAACAGAAATTCCTCACTGTAGATGATGGCAGGCCTCAAGCACAGCCTTTAAGCAATGCATCCTCTTGCATGGCATCAACAGCAAATGAGTGGCTGGCTGTTTTAGCACAGTGTTGAGAAACTCAGAGGCCCAGATGGATCAGCCAGAATAGAAGCAGCCCCCAATTCCACTGCCTCACCGTGGAAGAACCATCTATTGATTTTGAAAGAACCTTTTCCTGCTTCATCACCATTTCCCTATACAATGCACCAGAGTCGCCCCACGGAGGAATATACCACCATCTCAATTCTTAGCCTGTTGTTGGAATAAAGACAGCTTTCTTGTGGCACCACTGTGTCTTCCAGCAAACTTGGCCTGTCATGAAGTAAAAAGCCAGATATGACACCGGTAAAAAGATATCAAAATAGGAATATTTGAAGGAGAGATGACTTAGCTACCAGCAAGCAAAGACATTCTGTTATTACTCCACAAGAGGGGAAAATCTTTTAAATAGACTGGGAAGATATAAATTATTCAAAAATAAAAAAAACAAATCAAATAATTGAAATTCAACAGGTTATAAACTACTTTTTATTTGATACAAGTGTAGATGACAAGACGGTTTCAACATTGACTTTTAACAGCACTCTGGGAGAGTCACAGAACTTAAAAAAATATGAATGTTATTGCATTTCTGAACTCTCATGTTCACTGAGTTATTGTTTGTAATTTGGTCACATGATACCTGAAAGGGTGTATTGTTCAGCCTTCATCAGAAAAATTTCTACTTGCAGTAGATAGTAATTAACACAGAGCCCTGTGCAGAGGTAGGGGACTTTGGAGCACTCAGTCCTAAATGGGATGTCTGCAGCAAACTCATTCCCTGAAGACTCAGGGAGCTACCTGAATGAAGATCTGGAAAGACTGTAAATCTAGTTGTAGTGAATGACTCCAAGAAAATAGCCTTTTCCAAACGTAACAGGATTGGTACGGGTTTGAACTCGCATAGGTTGCGGCAGCATGAGGAAGACCTTCCTGGGTTCAACCCATTTCAAATCCTATCACTTAGAAGGGGAAGTAGACACAATGATCAACCCCTATCCAAGACGCTAATTGCACTTGATATCTGCTGGGTGAGGAAAAATCATTTTTTTTTTCCAGTAGAGTGTGACTGGGTATATCAGCGACACTCTGGGGAGGCTTCATGCCCAGGAACAGCTAGCTAACACAATGGACTTCATGTTTTCTGTGTGCCTTTTGCTTGTTTGTTTGGTTTAGTTTGGTATATTTTGTCTTACTGGTTTGTATTGATTTTAGTTTTTATTTATTTATCCTATCTAAGAGAGAGAGAGAGAGAGAGAGAGAGAGAGACAGAGAGAGAGAGAGAACATCAATTTGGGTTGGTATGGAGATAGGGAGGATCTGAGAGAAGTTGAGGGAAGAAAAGAATATAGTAATAAATATTTAAATAATTAAAGTGAACCGGTAGGACATATTTTAATAACAATTTTAAGAACCTCACACAATGTATTTTGATCATATTCACCCACCTTCCTTATCTAACTCCTGACTCAATATCATGGGTATTTGGCTAATTTTACAGTGCCAGGCACGAATGCCCTGTTATCGACCAGGTCTAAAGCGCAGTTATGTGGCTGTTGGTTAACCATAATATTACTGCCTCTATTGCACCTTTCAAAATATCTTGCCATACAGAATGGAGATGCCTGGTGGCACTCAGAGGAAAGATAATAGGTCACCAAGGAGAGACTTGATACCTTATGAGCATATACAGGGGGAGGAGGTCCCCCTCAGACACAGACATAGGGGAGGGGAGGGGAGTAGGGGGGAAGTGGGAGGAAGGGAGGAATGGGAGGATACATGGGATGGGCTAACAACTGAGATGTAATATGAATAAATTAATTAAAAAAATAAAAATAAAAATAAAAATTCACTTTAATAAAAAAACAAAACAAAACAAAATATCTTGCCATGTTAGTAATTGTTACAGTTCATAGACATTACAGCTAGATAGGACTACTGCTTGCATTTCCCCCTTGGTAGCTTTCATGGCTCCTTCTTGTCCTGTGAGATCTAGGTTTGGAGATCCAGACCAGTCCCTCCAACTCCAACAGTGAAGTGTGCAGTGCTATAAGGAGAACAAAGCTAGTGGCAGAGTTTGCGTTTTCAAATGGAGTACTGGGCAATGAAGAATAATAAAGGAAAGAACATTAGACAGTGCATCATAAAAGATGTAATTGCTTCCAAATACAGTGTCCCCAATTATCATTTAAAGACTCATTCACAGAAATGCTATCATACATTTGATCCATCTAAAAAGCTAATATCCTCCAACATAGTTATATACAGAACACTGTGCAGCAGAAGGGAAAATTTTTATTATTATTATTATTATTATTATTATTATTATTATTATTATTATTATTACTATTACTACTACTACTACTACTACTACTACTACTACTACTACTACTACTAGTAACAGTAGCAGTAGTAGTAGTAGTATGTACCATTACCTGTCATATTTAGGAGCTTATGGCTGAGATAAACCTACGCAAACTCAACCGGCCAACATTTCAATTTCTCTTTATGAATATGGTGATAGCTCTTGGTGACTTCTTAAGCTCATTGTAGTTAGGGAGGGCACATGCCAGAATTCCAGGAATCTATTCCAATCCATGGGGCATGCCAATACCCAGGCCACAGCCTCCTCTGAGTTCTTCCTGTTTGTATGTAATGCCTGCTGGAAAGGCTGGCCTTGAACTTCCTGTTGCTTCATCAGGTTATTGCATGGAACACAATCAAATACTGTGCATTTTAATATCTGTTATATTTTATAAGATGATAATTAAACATATGGCTATTTATAGTTTAGTAAGTATATGAAATGATGAGGTTTGGGGGAAATACTTGAAAATGTGATTTTTGTTTTAATGCTAAGAATAATTATCTGCTTCTTGAGCAATTATCAGTTCCAAGAACAAGAATTAGGAAGAGAACACATTTAATTACTTTTAAGATCCAAACATAATTTTTACATATATTCATAATAAATATTTATTTTAAAAACTCCGGCTTTCGAAAATAATTTTGACAACTTTTTCAAATACTGACGCTATCTTAAATGGATTTTTTTCTTTTCATCTATTACCTCATAAAATTAAAACATTATAATCAGACTAGTGTTTTAACTTAGCTTTGATACAAGCACTTGGTACAAAGGCAATCACTTTAAGTGGACTTCAAATCATTTCAATTTTTCCTTTTCCAAACAGGATTCTCCGCACATCCTGTTCTTCACGTTTTCTCTGTGTGGGGAGTACTTTACAGGGAGAATGGGGCTCCTTTACATAAAGAATCACCTGGAACATAGTAAGGATTCACATTTGCATGAGGAGTTGGATGTTGTGGAGTTTGAGCATTTTGATATTTTGAACATTTTAACTATATAATTAACTCCGATGCCCTTGTGGCTAAACTCTCCAGCCATAAATTATGCAAGCTATATTGACTGTTTGCAGGTTTATATTAACAAGTAAACAGAAAATTTTAAATTTTACATTATGTAAATATTTTAGAAACATAATTTGCATATATTTACATAATACTTGCTAATTAAACTAAAATCACATTTACATGAAAAAATAGTTATTTACCCTACACTATTTAAATTAAGCAGCTTTTAATTTCCATGAGGTATACACAAATGTAAGATAATAGAAGTTGAGTTTTATATTTAACATGTTGTTAATAAAAATAAATTCATATTTAAAATCAACGCAAGCCTTACATTTTCAGCAGTTAATTTGAATCAACTTGAAATGGTAAGTGAAGATGACATATATTTGATGATGAATCACAATTCAAAGTGTTATATAGTGGAAATTTCAAATTCCATAGAGTTATCAATTTCATATACAAATATTAAGTTAAAAAACAAACAAACTTTTTGTTATTTCTGTTGCTGTAATATGAATAAATTAATAAAAAAAGAGAAAACAAACTAACAAAAGTGACAGGTTACAGGTGTATTTCTTTTCTATTTAAAAGGGGAAAGCTTGGTGAGGTGATGATGGACATGTGTAATCCCAGAATTCAGTGGTCTGAGGCAAGAGGATGGCAGGTTTTAGCCCAGCATGAGCTACATAGAGAGAGCTCTCTCAAAAATAAAAATCAAGTAAATCAATGTATTTACATTTTTAACTTAAGGCAATTATAACTTATAAGGCTGGAGCCTGAAAACAGAATATTGGGTAAGGTCTCCTCAGTGCCCTAACAATTATTCATGCTGCATGGCAGAACTCCCTGAAGGCTTAGAGGAAAGCTCCAGGCATTGACACATTTATGGTACCGCATCTTGAAGACACAGCTGTCTTGATCCCGGGATGCACAGGTCAACAGATTAATCTGAATGAGGCTGTAACTTGTCAACCAATGGTGGTGTGTTAAGAGTGAGGATACTGAAAAATCTCAGAAGAGAAGTCCATATCAGCAGGGTTTGTGAGACTCCAAACACAGGAATGGATGTTCAGGCAAATCAAAGCTTCCCTTTGCATAGGAACTGAAGAAATATGGTGCAGATCTGGAAATGCATGTTGAGAGTTGGGTAAAAGATCGCTACCTGTTAGAAAGCTCAGGCAGAAAACGAACACGAAGGAGCACATTGTACGTTGAAGGAGACTGGAAGAGCATGCTGGGTAGATGTAGTGATGTATTAAAAGTTCCAATGAATTTTAGGAGAGGTAAAGCTTTTAATGCCAAGGATTGGACCAAGAGGCACCATGAAACGATAATAATCTGCAGAATATCACTGGACAGCTGAGGTCCATACTGAGCTTGAGTTAGGGGCTAGGAAGCTGGCTCAGAAGATAAGAGTACTGGTTGTGCATGCTGAAGATCCGGGTTCAGTTCCCAGAACCTACATGGCAGCTCTACATATCATCTGTAACTAGAGTTCCAGGTG
This sequence comes from Acomys minous, assembly GCF_964271855.1. Classification (NCBI taxonomy): domain Eukaryota; kingdom Metazoa; phylum Chordata; class Mammalia; order Rodentia; family Muridae; genus Acomys; species Acomys minous. The sequence goes on from NC_140497.1 coordinate 10,755,668, forward strand.
ATCCAATGTCTTCCACTTGCTTCCTGAGTTTTCCCAGCAGCTGAGAGAGAGAGAAAGAGAGAGAGAGAGAGAGAGAGAGAGAGAGAGAGAGAGAGAGAGAGAGAGAGGAGAGAGAGAGAGGAGAGAGAACACTACAGAGACAGAGAGACCTTTTGAGATGCCATGGAATCCATGGTCACTGTACTTTTGTGTAACCTGGAACAGTACAGTCCAGGTTTCCACATGGAGCTCCTGGTCTTGTCCGAAAGATGCCTGTGAGTCTACTCCAGGCACAGAGAGCAGGTAGAAAATGGTAGAGCAGATGCGTCAGACTTAACGGGACATTGAATGAAGGCAGGTGGGGTCTGCTCTTACTTAGGCTGGACTCAAAAGCAAGGTAGGATTCTAATCTCCACTCAGCATGGGGTGTCCTCTAGCCCCCCTTAGAAGGACAGGCACATTTCCTTACATTGTGTCATTTGTTAATTCAAAAGCAGAATGCTTAAAAGTCTTTACTGCAGTGGTTCTCAACCCTCCTAATGCTGTGGCCTTTTACTACAGTTCCTCATGTTGTGGTGACCTCCAGGCATAAGACTAATTTCACTGCTAATTCGCAACTGTTATTTTGTTACTTTTTTTCCAGACAGAGACATTATCTTTATTGTACTAGACAGCAAACACTGAATGCCCTTTGCCCTGGAGAAAAGCATCATCTGTAGCTTCAAGAAATTATGCAAGCTATTTTTCCTACAGTGAGACACAAACCCTAATTCCAAAATTCAAGATGTTACAATGGTTGTGTATGTTGGGGAGATGAGACTGCATAAATATCATGGATTTTTTCCTTATGTTATCAGCAAACACACAGACTCTTTTGTCCTGGGTTATTTTGCTACTTTTATAAGTATAACGTAAATATCTGTGTCTTCCCATGGTTTTAGGCAACCTATATGAAAAGGTCATTCAAACCCCAAGGAGCTGAAAACCACTGCTTTTCTGAGACATTGAGGTAAATACAAGCCAATCATGCTTCTTACCACAAAACTCACTTTTCCTCAAGTTTTCTTAATTTCAGAGGAAATGACCAAAGCAATTGTTGGTATCTGAGACAGTGGACCAGTCCAGAGGGAAGGGGGACATGGGATGTTTGTCAATCATTTTCACTCTTTATCTTTTCCCTGTGTGTGACATGCATGGCTTATATGTCCAGGTAACCAGGGGAAGAAGTGGTGCAGCCCTACCCCTCTGTGTAACCATGAGCATCACCACCTGTTCATTCATGCCTTTCCACCCTTCCCATCATCCTCCAGTACATAACACGTGCTCAGTGAACAGAGGCTGAGAGGATGACTTACTGATGCTGCAAAATAATGCTTTTCCTTTGAGGGCACACTGAATGCAAAAACTAAATTCTAGTTTAAACTTTTGAATTTTTTTAAAATGAGGGATCTTGGGAAAGTTATATTTGTAAAATGAAGTTAGGAAAATTGCTTAAATCAACTGATGACACACACAAGTTACAGATACTATGAAGAAATATATATATACACATGTATGTATATGTATATATCATAACTGTAACATACATGTGTATACCCACACACATATATGACTAAGTACCTCTCTTTATAAGTGGGTATAACCACTGATATTGCTTAACAGCAGAGATGCCTCACTGCTTACACCTTCATCACGTGAGGCCAAACTCACCTCAAGAGAGTGGAAGTGATGAGACTGTCCATGATATGAGCACTCTGGCAACATAGCTCTGTTAGCTGTCTTAGGAAATGCCTAATCAGAAATGCAGACCTGAGAAATTTAAACAACACAGACTTCAATATTGGGAATCTGAGGTACCAGAAGTAAGGCAGACCATCTAAGAGCAATATTAAAAAAAAAAAAAAAAACAACTCTAAATACTTGCCAGTTCTGCATTAAGTACCAACACTACTTTCAGAATCACTAGAAATCTCCACATTCTGCCTTCACAGTGCTCCATGCAGTGTGGATGCCACTGATATGAGTTGTTCCTGTCTGTGAGAGCTTATCAATTGACGCTTTCAAAGAAAAGAGCCTTGATTTCAGGCAACGCTCATTTGAAACATAAAAGGTATTTCTCTTTCTTTTCTCTTTTCCTTCTTTTTGACAACTCTTAAGTATCACAGGGCTGGTTAGGGGCTTCTCCTATGTGGCCGTGGCACTTTGTGCAGGTACAGAGAACTGAATAAACTATCTCAACAACAAAGGCTGAATGAACATTTCTTACACTAATCAGATTTTGTAGACAACGCTTATAAATTAGAATAATGTGTTTTCCAGCTTCAGAATGAAGCTAATTTCATGCAATCCTTTTGAATAGATTCTAATTATATTACAATAAATACAATGTGTTTGAGATGTAATGGGCATTTCAGAACAAAAGGCAAGAAATTCTGAACAAACAGATTCTTCCTCAAGTACCACACTGAGAAATGAGGCATCTCACACAATACTGTTAATCTGGACTCTTTTACTGCAAAATTTAACTTTCTACAAACTGTCATTTTCTTAGAGTCACATGGCAAAAAAAAAAGTGTGACATACACCAAACATATATTGCTATATAACAAAAGTTGTCTACATTCTGTGCTTGAAGCTGAGGCAAGTGCCCAGCACTGCGGAGAAGACAGACAGCTAAGCAGGCAGGCTCCCAAGCAGTGTATTAAAGATGGAAATGTGAAGGCAACGTGACAGGTACACCAGGACCTCTCTGTCGGTGCATTGTCACTTTCCTCTTTGTGGAACATTCCCTTTCTCATCTCCTCTGCATCTCCACACAGTAGCACTAACCGTCCTCACTTTTGTTTTTAGATGGGAGTCGATTCCCCGTGGTTCCTAATAAGAAGTAGATGTCATGATAAGCTCTCCTCATTTCTACTGTCACCTTCTCAAGTCCACCTGACCATTCACATTTTCACATGCCCAAAATAATGTAGGTCAGAACCCGTAACCTTATACATGGGTCGCAGTATAGAAAAAAAAAAAAAAACAGGCCTACTTTGTGGTTTTCATAGAGGTGAGAATATAGAACATTATTCAATTCATTAAACAGCTGAGGCATTCTTGACTGTTATTCACCAGTAGGAAGTAGCAAAACTCCTTGAGATTATGATCACAATTAAATATAAATGGAGAACATGACATCAGGGAAGTAACACAAAAGATGCCTTGGAAGGCTATGCTTGCGTGCCTATGGTGACTAACATTTTTGAGTTTTCAAAATTAAACATGATAATCTTAACATATGACTAATCATGGGCAAAAAACATAAATACATATACTTGTCATTCACATCAGTAGACTTTTTTGTCTTAATAAATTTCCACACTGCTGCTCTAAGTAGCTGAGAGATGTGCATTAATAAAGGTTTATATCATGCATTAAAAATCATGCAAAAGAAGATTAGAACAAACATATAACAGAGGAAGAGGAGTCTCTGTATTTGATGACTTTAGAAAGCCCCCTCTAGTCCAGCAAGTCCTCAGATGATGACAGAATGTGGCTGCAGAAGGGCTAAAGTGTCTCCCATGCTTATGCTATCACAGTGGGCTTAAATCTTACTGCTTTGAGGTCTGCAGAAAATCTTTCCTTCCAAGGTCATGCTCATAGTGCAGAAGAATGAAGACAAAACCAGAGAGGCCTGGAGCCTGGGCAAAAAAAGGCCACATGGCTCCTCACAGACTTTCCTATGCTGACGCATAAGTCACTTTAAAGTGACCCTTAGTCAACCTTAGTGCCACTGCCCTTTCTGTGTATCTTTCCTCACACACCAATATGCACATAAATATCTATGCATATAGTTTTATTTTTCCATACTCAAGACCTTCATTTACCCAAGGAAAGAAAGTCATCTGGATCAGGCAGACTAAATCAGTGTTATAGCCAATCACAGCTACCATGTGTGCAAGGGGCAGGTCGGCGTACATTTCATGTTGAGATCCCCTGACGCACTGTGGTTCTGACAAGTCAGGGCCTAGGACATAAGTCTAAAAATATACTGGTAGACTAGCAAAACGTGCTTTTCATCAAGGTAATTTAAAAATATTTCACCAGAACACAGAAGATCTGCAAGAGCACATTGGACGGTGCTGTCTTTCCAAATGATTTTTGAATATTTGAACGTGACGGGAACCTAATGACTCAGCCATCAAAGCGCTTTCTGGAGGAGAGCAGCAAGCTGGGCTGAGAGAGAAGAAAGCTTTTGCTTAGAACAGCAGGTGCCACGCACAGCAGTCTCTAAGTTCAGAGTGGACGGAGAATCACTCTCTGCACACATCTTTTGAATGGAGTCTGAAAAATGACAATCACTGCTGCCCATCCTCTGTGCAGCCGCTGCTGGCTGAAGCCTGTATCCGCAGTTCTGATGGAGCATGGAGGGCTCTTGAGTCTCAGCACGTTGGGTACCAGTCATCAGCCTTCCCCTTGGATCCACTTGTTAGGATCCAGGTGATTTATCTTTTTGAAGATTCACGTGGCAAGTCCATGTTATCCTCCTAGCCTCAGAAGGTTTCAGTGGCACTGCCATTTCTCTCCTGATGCATGATAATTTGTAAGGATGAGTGAGGTTTGTCAAGGGTGAGAAGTGAGAGTAATTGAACAGATTTTACAGATGTATGAGAGTGGCAAAGAACATAGATTATTATTTTTTAAACTAAATAAAATAGTTCCTTGGCTTTTCAGTCATTCAAATACTTGTTTCTTGATTTTTGCATTTAGAATAAGTCTTCCTGTCTTTCCACAATGTTTTACATTTAGATACTTCATAATTTACATGACATAAGGAAGATCACAAAATGAAGCCCTGGCTTTTCCTGCTAATTTACACAAAATATATGAAACAACATCTTCTCTTTTGCCTTATATAAGGGAGTCGTGACATTGGTAAGTCCATGAGGCTGAACTCTTTGGAGTATGTGCCTCCTGGTTCTGTCATAACATATTTAGAGAAGTCCTTAGCCAGGACCAGGCAGATGGCAAATATGTCAAAGGAAGGATGGATTCTTTGAAAATACAGTGATAGCAGGAGGGTTGTGACCAAGGAAATGTCAGCTCTCACAAGATGGCGATTCCTGTGGGATCTCAATTGTCCCCACTCATGGATTTCTTTTTAAAAAATTGAATGCGTACTGCAATTCAGGACACTCGCTAATTATGCCCGGCTAACTGTTGTAATAGATGACAAGGTAGTGTAAGGTAGATCTTAATTTCCATGGGTCCACATCATTCGTAAGACAATGGTCTTTCTCTTTTTAAAGCCAATAAGCCTTCTTTCTTCTGAGTCAGCCTGGTATCCTTAAGGGACTCAGCTCTAAGTGCTGTCCTTAGGATGGGCTGCTAAAGGTGACAGTGGAGTGCTGACTGTCAGCACTACTAATTTAGTTTAGAAATGAGTGACATGTTCCAGGTGTATAGTCAGCAAATAAATTTATGTATTCTTGGATTTTTACTCTTTGCCATTGTAAGCTGATTTTGCTTGGTGGAAGTGATGACATTGGGCCATGGTCTTAGGACTTGGGCTCCTGTCACATTTGCACAGCGACTGGAAACTGTTATATGTGGACTAAATGGGCCTGTAAGAGTTACACAGACAGGAATGACATGGTATCTCTCAACAAAGCCAAGAATAACGTAGCTAATTTCTATATGGGCGACTTTGGGTTCACTCTCCCATAGCACCACATACATACATATACATGTGGACATATACATACACATACATGTCCACATACACATACCAGACACATCACCACTGTTATTCCCATTGTCATCACCATCATCACCACCTTCATCACTATCACAGTCAGCTTTATTACCTGTATTTCCTGAAATAATCAAAACTCAGTTTCTTTTTCATGTTCTCCCAGGATCCATTGATAGAATTCTAGACTGTTTTTTTTTTCTCATAAATTTTACCCTTTGTCTATATACAAAGGGTACTCACAATTTCTTCTGTGCAAATAAAGAAATGGGTCCTTCTAAGTGCAAATGGGTCCTTATCAATGGATATCAAAATTATTGTGTGACCCATATCTAGGTGATTAAATACTCTCATTGCCTAACAACCTTGACATTTCACTGGGCACGTAGTACTTCCTATTCTTACAACAAGATTGGAAACTGAAGTAATATTTAATAAAAACCATGATGAGAGGTTTTTCTATCAGGTGTGATGATGAGGCAATGGATTCACTTGTGCTGCAAGTGGATGCTTGGATGGCAAACTTCAAAGATGACCTTCTTATAAGGCAACTTCCAAACACTGAGCCCCGAGCTGCTCTGGTAAAGCTACCCTTATAGCAAGCACTTAATATAGAGACTAAAGAAAAAGAATCACATGAGAACAGTTTGACTTGTGGACATAAGGTTAGACTGGTCTGCTGACTATAAGGAAAAAGTGAGATAAGAAAATAGTAATCAAGGGACCTTCCTAGTAGATTTTATGAGCTCATATGGACAGTCCCAGCAATAAATGTGACAAAGCCTGAGGACACACTCAATCCAGACTCCAGGTTCCTGGGAGCCCAGTGCTGTTGAATGACCTTCATAAAGAATGCCTTTAGGATTTGCTTTTACTTGCAAGACTCTAAGCACTTTAAGTGTTTTCTTTTGCACCTAGTAGGATCAGTACCATGGTACACGAGATTTACAGAGTGATAGCTTGAACATGTCTGCTTATAGCTGCTCTGATCCTGCCAAGTTGATCATAATAGAATACTCTCATCGAATAAAAAAAAGCAATTCAATTAAAATCTACATTATAGAAATGCTAAGGGCCTAATTTCAACTAAGGATGGTAATGAAGTTAAAGTAAAGACCACAAGCAAGTGTTTTAATCTACTCTCAGCTCCCTGGTTATAGTGCACAATCACTAACAGTGTGGGCACTCAAATCAGACACACACTGTGTGGATAAGGCACATCCTAAGACGGATGCCATGGGCAAACTTCAGGCAGCATCAAGCGGCACTGCAAAGAGCTATCAAGGGCCACGGTGCATCATAAAGTTGGAATTTCAACTCTAGTATCATTTTGTTGGTTGTGTGCCTTTGGTCTATTCCTGGAATTCCAATTCCTTTGAACCATGTTCTCCTGGTGAGAATGTATTTCTATATACTTAAGAAGCAAACAGTGAGTAATAAACCACCATTTAGCAGGAAGATGTTTGCAGCAAGTCATGTGTACCTGGGAAGAACTCAGGACACGTGTTTGTTTTCACTCCTTACACTCTTGCCGGGTTTCTCTGTGTGCAAAGTCAGCCTGTACCTTCTCGAGGCCTCTTCCCTAGTGGGAACAGGGAGAGAATGAAAGCCAGTATTTCAAGCCAGTATAGTACTGGGAACAGACGGAATTTGGAGCACGCTGCTGTCTCTATTAACTCAAGCTCTGTTAGATTTTAGGGTGTAAGAATGGGGCAGCAGTTGAAGAAAAGTTGTTTAGCAGGAGTAAGCCTATGGAGTAAGGGGACTATGCTCTATAAAGTAGTAGATAGTGCTAATAAAAGCAAATCCCTCCTCTGTTTCCTAGGCAAGGAGAGGTTCAGGGCTGAGTCTAGTGAGAGAACTGCCCACAAAATTCTCACCAGAGTGACAGACATGGTAGTCCGTTTGCTTCTGAGACAGGGTCTTAAATGTCAACCAGGCTAGACTCAAACTTGAAATCCTCCTGCCTCAACCTCTTTCCACTCCTGGAGAGGTAAGAAGCCTACGTCACCATGCTCATCCCTAATGTCTTAATAAATGCGTTTCTGATGAAGAAAAATTAAAAAACAGATGTGACAGGTGCATAATTATTCTAAAAAACATGCAAGTAACTTTTAAACAGTGCTTTAATTTTGCACAATTTAATGGAGTAGTTAGCTAAAGTCGACCACAGCTCTCTGCCTACCCTTTCCAAGGGAAACAGAATGTGAGCTGCTTGTTGCATTTTAAATAGAACAAAAACACTTTGTGAAAGCAAAATGATAAAACTGATTTAAATAATGTATTACTTATCAAACTATATGCTAAGTATGATGCAGACAGGTATGCACTGTCATAGACTGCATTTTTCCTTCATATGAAATTATCAAGTTACAAGTTTTTAAGCACATAGCACATTTCAAGGCTGGAAGGTAATTGTGCCCTGTGACTTACCCACTGGGGCTATGTGCTGCCTTCCTGGAAGCCTCAGACCCAGACCATGAGGCACAGTGTACAATCCAAGCAGTCAGAAAAGTGAATTTCTGTCTCTTCATTCACTTTCTGATGTGTATGGGAAAGCAGTGGCCCAAACCTAATAAGCTTCTGCATTTTTTAATGCACAGCTCTAGGTCAGAGATTCAGTAGGTGGGCCTTATCTGAATATAATGATGGAGATGCTGGGCGAGCCACCACAGCAATTCTTATCTGCCTCCATCTGCATCCACATGGACTACAGTGCAAGTATTATACACAATGCTCAAGTACTTTTCTTCTATCATACAAATAATGGCCCCCAGGATCCTTACTGGTTCACTCTGTTATACACAGAAAATGAATGTGACAGCAGAACATAAGTAATATGTGTATAGCCACAGAGCTGGGGACAATGGGACCCAATTTTCCCAGTCCTAGTTCCAGAAAAAATCTTCCTATATTATATACTGATTTACTTGGAATTTAGCCAAATCAAGAGGACTTGCAACCAGGAATAAAGCTGCAACTTACAAAAGGCACCTGTAGAAGACAGATTCGTCTCTGTACAAACCCATCACAAGACAGAAAAAAAAGCAGCAGTGCACATCCTACAGTGGTTAAGAACTGGCTTAGAGCAGAGGATAAAGACGGCAAGTGAAACAGACATCTCAAACACCTCAAAACTTCATGTGTGCAGAAACGGGCAATATCCAGGATCCTTTTAAAGCCACAAAGCAGCACCTGCTGACTTCTAATTATAAGCAACTGTTTCATGAACAGCTGAGATGATCAAATATCCAAACTGCATGTACAATAAGCCCCCACAGGAAGCTCATTTGAAGTAGCAATCCATCACCTGTGTCCAACATGACAGGGGAGAATGAGAGCAGCACTGCATACTCTGTCTTGGATGCTGTGATTAAAGAGAAGGGCACTGGGGCTCATCATGTGACCATAAGATGCCCTCCACCACCTGCTGCCAATAAGTGGCCAGTGATCTTATCTGCGCAGAAGGAGGAAGCTAGGCATACAGGCTTACAAATGGAAATAAAGTTAGTTCGTTCACGCTTGTCTTTCTGTGAGCTCAAAAGAATAACATTTGCATCAAATCTCTGGACCCTGGAGACTGGAGGCTGCAGTGAGCGTAGATCAGGAAAATTCGAGGAAGGAATTAGTGCAAGGAAGGAAAGGATGGAGAGGGGCCAAGAGCAAGAGTGAGAGACAGGTTTTACTTCTTGGCTATAGCACACTGTAGAGGAAATGAGTCAGACTCACTGAAAATTGCCAAAGTAACTCAATATTCCATTACTAAAAGTCTGCTTGCTGCTAACTCTGCAGTATAACTCTGAGTGACCTGCAGGCTCATGCGCACAGGCATCAGGAGTGAGTTGTGGTCTATTGGTGTGAAAGATCTCCTGGAAATTCTAATTTGGAACTGATCCCGTGAGCTTTCATCATATAATCTGCAGTTGAAGTTCAGTACAGGAACATAAAGGGCTCCCTTTCAAATCCTCTGGATCAGGGGCAAATTTGTGCTATGACAAACACAGTTTTCATTGCTAACCTACTTCAAACGATAACTCTTCTTCCTAAAGTTTAATGTCAGCTCATTGGTTGTCTCTCTAGATCTTTTTGAGTTTTTTTTATTAATTTATTCATATTACATCTCAGTTGTTAGCCCATCCCTTGTATCCTCCCATTCCTCCCTCCCTCCCGCTTCCCCCCTACTCCCCTCTGTTGGCTCTGTTTCTTAACAATTGAACTTTATTATACAACCCAACTAGCTTACACAAGAAGGAAAAAAGGTTAAAGGGACAAAAGAGGCAACCTTCCGGTATCCGTTCCACGGGATGGGTCCTTAGGTGTCTCTCTGGCCCGCATGCTGGTCCAGTCTGGTCACTGTTCCCCGCGCTCTCACCTGGGCTGAACTTGTTGTTCTCTCCTCCCCACCTGCCTGAGTCACATGGAAAGGGCGGTCTCCTTCTCCTGTTGAGCGTCAATTAGGAAAACAATAGCCAAGGTGGGGTTCCCAGGTCTGCTTCTTGAATTCCAAGCCCAGGAAGGCTCCACTCACTCTATCACAAGGTATTCATGGGGTGCCCCAAGGGTAAATCCCGCCAAGACTGCTTCTACCTGTGACACAGCTTAATCTTTCCCACACCCCTCCCCTATGTCTGTGACTGAGGGGGACCTCCTTCCCCTGTATATGCTCATAGGGTATCAAGTCTCTTCTTGGTGACCTATTATCCTTCCTCTGAGTGCCACCAGGCCTCCCCATCCAAGGGACATGGTCAAATATGGGGCACGAGAGTTTGTGTGAAAGTTAGATCTCCTTCTCCACTTAACGGTGGAGAATATCCTGTCCATCAGCTAGTCTGGGTAGGGGTTTGAAGTTTAGTGCCTATATTTTCCTTGGCTGGTGCCATAGTTTGAGGAGGACCCCAGGGCCCAGACTCGCCTGTAGTTTTCCAGGACCCTCTGGATCCTTCTATTTCATCATTCTCCCAGGCTTCTCACACCTAAAGTCTCAATAGGATGTCCTCCCCTCTGACCCACTTTCCTGGTAGGTAAAGTTTTTCATGAGGACGTACCCCTTGGACTAGTGTCTCCATATAAGTGAGTATATGCCATGTAACTCTTTTTGCTTCTGGGTGAACTCACTCATTATGATAATTTCTAGTTCAATCCATTTGTTCACAAATTTTGGAAATTCCTTGTTTTTAATAGCTGCGTAGTATTCCATAGTGTAAATGTACCACAGTTTCTTTATCCATTCTTCTACTGAGGGACACGTAGGCTGTTTCCATGTTCTGGCTATTATGAATAAGGCAGCTATGAACATGGTTGAGCATATGTTCCTGTTGTGTGGTAGTGCATCTTTGGGTCCATTCTTGGGGGCGCAACAGGACCTCCCATGATATAGGGAGCTGTGGGTCATGCTTGCAGGGTCTCTCTAGATTTTTAATGAGGAGGCACTAGCTTAGGAATCCAGCCTTAACATCATCAGAGGACTGCAAAATGTTGGCTAGCATATTTGTGCGGAAATCTGTGTTTCCCTCCTCAGACAAGAAAGTGAAGAACCCACAACAGAACCAACTTACCAGGACCCAAAGGGGCCTGTGGAGTCTGAAGCACCAAGCAAAGACCACGCATGGCCTGGACCTAGGTCCTCTACATAGTTGTAGCCAATGGATAGCTTAGGCTTCATGTGGGTCCATTAGTAAGGGGAGCAGGGGCTGTTTCTAACATGGACTCTGTTGCCTGCTTTCTGATCACATCTTCCTGTCGGGACTGCCTTGCCAGGCCACAGTGGAAGAGGATGAACTCAGTCCTGACACTACTTAATGAGCTAGGGTGGTGAGTAGGAGGGGCTCCTCTTTTCTGAAGAATAGGAGAAGGAGGATGGGGAAGGGAGGGTAGAGCTTGGAGAAGAAGAAGAGAGAGAGAGAGGTGTTATTTTAAAGAAAGGAATATCCCAATCATTTGGTTTTACAAATAAAGGCTCAGGAGCCAGATGCTGGTATGAAAAACCTGCTAGCTCAGAGAGGCAGCGAAAGCACCCACTATCTTTCCTACTCAGCTCACTTCTCAAAGCTCACGAGCTCAGCTGACAGCCTAGGAGGAAAACGCGAAAGGAACCAAGGCCAAAGGCTTGCAAGCTCAAAGCTCAAAAACCCCCTTCGTCTTATTCATGCTGTCTTAATTATTCTTCATCTCAAAGGCCCTCCTATTCTTTAATCCCTGTCAGCTGGTTTCTTGCTCCACCTCTTGACCTAGGGTTAACTTTATTAAATCCCATGTACAGAAAGTTGTTGGATTAAAGGTGTGTGTTTGGGCTTAACCATGCCAAACAAGGAACAGGTTTTTACAGTTTACAACCTGGGGTTTCACAATGGGATCAAATGTACTGCAACAGGGAAGGGTTACAACTGAGAAGTAAAGTGAAAGAATACATTCATTTTAATGTTGTGTCTGCATGCATTTTCCAGACAGCTCATGGGATGAGGAAATAGGCATGAGGATCCCACACACATTGTCTCCTGAATGCCATGGCCGTGGCCGGTGGCTCTATGTGTACACAGCCTAGGAAACAGCTTGCTTTAGAAGCTCTAGAGGATAGAAATGGCCTGAAACTTCAAGAATTCTTCACAGAAGGGATCCCATAACTTTCAAAAATTGCCCATTTCTATGCAATTTAGAAACCATTTTATGTAAGCTCATGGCTGGCCATCAGCTTCATGAACAAATAGCATTTCAGTTTCACTGGGAATGTTACACAGTGACCTGTCAGGGTTAAATAATCAAAGTTACCTATTCCTGGGAGTTTAGCTTGTGCTCTCACACATTACCGCCTCTGACCCCGGTGTGTGGTGTACAGAGCTCAGTGGAAATATCAGCACAGGATTTCTATTGTTCCTGAGCAAAGTAGAATAGCAGACAATATTAGGGGACTGTGCTTCAAGTTGTTGAAGTTAGACTCTCTAGGTGACATAAGCCATCAGACTTATAACTCTTTGTCTTTTGCAGTAAGCCATCCAATAATGTTTTGATCTGTGTACCTGGATGAAGAAATAAATAATCTTTCCCAGATAACTGTAGGCAAAACAAAACAAGTACAGAAGATATAAGGGGAAGGAAATTACAATTATTTTGTTTTGTTTTAATCTGAATTTTATCACAATAAATTCTATTTTTTAGGCAACTAGGTCAAGGAAAATAAAAGGGGGGTGATTTAGGTGATAATATTTATTAGAAAATTGCAGGAAAGGCTAAATAAGTGGAAGTCAGGGATGTTGTGCGGGGTCTATCAGGGTATAAAGATATCAACGATGGGACTGGTGGGAGCCTGGAATCAAGTCTTAGGCTCACAAAGCTTTAAGTAGGACAAGGCGCATTTTCTTCTATAACAGAGCTAACTGGAAAAATTGAGTATCTGTGGAAGACATAAAATAAAACAAGATGAAATCAGGGGCATGAGAGTTTAGCCCAGAATAAGTCATTCTAATTTATTTATCCACCATTTCTCAAGAGACTGTGAACTTTCAGCTGTGGGAAAGATTCTTTGCATCTGAGCAGAGCTGTCATCTGGCAGAAGGAGGAGAAACGTTCTGGGGAGTTGCATCTGTGTCATGTTCCTGTTAATTCAGTTCCTCTCAAACACCCTCCAAGGAATCTTAACGTCTCAAAGACCTGTCATTCTTGTGTTTGGTTCATGTCTAATTTTAAACACTTTTAGTAAAACTCCATGAAATTTACATGAAAGTAGTACACTTCTTGCTCTAAAAATATGAATAAATTCTGAAAGAAAGCCCTCTCCTGCCCCAATCATGGCACAGTATAAACACTGCTGTATGCCAAGTGTTGGGGCTCAGGTTTACAATCCTGGTAGCTGAGAGTGGAAGGCAGGAGGAGAGCCACAAGTTTCTGGTCTGCCTGGTCTACATAGCAAGGCACAGACTCAAAACAAAGGAGAAAACAAGAAAAGACAAGAAACGTGTCCCTTGTATCAGGGCTATAACAAAAAATACCTGGCCAAGCAGCTTTGGGGTGGAAAGTTCGCTTTGACTCATATTTTGGGAAGAGATACTGTGGTAGCCATGTGTCAGGATGCAAAGGGAGGGGAATGCTGAGACTCAGTTCATTGTCTTTTGTATTTAGTCCAGATCCATAGACCATGAAATGGTGCCACCACCCTACAGTGATTGTGGGTCTTTCTATTTCAGTTAACCTAGTCTAAAATCTCCCTCAAAGACCTGCCCAATGTTTTGTTTCCTAGGTCATTGGAGAGCCTCCTGATGCATCCCTGTCTATATGGAACAGGTTGGCGACCTTCTCCTGTTTCAGTGAATGAGGACACTAACCAAGGGAGCTCCCAAGCCACACCTCTGTCTGCTAGAAGGAAAACCAAAATAAGGGTGGTGCACTGTTAGTAGAGTACCGTGATTATGCTAAGATGGTGCACGTGACATGATGTACATACATGAAGTGTGTGGCATGAACCATAGTCCATCTGTTGGACCAGCCTCCTGGAAGCCTGTTCTAATGCTCGGTGGTTGTGATAGTTAATAGTCGTCATAGTTAATGAAGGCAGGAATGCCTTTTTACAAAGGACTTGCTGGTAAAGAATTGTGTGTTACATTGCTGAAACCCTTGTATTTCTGGATGCCAGACAGTCTCCTTGCATTCTTTTTTAAAAATTTTTTATTTTATTAATTTATTCATATTACATGTCAATGGTTATCCCCTCTCTTGTATCCTCCCATTCCTCCCTCCCTCCCATTTTCCCCATAATCCCCTGCCCTATGACTGTGACTGAGGGGGACTTCCTCCACCTGTATATGCTCATAGGGTATCAAGTCTCTTCTTGGTAGCCTGCTATCCTTCCTCTGAGTGCCACCAGGTCTCCCCATTCAGGGGACGTGGTCAAATATGAGGCACCAGAGTACGTGTGAAAGTCAGACCCCAGTCTCCACTCAACTGTGGAGAATGTCCTGTCCATTGGCTAGATCTGGGTAAGGGATTGAAGTTTATGGCCTCTTGACATAGGCCTTTTCTGGACAGATAACTCTATTGTATGTCCTAGCCTGAGCTTGCAGAGGTGAAAAGCGCATCCCTTGAAGCAGGCCAGTGCATGAGCAGGAGGTTCAGAAGGCACCTGGCCGATGCTATGACATCATCTTTCTCTACAGATAATGGGTGTGGGCTCAAGGAAAGTCTCATATCTAAAAGGGAAATAGAGGCAGATCTTTGAAACCTGGAGAAATTGTGGGTCCCAGGGAGTCAGAAGAGCAAAACTATTAAAGGAAGCCAAGAGGTACCAAGGACTGGGTGGGACACAATGAACTCGGAGTGGTAAATAGTTTTGTTCCATTTGTCAATAGTTGGGGGAAATTACCTAAAACAATGAAATATACTGATCATAAAGTTTATCAAGTTATAATGATTGGTTTTTTTTTAAGTGTGTAGAATTGGAAACAGCCCTTGACCAACCCTTATTGGGACTGCAGAGGGGGTGGCCTGATGCACTTGGGCCAGTCACTAAAGACATTCAGATTTGAGATCTCAGTCTGTGTCCTAGAGCATTTACTTAATAAGCCTCACCCAGGGAGGAGTATCTTCAATACCTGACTGTCCTGTAGCATCTCCAGTACTGAGAAGGAACTGGACCTAAGTCTCCGTCAGGTCACTGGCATGAAATGAAGTCATTGGGGGGGGGGGGGGAGGGCTGCTGTGAGATCAGCGTTTCTGGCAGAAGAGGAAGAAGCTGAGCTTCCTCTCTGGGATGTGAGAACACAGTGGTACATGGTCTCTGCAAGCAGGAAGAGCCTGGCCTCCTCGCAGGTTGTCTATGCTGGCTGCCTGCTCTGGTTTCCAGCTTCCTAACTGTGTATAATAAATACCTCCTGTTTAAGCTGTCTGGTTCTTGGTCGTTGCTCAGCAGTTTATGCTAAGAAGACACACTGCAGAGTCAGTCCCTGCTCTCCACACAAATGTGGAAAATGTGCTGTCCATTGGCTATATCTGAATAGGGGGTCTAGTTCACTGCATGCCTTGTCCTTGGTTGCTCAGAGGAAGGGGAAGCAGGCTACCCTGATGAGACCTGATAGGCTGTGATCATATGGTGGGGGAGGAGGTCCCTTTCTGTCACAGGCCTAGGGGACAGTAATAGGGTGATAGAGGGAGGGAGGAGGGAATAGGAAAATACAAGTGAGGGGATAATAATTGAGATGTAATTTAAATAAATTATTTAAATAATACTAATAAAAAGACTTATGCAATGAACAAAAATAAAAGCAACTTTGTTTTTTGAGGTATGGGAATATATTATCTATTCAAAATTTAAACAGATAAATACTTGTTTTGAAAAAAAAAGAAGGCACACCACAGTACAATCTGCATATTAAAATTCCTACATATGTCTATGTATGCACACATAGAATAATATCTGAGACAACTCAGAGACTGGGATTGACAATATCAATTCATGGAGAGTATAGAGGATTTAGGGCAAACAAAAATTTCATTTTTCATACTATATATTCCTATGTTATTTCAATATAAGTTATAACTAATTAATAGACACAATTACTTTTAATAAAAACAAATCTTCCATTTGACCAGACTATTGTTGGGCCCTGTGATTATCCAGTTGTGCGTCTGTATGCATCATTTTTTTCCTCTTCCATCGTTAAATTTTAATGCATTCACTTTTATACCAACTGTATTAGAAAACATTACTGGGAAATATTTTATTTTCATTGTGTGTGTGTGTGTGTATGTGTGTATGTGTGTGCTTATTCATGTGCATTTATGTATTTGTGTGTATATTTATGACTGTATGTACATGTGTTTATGTATGTGCATGTGTGTGTGTGTGTGTGTGTGTGTTTAAGCACCTGTGGCAAAAGGAGGATCCACTGATGGTGAACCCAAAGCTCTCAGATACTTTTAGGTTTGTTTCATAACTATAGCTCTGCTGTCTAGCACAGGGGTAGCTACAGTAGTTTTTAGATGGAGTCACAAGCCACAGTATATGAAAATTATGATCCTGCTTGTTGGTTTCTCAAGTGCATTTCTTTAATACTCTGGAGCACAGCAGAGTTTCAGTCCTGCCCAGGGCCTGTGTGTGTCAGTGTGTTTTTAATTATACGATCCACACTCCCGCCACACTGTCAAAGGCTTCTGCAATGTCCTGGGTTCTGCTCACATTCTTCTTCTCAACATGGGGAAGTAATTATAACCATGACAGATCTGCTAATAGGAATGAAGCAATCATCTAAAATGCAATCAATCTTTTACTCTTTTTTTTTCAAGTAAACAATGTGCACAAATACCTCATTAAAAATAAGAAGTAGGAATTCAAAAGGGAATTAGTCTAAGGTTTTCAACTTTCAAATTGTAAGAGTAATTTCATCCTCTTGACACATTTCTGTCTGGAATGAACTGGCAAAAAGGATGAGAGGGCATTAGTTGGAATAGAAATATGATAATAGTCTAGTATGGTATGCTTTTATTTTCCAACTTTAAATTAGTTCCAGTACTTTGCAAAACAAAACCAACCAAACACAAACCCTTATTTTCTCTCAAGTCCTCTTGGAGCCAATGCAGTTTAAACCCTTTAAATGTCCTCGAATGCATACTTGTAAATGAAACTCTAAATAACACGGTACACGATTAGCAACTTTAAGAATTTATTACCTATGTGTGCATATAGTGATTTAATGAAGCATGATGTGCCATTATTGACAATTTAGTACATAAGAGCTACTTCACTCATGTTCTGATGGCCTAATGATAGTTTAGTAAGACTACATAAACACAGATGGTAAGAGGGGCAGGGTATTTTATAACACAGGATGCTAGCAATAGTTATGAAATTTACAAATCATCCTGACTGTAAACTCTTGTCTCATAAGATTCTGTCTCTTCACTTTGGTAAGGGAACATGCTTCAGATTGACTTCTAATGTGGTTTGGGATCTGGTTAATTATACACCAATTACAGTTCACAAGACAACCCCAAATGGTGCTCCCCAAAGAGAGAGAAGCCATAGTCCATGGGCTCTGCAAGTTTTTATGCTGACAATCCTGACACCTTCCACACAAAGGCAGAATGACTTACAATGAAGAAATAAAGAAACTAAGACCAGAGCTGATCACAAGATCTTGAACAGGTTTTACCACTCTGTCGGCTGCACATCTCACCACCTCAGGGCTGGTCTGCATAGATGTGGCTGAGGAACCCATCTCATCATCAAAGAAAACCTAAGAAAGTCCATGTAGGGTGGGACTCGGGGCTGCTCTGTCATGGCTGACATGTTGTAAAATGTGTAAAGTACTGCCACTCCCCATGGAATGGGAACCTTCTGGTTGGGACAAGTAAAGTCACTCATGCCCATTGGCAAGCCAAAGGATCCCACTCTTTCTCATTCTCTGACAGGAGGCACAGGTAGATGCTTTCTTCAAACAAACAGCAGAGATTCCTGAAGAGAGTAAGAGCTGTGGACTCAGATATAGACTTGAATCTCCATTTAGTTCGAGTCATCTATGCACCTATTCTGTGGCTGTCACCATACTTGCAAGTGACAGACACCTGCCACAGAACCCTGAGCTCCGGGCTCTAAGAAGCACCTGAGAGATGGATTTTTTTTCTGAGCTTAATTATTAAAAGTCTTGATGTAAAGAAAATGCCAGAGGGACTGGGAAATTAAAGAAGAGTGATCTGTCAGTACATGAGACACGAGAAGAAACTTTAAAGCAACCTGGGTGAGGTGTTTTCTTTGATTGGATACAGGGACGAGAGATTGCATGCTTCTTAAGCATGGCTCCACTCAGTCACAGAGAGATGGAAGACACAACAGGAAGCTTCAGGCATTTAGATGAATAAAATTAAAAATTACTTTAAAAGATGTTTTTATAGGTTAATACTGGGATCATGACTTCCCATTAATGGGCTCAATGACATTCCAGAACAAAAGAAAAGAAAGAGAGAAAGTACAGTAAGCACTACACAGGTTTCTACCTTCTCCAGCATTAAACCCAAACCAGCTTGTGCCTTGAGTTCCATTTAATTTGTATTTGGAAGAATGTGTTTTATCTTTATTACTTTAAAAAAGGTCACTTTGGCTAAACCAGTGTGATTATATTGTTCTAAAAGACATGAAATATTTCCTTCCTTCAATGATAATGTCAGAAGTATAAACTTATAATGTTTGTAACTCTAGTAGCTTTACTGTACTTGGGGTGAAACAGAGACTGATCTTTAGAATGTTATGCTGCCGCATATGATAGATATTCCATTTGCTGGTGATGAACTTCTAAGAAATTGATGTATATAAAACAGAAATTTAAGTTCAAACAAGAAGCTATGAAGTATTAACCTAGTTTATCTTCACAGAAATGCAGGGAAATGGACGTTGTGTAGTACTGACAGTGAGCTCTCCAGACTCTGGCAAGAGTTTCCTGTTAATCACACTAAAACAGAGCCTTTTTCTGATGTGGAAAGATAAATAATAATTACAGATCTAACATATTTCCATCATTTCATGGAAGAACTGTATAACACGATGCTCAACACACAGAATCAGATGCAAGGATGGGAGAGGTGGAAACATTTACCGTTTGCTTTCTTGCAGATAGAACCTCAGGTATCCCAAGCTGGCCTTGAACTTGCCATGTAGCTGAGGATGACCTTGAGCTTCTGGTCCTCCTCGTTCTGCCTCAGAGTGCTGGGATTATGGACACATACCACTATGCCTGGGATATGCAGTGGTAGGATTGAACCCAAGGCCCCATGCATGCTAGGCAGGCATTGTGACAGCTGAACTACAGCCCCCGCCTCCTAAAAGTACTTCCTGGGGAAGCTGTGGATGCTGCTGATCCATATCTTCAGGGTCATGAGAAGAGGGAGCCTGAGGCTGGAGGCACAGGACACCATGAGGAACCACTGTGAAAAGTAGGACTCCTCTGTGTTGTTAATGGGTATTGAGGCTGACTTAGCCTCTGACTTAGCCATTGCAGACAGGGCAGTGATACACAAGATCGGCATCTCTACAGTATGGTACCTTAGAGTCTCCTTGTCTCCTTGACACATATTCGAGTGGGTGGTAGAGCTGGGTCACATGGAAGCTTTACTCTTATAATTTTAAGGAACCCCTACACTGACACCAGGGCACACTCTTTGTATGTCACATGTACCTATTACATCTTTGTCCTTTGTCTGTCCTCTTAGAATTCCTTTCCTTTCACAGACGTCTTTCTATTGTCATGGCATATTCCCGTACTCCCCCAGTGCCCCTAACACCATCAATCCAGAGCCTATATATCAAAGAAAGCATCTGGTTTTCATATTTCTGAGCCCCACCAGCTTTGCTTATCACTATGTTCTCCACTTTCATCTATTTTAGCTAGACATGTCATCACTCATTTTTATCTATGGTTGAGTCAAATTTCAGTCTCTCTCTCTCTCTCTCTCTCTCTCTCTCTCTCTCTCTCTCTCTCTCTTGTCTGTGTGTGTGTGTGTGTGGGTGTACACAATCCTATTTTGTTATAGATCCAACTGTGGAGTGATTTATGCTGTTTGCGTGAGGTAGGGGACTCACAGCAAGGAGGGTTCAGGAGACTTGGGGGTTCACTAGAGGGGAGACAAATGAGAATGAATATAATAACATACATATAAATGTCATACGCACAAACACACATATACATATGCACACAAACATGCACATACACATATATGAGCAAACTCAATGGCATATGTCAGAACAAAGTCAATGACGCATTAAGAACAAAATATAATGACATATATATGACATCATAATAAATCCTGTTCTATTGTATGCTAACTTTAATAAAATACCCCACAGAATCTCCTACTCAGTTCTATTGAAACGAAGACATTTTTTGAGCGTACGGATGGTAAATATTTTCATAGTAAAACAGGAAAGAGGATGGACTTAGTTTCCACTTGCTGTTGGGCAAGGAGGAAATCATGGGAAGTCCCTGATCTAGCTTATATCCTACTTTGTTAGAATTATCAAGGGTCTTCCTGTCATGGGGAGATCAGCGCTGTTTATCAGGCTAGGTGCGAGCATGCAGCATGGACTCAGCATGCCATGCAGTACTTTGAACAAACAAGGATGGCGCCATGCATGGCCTGACCACCCTCTACACTGTGGGCTGCTCTGTTTACTTCAGACAGCCCATTCACTGCACCCACGGGCCTTGGTACTCCTTGAAAATCCTGGAGGACTATTAGACATGTTCTGACAGGAAGGAGGCTAGCCTGAGCCCCATAGGAGGATGACAGATGGGGTAGTGAATAGGATCTCTTTGCTGTCATTCGTCAAGGTTCCTGCCTGGGTCCTTTGAGACTATTGGTATTTTGTCTCTGTTTTTTTTTTCTCCTTATTATGTCAAGTGTTTGTTTTTCCTCCTTCAATGCCTACTATCCTGTGGCTTTCCTGTTTAAAACTTACAGGCACACAAATAAGTTTGCTGCCTTTTTGCAGAGAAACTCTCACCCACTGCTCATCCTCTTCAATAGGATCTTGCATTGCCTGGCCAAGGAGGAGGCCTCAGTTAAGGGATTCTTACATTAAATATGTGTCAGAGACAATTCCTGGAGTAGCTGCTGAGCCTCTGGTAAATCCTAACCCTGCCCCTTGTGAGATGGCTGAAAGGCAGCTTTTGCTAAACATAGGACCATGTTTCCTTAGGTAACAGTGATGCCTCTTTCAGTGTTCCCCTATGAGCCCAGATTAGTTGATTCTGTGAATTTTCTTGTGGTGTCTTTGACCTCTCTGCCTTTTACAATCCTTCCTCACCCTCTACTTCAGGATTCCCCAAGCTCAGCCTAACGCGTGGCTGTTGGATTCTGCATCTGTTTCCATCAGTTGCTAGATGAAGCCTCTCTGATGACAACTGGGCTAGGTCAAAATTTATCAGTATAATATAATATCATTAGGAATCATTTTATTGACCTTTTTTTTTTTTGCCATTCATGTTTGGTTCTATCCCAGATCTCTGGGCTATCCAGCCTCTGGGTCCTGATCCTTCTGTCAGTGTCAGAGATGGGCCAGACTAGGCATTGGTTGGCCACTCCCACCTTTATCTCAACACATCCTGTAAGCAGGACAAATTGTAGGTTGAAGGTTTTATGACTGGGTTGGTTCCCAGTGCCTCCACTGGAAGTTTTGCCTGGTTACAGAAGATGGCCAGATCATACTAAGGATCTCTCACTGCTGGGAGTCTTAGCTACTGTCACCCTCATAGATAGGTTCCTGGGAATTTCCATTGCACTAGGTTTCTAGCTTGTCCCAGAAATGCCACTCCCACAACTCCCAGTCCTATCTCCTTGTCGCTGCCCCCATCCACCCCAATTCACCCATGCTATCTTTCCTATTTCCCTTTCCTAGGGAGATTCATGTGTCCCCCCTCCCCTTGTTACCTTGAGCCTTGTTACTTAGCTTCTCCGAGTCTATGGATTGTATTATGTTTAAACAAAGAGAACAATAAGAAGAGTCAATGAAACAAAGAGCTGGTTCTTTGAGAAAAATCAACAAGATAGGCAAACCCATATCCAATCTAACAAGAGGCAGGAAGATAATATCCAAGTTAATAAAATCAGAAATGAAAAGGACATAACAGCAGATACTGATAAAATCCAAAGAATCATTAGGTAATACTTCAAAAATCTGTGCTGAACAAACTTTGAGAATCTAAAGGATGGACAATTTTCATGATGGATATAATACTTACCAAGCTTGAATAAAAATCAGATAAACAATGTAAATGAACCTATACTCTCCAAGAAAATAGAACCAGTTGTTAAAAGGCTCCCAACCCCCCCCCCCAAAATACACAGGGCTAGACAGTTTTAAGTGCATACTTATATCAGACTTTCAAAGAAGATCTAATACCAATAATCCTCAAACTATTCCACAAAACAGAAACAGAAGGAACATTGCCAAATTCATTTTATGAGGCTACAATCACCCTGATACCCTAACCATACCAAGACTAAACAAAGAAAGAGAATTACAGATCAATTTCCCTCATGAACATCGATGATTTTGACAAAATCCATTTCCTTCATGATAAAAGTTTTGGAGAGATCAGAGTACAAGGGATATACTTAAAAATAATAAAGACAATATACAGCAAGCTGATAGCCAACATCAAATTAAATGGAGAGAAACTGAAAGCACTTCCACTGAGATCAGGAATAAGACAAGGCTGCCCACTCTCACCATATATCTTCAATATGGTACTTGAAGTTGTAGCTAGAGCAAAATGACAACTAATGGGGATCAAGAGGATACAAATTGTAAAGAAAGAAGCCTAAGTATAGCTATTTGAACATGATACAATAGTATTCATAAGGGGCCCAGAAATTCTCCCCAGGATCTCTTACAGCTGATAAACACTTTCAGAGAAGTGGCTTAACTTCACTGATTAACTAAAGATCAACTAAAGAAAGAAAGAAAGAAAGAAAGAAAGAAAGAAAGAAAGAAATCAGTAGCCCTCCTCTCCTATTAACAAACAGTAAACATGCTGAGGAAATAATCAGAGAAACAACACTCTTAATTCATACACTCATGGACACCTGATTTTTTAGAAAGAAGGCAAAATTATACAATGGGGAAAAGGCATCTTTAACAAATGGTGCCGTCTAACCAGGTGTCTGCATGTGGAAGAATGGAGTAGGTCGATGTATTTCAAGTCCAAATGGATCAAAGACCTCAAAATAAAACCAGATACACTAAACCTGATAGAAGAGAAAGTGGGAATAGCCTTTGACACATTGGCACAGGAGACAGCTTACTGAACAGAACTCCAACAGATCAGGCTCTAAGGTCAACAATTAATAAATGGGACCTCATGAAATTGAAGCTTTTGTAAGGCAAAGGACACCATAAATAGGATAAAAATGATAGCCCAAAAGAATGGGAAAAGATCTTTGACAACCCCACATATGAAAGAGGACTAATTTCAAATTATATAAAGAATTTAATAAAGTAAACAGAAACAAACCAAATAACCCAATTAAGAAATAGGGATACAGAGGTAAACAGAGAATTCTCAACAGAGGACTCTGTAATGACCGAGAAGCACTTAAAGAAATGTTCAAAGTCCTTAGTCATCAGGAACATGGAAATCAAAATAACTCTGAGATTCCATCTTACAACCTTCAGGATTGTTAAGATTGAAAAACACAGGTGACAGCTCATGCTGGTGAGGATGTGGAGCAAGGGGAACACTCATCCATTGCTGATGGGAGTGCCAACTTCTTCAGCCACTTAGGAAGTCAGTATGGCAGTTTATCAGAAAACTGGAAATCAATCTACTTCAAGACCTAGCCATTCTTCTCCTGGGCACATACCCAAAGGATGCTCCATCCTATACCACAGGACACTTGTTCATCTATGTTCACACTGGCTTTATTCGTAATGGCCAGAAAATGTAGAAAACCTCGATGCCCCACAACCAAAGAATGGAAAAGAAAATGTGTTACATTTACACAATGAAATATTACTCAGCTGTTAGAAAAACAAAAACATCATGAAATTTGCAGGCAAATGGATGAAAATAGAAATAAAAATCATCCTTAGTGAGTTAATCTAGATCCAAAAAGACAAACATGGTACATACTCAATTATAAGTGCATATTAGCTGTGAAATAAAATATAACTGTGCTACAACCTCTGTACTTCTGCCACAGTCTAACGTGGATTTGCTCTAAGGCTCACACCTCTGCCACATTGTTGTAAGCTGTGATTGTGTGCACTGGGTCCTGAACAGTATGCTGAGTAACTCAGTGTTCCCTGCATCTCCTTCCCCTACTTCCTGTCTGCTCAGCACCCACCCATTCCCCAGCCTTCTTCTGTTTCCTAGAACTCATCTTCATGTGTTCAAACTCCTTAGCTTCCTGTTTAGTCCATCATCTGGGGAGCACCTGGAAGCATCAGTAATGTTTTATTCTGCTCCACAAAGGATTTCTTCATATCCACCATTGACCCTTGTGAGCTGTTAGGTCTGGTAATTTCATTGTTTTCCTTGGAGGCTTTGCCATTTCCTGGGCCCTGTCGATTCATCTTTCCTGTTTGACTTCCCCGAGAGGAGGCCATAGAGATATGCATTTTGAACTTCAAAAATGAAACATTAAAAAAATAGTTTCCTGATTGTAACAATATGTGAAAAATAAATTCTATTTTTAGTCTTTTTTCATTTTATTTTAATTTGTTTAGCTCAAAAAACATTTTGTGATTGTTTTCTCTCTGGATGTTTATCTAGGGCTTCTTTTTTTCCCAAGCATTCTGATATTTTATAATATTATATTCTACACCAGGCCATTTTCAACCATTAGTCAGAACTCTCACTGGGCATATTCAATCTGGAAACATCTGTTTAACATTCTGGAAGTTTTAATTAATAATTCCTTAAATTTTCTCATTTGTTTCCTTAGCTTTATCTTCTAGCCCCTTCCTTGAGGGGGTCCTAGACTTAATTTATTATGATCTTGTTTTCATGCCTCGGGGCACACTTATCATTTATACATATTTTTTTTGTTCTCCCTTTATGGACAGAATAGACTATATTCTTTCTCAAAGACTATTGACAGTTAGTGCATTTGGAATCTCCCCTCCTATAATTATTTTACCTCTTACAGAGTTTACTGTCTGGGATTATTTTGGGCTCAGTACCTCTTTTTTAACCAACTGCCATGATAATCTTCTTATATTTGGGGAAATGCTGAGAACTTTCAGGGTACGTGCGAGAGGTGAGTTGGCTCACATCACCTAAGACTTTACTTTCACCTGGTGATGCTAGAGTTGTATTTACCAGGTGAGCATCCTTCCACTGAAGAAGATCCATCCTGTTCTCAATGCTTTTACTGGTGTTCATTACAGTATCATCCTTCATGAGTGGATATGTAGTCTTTAAGCTTGGGAGGCTACGGACTTCTACATTATGTAAATTGTTATTAATTTCCTATATTTGCTCCACTACAATTATAAACGTGCTGAGGTCTTCTGCTTTAAGGGCTAGGGATTTTGTTTGTCTGTTTGCTTTTATTGAGAAGTCCATACATGCATAAAATTTATGTCTTAATCAAATTACTTCCCATTTTCTTCTCTGTTTCTCTGTCATTTTTTTCTTACGGCTTCATATGATCTCTCTCTCTCTCTCTCTCTCTCTCTCTCTCTCTCTCTCTCTCTCTCTCCCTCTCCCTCTCCCTCTCCCTCTCCCTCTCCCTCTCCCTCTCCCACTGAATCCATTTTGTGTTAACTATATATATGGAGGTATAGGCCCACCTACTGGACAATGCCTTTCATAGGACCCAAATCATAATCCTAGCTTTGTTCCTCTGACTCGACAGCAAGACTGGCAGTCAGGAGCATGTGATGGAATCAACACCAACTCTTTATGCAAAGGATAAAATGTCAGGCTTCTTATTCTGCGCCACCTTTGGACATTTCACAAGCCTCTGGGTCTGTCAACTCTTGAACCTTTAGAGGTGTCTTCAGGGCAAACTTATGCTGTTCTCAGATAACTCAACTACTGGTCTCTTCTGTTCTCTCACTTCTCAATTTATTGACTTCAAGGCACTCTATCCTACCTGTAAATATATGCATGCTTCTTGCCCCTGTTTCATTTTATTTGGCACTTATCTATGTAGCTGTTACATGCCTTTTGTGATCACTCATTATAACACCAGAGGCATTCAGAGCAGTTAAGCATACATGGGAGTGTCTTAAATACCAATGTAAACCCAGGGCTTTTGTTTTTTCTTGCTTATACTCAAATAATAATTTTATGAATGAGGTGTGTCATCATCTGCTATAGAACCCCACGTCTTTTTATCTTTGAGTGTTTGTATTCTGTAGTAGGAGTAACAATGAACTAAATGGGTTAGTTAATTTCTTAGATTTTTCTGGGCCTCATATCTTTAGATGGTAAGGGTCACGACCTGCTGTAATTCGTGGCCGTGACATTGCTGGCTGTGGGCTTCTGAACTTTTTTTCCAGAATTGTGGGCATGCCTCTTAAAAGCATGGTTTCTGAAAGGTGAGAAGAGAGCTTGTGCTACCGTTCAAACTTTGTGAGCATGATGGGCTTTCCAGGAAGCTGGCCAGGGATGAGCCATCAGAATACTCCATGTAGGATAGCACACATGACACGTATGTGGATCTGCATGGCTAGGAGGAGGCAGGGGTTTGATTTGCGGTGTGTAGAGAGTCTGGGTCTGTACAGGTTCCTGTGGGCCATGGTGTCTTCATGCTCAGACCAGGAGCTCCGATTTAACTTTCTCCACAAGAATCTGGTCACCCCAATGAGCTTTCTTTGGGCAAAAAATTTCCCCAGCTCACTCTCTGCTACCCCCAAGGTTGTGTTTATATTCAAGTATATTTGGAGAAATGTGATTAAAGCCACATAGCTCTTTTTTTGAGTAGTCACTAAGCTATCTTTTAATGTGAAATTGTTTCTCTCTCTTTGAACTGTAGTAATCATTTTTCTCATCTATTAATAGTTTTGATCTGTGATCAAAGCCCAAAATGATCATCATTGCACTTGAGAATTCCTACTTTCTAATTGTTTGTCTAGGTAAATAAAGTTGACGGTGCCAGGTGAGACAGACATCAGTCTTCATTCACTGCCTCTCTTGTAAAAACAAAACAGAATCAACCTCACAATGTAGCTGTTAAATAGAATAAATTATTATATAATTAGGACAATTTCCATCAGAGCCCCTTCTCTGGGCTATGAAAAAGGATGAATAAAAACATAATAGTCTTTTAAAAATACAGGACAATGATCCCCCAAGTTTCTGTGGCCCTGAGAACAGCATCGCTGTCACCCGTTACATACATCCCTGCTATTTGTCCTGAGGTCTTTTAGAGGCAGCAGTTGCATTTCTGACATATATGGCTGCAAAATTATGAGGAGTCCATCTAAGTCAGTGTTTATTCTTTGAAGGTAAAATCAGATTTCACAAAGCACTGAGGAGAATATAAATGACCCTTCTTACATTTTGTGAAAAATAAATCTGGCCTGTGCTGAAAATGAGGTTTTTCCATAGAAACTATTATTACTATTTAAAGAAGTAAAATGCTATTGATTCATTTTTACTTCAGCAGGAACATGAGTAACATGATACATATTATTATGTATTCCTCCATTTTTCAACATAATTTTAGAGTGTAAAAGCAACAATAAATAAGACCCTTTGTCTGATAGTGTGCAAAGAACATGGTTTACCATTCATTCTAGTAATGTTTAAGGCATTCGTCCAAAACCGAATAGATACTTTACTTTTACAAACCATACATTCATGATAAGCATTCCAGACAAATATCGAGCTTCCCGATCCATCCGATGCCATATTTAAGTAAAAACTATTAACAGAAACGGTACTGACACCCTGAGTGATTCAGACAGAATGGAAGAAGTGCATGTGAGTGAAGACACAGCAGGTATAACTGAGGACAACAGAGAAGGGGATGGAAAATGAAAACACAAGAAACATAGATTCTATATCTATTTCTGGAAATTACAGCCTATTTATGAGAACAAAGAATGTGGATAGCATAAACTTATTATATTATAAATATTTTTACATTTTGAGGGTTCATAACACATAAAAATGTATTTTTATCATATTAGCATGCATTTTTCCTAATCCCTTCCAGATCCATCACCATACTTACTGTCTTCCAATTTTGTGTGATGTACGCATGCATACACACATACATATATACTTACACACATACATATATACTTACACACATACATATATACTAACATACATACATAATTAGTTACATATATACATACATGCATGTACATACATACATAAACACTAACAATACAAGAAATGGCAAGATGCTAAATATGAGTAAAATACATTGTATAAAATTCTAAAAGAATTAATAAACATTACAAATGGAAAAAGAATAAAGGAGAAATACTAGTCTGAGAGCCAACAATAGCAGGTTTGTGAGCTTGGCAAGCACTTCATGTAACGCAGTGCAGTAGCAGGTCACAGCATGCGGTGCTCACCTCCCTGGGGACTCCCAGCAGTGCTACATGGACGCACTGAGAGTCAGCAGAGTCACCATCCCCACTTCCAACTCCTCCCAGGACACCAGCCTGTCGCTGAAACCACTCCGTGATGCATGTGTGTGATGTGAAACCTGAGGCAAGTCCTGTGCTGTTAATGCCCGTCTAGTGCTCTGGTGAGGGTCCAGGGTAGATTCACTCTGGGGTTGGATTGCGGGTGCCCTTCTTGTTCACTTTATCTCTAGGGTGGCCAGAGCTGATGGCCCAGGCAACCGATCAGGATTGAAAGAAGAAAAAGGAAGGAAAGAGAAAAGGAGCCCAAGGTTTCTTCTCTAGGGACTGGCTGTACCGCGGCTGAGGAGAATTTAAACTGACCACCTTTTTTCCTATGGCTGAGGCTGTAAAAGCGGCTTTTGGCTAGAAACTGCATGGGGTCGTAAAAGGAGGCCTTTGATCTGTAGATAGGCCTCTTTACGGAGATCTCCAATAAGTTGGTGTAAACGTAGGCTTATTAGCTGTAGAAGGCTGATGGCCCTGAGTCTGCTAACTTATTTGCGAATCTACAGAGAAATAAGTAAGAGAGAGATAGAAAATAAACCACTCACACACATACATTCAAGAGAAGAGGATCAGGAGAAAAGGTGGATGAAGTCAGGCATCTTAACTTCAACTGAAGTTGAGCTGCTTCATTTTTTCTCCTCTGTTCTCTCGCTCTCTCCTCTCTCTCTCCTTTCTCTCCTTCCTCGTTTATTGTAGAAGACCATACTTATACTTCTGAGAACAGGGAATTACGTCATAGTCAAAACAGTACAATTAATCACAAAAGCAGATGAATTCTAAAATACAACAGGTTACATGCTTTAAATCTAAACATTTCTTATCTATGTATCCATTACATAAGTTCATGGTGAGTTCAGAATGACAAAGATTGACAGGGTCTAAGGTTAATAGGGTCAGAAACTTACAAGAGTATACAACTTATCAGTTAGGATGGACCTGACTATACATTATCCAGCTATCTAAGTTCGTTATGAGCTCAGGACAATAATTTTGTCTGTCTTTCATTCTAAGAAACAGAGTAAATTCAGACATCTCTAGGTAACTTCATTCCACATAGGTTCACATGGAGTTTAAACAAAGTTGGCTATATTTATGGTCAAATACCAGGATTCGTGGTGCCATCTGCGGTGGAGGCTTATCTGAAGCCACAAATCTGCTGGTAGGCTATCCTAGTGAGGCATTTGGAGGTCCACAAAGGTATTTATTGCAGCCATAAACTAACTTTAACTTTTAAAACTAATTGAGCCAAATCAGGAATTCCATAATCAGGGATTAATTCATCTGGATAACAAAAAGTACATCTTCAATAAGAACCTCTAGGAAGTTTGCTTAATCAGAGCTGGTCAGTACCCAGAAAATAACAATTCACACCAATGCCAGATGTATTTATTTTTGGTTTTTCGAGACAGGGTTTCTCTGTGTAATCTTGGCTATCCTGGACTCGCTTTGTAGACCGGGCTGGCCATGAATGTAGTCCTGGCTGTCCTGGACTCACTTTGTAGACCAAGCTGGCCTTAGACTCACAGTGATTCACCTGCCTCTGCCTCCCTGGGTGCTGGGATTAAAGGCACGCGCCACCGTGCCCGGCTCTAATGCCAGATTTCAGAGAGATGCAGCAGTGCACAATTGACAGGGTAGTCAGAGGTTGGAAGCAATTCTGGGGCACATCACGATACAGACCTTGCAAATATCGGATCACCTCCAGAGATCTCTCATGCCTCCTGGATTTTCCCAAATCAATGGCTCCTGGCAGCATGTTAGAGGCTGGAAGCAGTTTCAGGGTACATCATGGTATAAGACCTTGCAAACACCAGATCACCTCCTAGACAGCCCACATGCCTAGTGAGCCCCCTCAACAGGGCGGCTCTTGGCACTGTGCTCAGCAAGTAAAGAGGCAACGCCAAGAAAGTGCAGGGATCACATGGATAGCGGTTGTTCCTTCATCCTATATCATGTGCAGTATTCCAAAGTACTTAATGGCATGGGAGATTATTTAAAACATGGTACACAGTTTTCTGTCAGTTGCTTGGATTATTACAGAACAACACGTAAGTTTTGTTTTTAAAAATCTTATAATATGGTTACTTCACAAAGATCACCTAGATCTTTTGTACTCTGGATATGGAACTATTGACAAGGACCTTAAATTTCGAGAACTTAAATGTCCTTATTAATAATAGAGGAGGATGAGATTGGTACCATTCTTAGCAGTAAAATGAGGTTTGCTGTTAATAAGGATTTACTATGATGACAATTAATAATACTATTATTTTATTACTGTTAATCTGCTACTTCCTTTGCCTAAATTGTTCAATTCAACATTAGGGAGAGAAAAGTGGATAATACATCTATAAACATGTTTACCTGAAGCTGTGGGCTTCCACAACAAATTAATCCAAATAGGAGAGGGGATCTGCCCTACGGCACCAGCATCAAGAGGACACATGGGTTTAAAGTTCAACCTCCCATCTTTCCTCCAGGAATCTTTCTCTTAATGTGCTTTCCTGTGTGTGTGTCTGTGCATATATGTGCATATATGTGATTACGCAAATGTCTGCATTTATGCACATGTGTGACTGTACATGTATGTGTGCATGTGTTTGTGCATGCACTGACTGTGCTTGTAAATACCTGTATACTAGTACAAATGTGTGTACACACATGTCTATGCCCATGTATGTATGCTCATGTATGTGCTTGTGCAGGGTGTGTGCACTGGTATATGCTTGTACATGTGTGTTTCTATGTTCTCACGTTTGTTCTTGTCCATGTGTGTTCATTTCTGTGTGTTTGTACACACATGTGTTTGCATATGTACATTTGCACAGTATACCCTAGTAGGTGCTTGTGCATTTGCATGTATATGTGTGTGCTTCTGCACATGCGTGTACATGGAATTTCACATGTTTGCTGACACATTTGTGCAAGTTTCTTCATCTGTAATAATGTTACTTGTTTCTCTCTCTTGTGTTCGAAAATTTTCCTGCCTTTTCAATCTTTAATTGAATATATGTCAAGAATTGATAAAATGTCAAGACTTTTAGATGACAAAAGTATACTCACAGAACATGGAACTTAAGAAAAGGCCAGGAAAACATCCAACAATATTATAGAGACTAGAAACATATTTACTACAAAGGAATGAGTTTTAATTATTACAAGGTTTGTGAAGAAAAGTAATAAGTTTGAAGATTGTTTTGGTGATATAGAAAAAGAACACTCAAATCATCTTATTTTTTTTTCTCCTTAGAGAGGACAGAATCATGCCTTACAGGCCAACCTTCAAACTGTAGAAGTTTTCAGAGTAAAGGAAAACTGCACATGAAGAACAATCAAGGTACAGATGACAGCCACTATATCATAGAACTGTGACACATAACATACTAGAGCTGGGCAGAGCTCAACACAGTTTGTTATGTACACATTAAAAAGAGTTACCAAAGAAAATGAATAATCTGTAATAGGGATTTTAAAATCTATTTTCCCTCCTTGCATCAGGTTTTGTGTTCTTCTGTGTAATGCATGGTGAAGTCATAGTTATCTTCATCACAGATTCAGGGGACTTGTTTAGGCTTCTTGCTCAAAACCAAAGCTGACATTGAAGGATCTAAGGAGTAGCTTATGTAGCCCTCCTCTGATGCCTATTAGAAGATGTGTTTGTAATCTTCCAGGCTGATGACCATAATTTTGTAGCACTCAAGGTTTAAGACAATAAAGGACTCAGTAGACCAAAGCTATGAATAAAGTAGCCTCTAAGTATGTGATACAACATGGGTGCTTTCTGCTAAGCTCTGGATAAAATTGTGAGTCTATAGCCACATTCACAACACGGCTGCAAGTCAAGGAGCCAGGAGGCATGATGCTGGGTTGACTCTAGACAGCCAGAGCAGTCATACTAAGTTGCCCTTTGGGTTTCTGACTTGAGATGTTACACCTGCTAGATGTCCATTATTTTTGAAAGAATTATTTTCAAAATATGGACGAAAGAAAATTTCATCTCTGACAGGTTCCATAATAGGTTGCCTCATCTCTTCCGCCTAAATAGCATTAGCATAATCTTGTCTGGGTAGAGACATCTTTAATTAATTCTCAGTGATGCCTCCTTTCTGGCTAGCTGGGAGATGATACTTGGTGCAATTTTGATGATAAGAAGGGATGCTAATGAGGGACTAACCTTTGCAGCTAACAGGTGCTGCAAGGAGAGTGGACTCTTCTTATGCTAAGTGAATGCAATAGGAACTGGGGAAAAAATCCAAAGTAGTTCATTGTGTTTGAGGATGAAGTTAAATAGATTTTAAAAACAGGAGATTGTAAGAAAGGTAATTATCAGGAAAGAATGGGGAGTTTTTTATCATTATAAAATTTTATGGTACTGATTCTCATATTTCATTTTAATTAGTTTATATTTGAGGTCTCCAAGATGGATACTATGGAATTAATTAGAACATAAGGAATAAAAATCGAGATCAATAATTACAAATCACATTTTTACCAGTCACCTCAATTTAAGCTCATCTTGCTGATGGAGTTTCTTGTTGTAGACGGTGATAATATTGTTCACACTGATAAATATGTTGTATCATTTGATATACATTTTAAAAACCCACTATTTCCTAGATTTCCCAAGGATAATACAATACCTCTACCCTTACATTATGTCAGAAAACCACTTCATTTTATAATTTAATATAATGGATGGCGTGTATTATTTATTGATTTCTCAGCCTGGGTTGCTATGAGCTAAATGGCAGCAAGTGAGTTGGGAGGGGTTCACTGAGAGATGTCCCTCTGCACAGCATCCTCGCAGCAGCTAAAGCTGTAAATCAGAGTTACAGTGCTTGGACTTTGGTTGTCTGTGGGTATCCAGTGCTGGGATCTGAGTCTTAGAAACACATTCTACTTTACAAACAAAATAAAATGTCAGGGACCGATATTACCGTGCATGTCTGGCCAATCCATTGCATTAAAATATACAAAACCCAAAGGGAGATAGCTTTAGGACACTAATGACTATTTCATCTAAGAAAGAATGTCCTCAGGATCAGACCTCAGGCTCTTAGAAACAAAATTAGAAAAAAATTTCCATGGTTGGCTGTTTATCATATTATCTATTCTTTTCCCATCCAACCCTTAACTATAATAAACACCACATTCATTTTGATGTCAATTGTGCAGTGCAGCAGGAAAAGTTATAAACCAACTGGCTCCTTTTAATTGTGAGATGCACTATGACATCTTTTATCTCCCTAGATCTTTGTCCCTGAGACATACCATATAGACAGGGAAGGTGATTCTTATGAAGTAATGCTATTTCACAGAAAGGAATCAGTAAAGCCTTTCCTTACATAGAACTGCACCATGTGTCTCTGAATGGTTGCGGACACTCTGCTCTGCCATGGCTCACAGTACTATAGTGAGCTAAGCAAGAGTGAACCACAGAGCTGAGCAGGAGTGGACCACACAGTGGGGTATAAGATGCTGAGCCACGGGAGCAGCATGGACATATTCAGACCATAAACACTACCGTGAGTGTGACAGGGAGCACTGCTGTGATGTGAGTCCCCAGTTTACTCCCTCCCAGGACAGACACTGCAGAACTGACAAATGAGACAAGGCTCACAGACATAAGAGTAGGAAGACATTCTAGAAGCAATACAGATTATACCTGTGCAGAAAGGGGAAAGGCTAGGAAGGGCCTCACTACAAGAGCAAACAGGAACCACAAAGTTCTAAAGAATATGAGGTCTCAGAGAGAAGGAGACACAGAGATCAGGGTTCAACATTTGTGGTTACAAAGGGACAGTGTTTGGGGTAGTAAACACTCCAGCTGTGTAGCAGAGAAGCTAGGCATAAAGTCCAGGGTTGCAAGCTTCCTTTGGCCACAGACAGAGAACCAAACTTAGGTCCTTCATAAGAGCACTAGCCCTTCTTGACCCCTGATCCACTTCTACAGCCCCTCAGTAATTATTCCCACCACCTCTCTTTCTGTCTCTGTCTGTGTCTCTACCTTCCTACTTGCCTGTCCATCTGTCTCTCCCCCGCCCCCCGCGTCTATCTCCCCATTTATGTGTGTGTGTGTGTGTGTGTGTGTGTGTGTGTGTGTGTGTGTGTGTGTGTGTGATTTTTAAAGGAGTTTTATTGTTTTCTTTTTAGTGCTAGTTCTTTTTATATATCCCTGGCTGCCCTGGAACTCATTATGTAGACCAGGCTGTCTTTCAAAATCATAGAGTTCTGCCTGTCTCGCGCTCGTCTCTTGAGTGCCAGGATTAAAAGTGTGCATCCCACATCTGGCTCTACATATTATTTTTATGTGTACCTCTTTCCATTCAGAGTACAATGCAAATGCATTAAAATGCTGTTATTTTATCAGTGAATTAAAAAAACATTAAAATTTTTGCATTTATATTATTACACACATATACAATAAACTACCTACAGCAAGAAGAACCATAAAACAATCAGGAATTATATATACATATACATATATATATGTACATATATATGTCACATTCATAGTGTTCTGACTGTTTGTATTTGGCAGCCTTAAAGAAAACATATTTCCTGTCTTGATGCATCTAAAATTCTGAATGTAAATCAATATCTGTCATGCCTCATCATTATAAACTTAAAACATCTATCTAGATGTAAAAATATCGTAACATCTAAACAACTAAGCTTAATTGCAAAACTAAACTCTGGTCTTCAACACCATCACAGATTAGAGAAAGAATAATATTGATTACCTGAGTATATAGGGAGTGCAGGTTACCAGCTTCCAAATGATAAAATGACAGAGATAGTTTGCTGCCTAAACAGTCACCAAAAATTCTCTATAATGTTGCAGCATATTCTTAGCCTTCTGACCCAATATATCTGATGATATATTTGTGAGGCAGGAAGTATTGAGGACTTGCTTACCCTGTCTTGTCAGAGTTTGGCTTCGACTCTGCCTGCATCCAAGCTTGAGCTAAGCTGGGTACAGGCTCCAACATTCAATTATTTTTTTTTAAGATTATGGTTTTAGATAAGTTTCTGGAAGTCTCTGGAAACATAATAAGACACATAATGACTCATGGAATGGTGAATTAGAACAAGACAAATTAGTAAGTGCTGACCTTCACAGTTGAGGAAACTGAGGCTGAGAAGAGTTAAGTATGTTTTTTAGTTTTTGGTTTTGTTTTGTATCAAGCCCATGGGAGATCATCAAGGCATGATTACTCAGGATAAAAAGCTTCTCTAAACTAATTTACCAAAGAATTTTAAAAATTTCCTCCATTTTTTCCACCTTCCTCCCTAACTCACTGTCTTAGTCAGTTTCCTCCCCTTTTTCACCAAACTTCTACCCTGAACTTATTTTCAAACTATGTAACAAAGACAACTGTGGGTAATGGAACGCATTTGTAGGGGACTTGGGGTAGGGTAGGGGGAGAAAGCCTTGTCATGTAAGCCGCCATCAGCGAATGTCCAGCTTATGAGTGTTGCTAGGGACATCTTGCGTCCTGTTTCTCCAAATCTTTAAATCTTGGATGTTTTCATTTTCTATTTAATCTTTTGCAAAATCTGAGAACCTGAGAACTCACTGGGATCACAGACATCTCACTTAGAAGGATAGGTGTGCCCTGACTTGGAAAAGGTAGTATTCACAAGGACAGGCTCCCAGAAGGGACTGAGAAGGACTAAAACGCCTCTGGTTAGTGAAAGCCAGTGACAACACAGAGCATTTGGATCCAGCCATTGTACATGTGCTTGTGGGAAGCCCAGCTTAAAAGAAGAATGGAATTGAATCCCAGGACATGGAAAAACACTGCTCCAAAAACCTGTAGAATACTGAAAACAGGGCAAAACAAATACACAGATAGAAGCCTGTGATGCATCTTTTATCATCTTGAAGGCAATCATATAGTTTTTGGAAAAGAGATAAAGAGCTAAAGGAACAAAATTGCCATATATTGTAGTCTGCCTCACATACTGAGAACCATAAAAATGTTGCACGTCTCCCCATGGTCCCTGTACTTTCATCATCCCAAGCTTACCATCAACTTTCAAGTCTGCAGACACTCTCAGACATCTCTTCTATGGCCCTAGATGACAGAATGCCAGCATCTTTCTCCTAATCTTCACCCATGCCCACTCTGTGAGCAGAGGCTCACTGCAGAGCAGATGTTGACTCCACCATGGTCTCTGGTCCTAGTAGTAGACACTACTTAGAAATGCCTGTGCCCTACCCACAGCAGAGAGGTGACCTTGAGGAAGGGAACTTCTGCTCACTTTGTCCTGAATTCCCACAATCTTTTTGTCCAATAAGATGCTAACTCATGCTTGGTGACGGGAGGTCAAGAAGAAGGCTCAGAATAAGGAGGGTAGAAAGGGGCTGTCAGGAACAAGTGAAAGGAGAGAGAGAAAGCGTGAATGAAGAATTTTAAAAGATGGGACAAGAAATGGCTGGAACCAATGCTGCTTCCAAACACCTAGAAAAACATCAAGACCTGTGGCCCCACTTCTCCAGCTAGGTGCTTTCTTCCTTCTCCTTGGCACTCATTGGTGAGGCCCTCCTTAGGGTTCCTCCTCCTCCTCTTCCTCCTCTTCTTCATCCTTCTCCTCCTCCTCTTCTTCTTGTTCTTCTTGTTCTTGTTCTTCTTCTTGTTCTTCTTGTTCTTGTTCTTGTTCTTCTTCTTGTTCTTCTTGTTCTTGTTCTTGTTCTTCTTGTTCTTGTTCTTCTTGTTCTTCTTCTTGTTCTTCTTGTTCTTCTTCTTGTTCTTCTTCTTGTTCTTCTTCTTCTTGTTCTTCTTCTTCTTCTTCTTCTTCTTCTTCTTCTTCTTCTTCTTCTTCTTCTCCATCTTTATCCAAGGGACATGTGTGGCTGGCTAGAAGACCTCACAGATGCCTGGAGGTTTGGACTCTCGAATAAGAATTTTGCAGAGTGAGAGGC
The DNA here is from genome assembly GCF_964271855.1 of Acomys minous. Lineage (NCBI taxonomy): Eukaryota > Metazoa > Chordata > Mammalia > Rodentia > Muridae > Acomys > Acomys minous. Next base: position 10,793,387 of record NC_140497.1, read on the forward strand.
AAAATATAAGATGGATGCCTCAGTAAATAGGAAAGAACAGAATAGTTGTGGCAGGAAAAGTTAAAACCTACATGGTATCCCTCACAAAGGCTGTCCTTTCATCAAGCTAGGACTCACACACATAGTCTGTATTCTGTAATCAGAATATCCCCAATGATTTAGAAACTCACTATTTCCACATTTCACAGTCCCTCTTGTCTTATGTCCTACAGTGCCACTCTAATGTGACATGATGTGCCTCTCACAATTTCAGTAGTTATTTCTAGATTGGACATTTAACAAAACTATCAGGGAAATGTCACAGATAAATGGCAAAGGATAAGGAACTCTGCTGTTTTCTGAATGGAAATGGGGTGGGGGTGGGTGGGGTGGGTGAGGGGTGGGGTAGCCCTAGGGGTGACAGAAGGTAGGAAGAACGGGGTGTGGAGGGAGGAGAAACTGCTGTCGAAATGTATGGTATGACTGAAGATCTATCTTCAATTAAAAAAAAAAAGATTGTTTTACAAGTTCCAGAGTTTTCCAGGAGTGAGCAACATAAACTTGAAGATGACACTTGGGAGGAAAATGGAATTACTCTTCTACAGAGGAGAATGTTTAGACAGCCACACACACCAAGGCTTTTGAAGCTAAAGAGCGCTTTGCCTAATGAAGGAAGCACAAGATGGCCATGGCTTGCATGCTACTTCAGAGTGTAAAATGTGATCTTGTACATCGTGTGCTTCTGTTAGTAAGCCTGTGAGTCACTGTCAGCTTCCTAGATGGACAAATGGAGCTGTTTACTGTCTTCTACAAATGCTTAGTGAGAGCAGTTCCAGGAGGACACAGGTTGAATTATTCCTCGAATGTTTTAAAACTTACTTTGCAATTTTTTAAAAACACCCTCAAAACTCAAACATTCTTCAGAAATTGCTTAAAAGCAAATTTCATGTACTAGATAAGACAGCTTTTATGATCTGCCAATTAAGAGCAGTGATCTAGACCAAGCCATGGAGTGAAATGCACTCTATGGATTCTGTCCTGAAATGCCTTATTTGAAGAAACAATGCCGCATTTGCTGCAGTGGAAATCACCATTTATGATCAGATGCCCATAGAGACAACACCCAGAAAACTTCTTAATGTGTTCTTTTTAGGATGCTACCCAAAATAACAGCATGGTGTTAACCCACTAACAACTGAGGACTTTGCAATTTACCTCATGTGGAAAATTCCACAATAAATAATGACAGTTCCAATATGGACCGTCCTTAAAATACCAAAGTAACATATGTTAGCAGGTAACCCTATAAGCCCATAATCAAGCATATATGCAAAAAAAAAAAAAAACCCTCTGGAGTGAATAACAACAGTGGCTCAAGAAAACACAAGGTCTACAGTGTTTCTCACACCTCATCACATTGCAATGTGTCGCTAATAGATATTGTTACATATCAGCTGGAATGCAGTGATCTTAGCTCCTTGAGAGCCTTTTGTATCCACCCTGATATGTTACTGCACCCTGATTACCTTCTGGGATATGAGGGGACACACTCTTCCTTGGGTCAGTATGTCTGTCTACTACTAGGACACAACTGGTTGGTTCCCTCTCATTGCTTTGAGACGAAAATGCCTATTATTTACTAAATTTGCATGCAGTGTAAACACAGCTGTTGTGAATGACTTTCAAAGTCTAACAACATTTTCCGATGGTGAAATTACCATTTGTACTATAAGGTAGAGAAGTGTGTTTGCCGTGGCATCCTGCCTATGTTATAAGAAGAAGGAGAGAGCAGCAGCTGACAATGGTCACTGCTCTTTTGCATTTAAGTGAGTGTCTGGGGTGGTGGGCATTCCCAGTGGTCAGGCCTGCTGTGCTGTAATATCACACCAAATATGCCAGTTACCTGATTAATGCAAAAGAGTTGCTCAGGCAAGGCTTTGTGCTTATTATAAGACGTCTAATACTGCAGAAGGAGTTATTTTTTAAATTGCTATGCCATTCCTAATAGCGTTCCCTAATATGATCAGTGGCTGATGAAGTATCAAAGGTAAGGATAGAAATGATTGTGAGGTCATGTGTTGAAGTAATTTCATCACGGACAGAGGTAACACTGGATGCTGAAACATTTTTGAAGTGATTGAAGAAAGGCTTTCAAATCAGAGGCCAGTGTCAAATTCCAACTCAATTACACAGAAAATGAACACACGGAAGTAAGGTTAGCTGTACAAAATCTTCACGTATCAGCAGGGAAGATAAAGGAAAAAGTCACCTTTGCTTGGTGACTGTAGGTACCAGGAAGCCCGCTCTGCCTAGCAGTGGACTGACTGACATTGATCATAAGGCTGGCAGCTCTGTTTTCCACTTGAGCTCCATGCATGTTGCAACACAGCCCCAGACCACTATCTAGACCGCATGCTAATTGTCAGTTCTCCATAGTGGCTTTGTGCACATATGGAAGCTTTCATCTCTCCTGACTACAGATGACATGAGGCAGGTGGAGGAGGCCTGGCTGAAATTCACACTATTGCGGCAAGGGCAAGTTCTCACAGAAATGGCTAGGCACGTGATTTATAGTGAAAGCTGGTTAGACTGCCAGAAGGACACGGCATTCTGTTGAAATGAAGTACTAGAGCAAGCACTCTGGCCACTCTCTAGAGTCCTGATACCCTAACCAAGCTGGAAGCAGCTGTGGGACTCTGTGGCTACAGTTAGCTGCACTGAAAACGACTGCTTTCATTATTCCAGTCCCCTGTATAGCTTTTGAAAGGTGGAAGAATCTATAAGCCAAGCCTTCTTTCTAGACAATAACCTCCCTGAGCTATTAATACCACCTGCACAGCCACAAGTGGCCCATGAGAGCCTCTCTTTGTCAACTTTACTCCAGAATGCATGTTGAATTTTAACTGACTAGAAACACTGTTTAAAGGTGGGGACTTAAAGGGTGAGATCATCCCTGAGCCTTGTTAGGAGGCAGAAAGCCCTTTAGAGCCAGAGGCAGTAGACATGTGAACCAAAACAGTATTTGCTGGACATGACAGAACCATTGCACACAAGAATTCATAGTGACTGACCTCATCAAAATAATCTGCATGAGATCAATCCAGCTAGAGCCATGGCATGGAGGAAGGTCTGGGGATGTTCCACCACTAGCTGAGGAGATATTGACAGTTGTGTCCTAGGGGAGAGAGAGCCAGGGACTGAACCCCTGAGAGGCTACGCATGCCCCAGTAGATGGTCCCACACCCATGCACACACAAGGGCACTTGGTGGACTCAGTGAGTCTTTGAAGAAAAGAGTACATAGCTTGGAAAAGTAATGGTGTTAGGGAGGAACAGGGTGGAAGGGATGGGGATGGAGTTGATCAAAACATATTATATGCATGCATGGCGTGGAAGCCCCAAACAAGAAGAGGTTTGGTGTTGTGCTGGTGTCCTGGGGATGGAGCAGTGTTGTCATTATGACTCTGCTGCTCCCACTCTCACCTTCTGCTCCCCTCCCCTATGTGACACACAGCAAGAAGGCCCGGGACAAAAGCCTGCACATCAACACTCAACGACTCAGACTCTATGACTGTCAGAAATAGATTCTCCTTTATTACTTGGGATTCTGGCTCAGAGATGTTCCTCCTTTAAGTGCTGTTTTGATTTTCCTGGTTTCAGTGACTCATGGCCAACCATGGCTTGTGAACAGTAATGCTTGTAAACTCTTTCAAGACGGCTATATCTATATAGGTCTTACTATCCCACAATAGTGTAGCTGAGGTTCTAGATCTCTTGCCACCTAGTTTATAAATCATACTTTAGCATGGTGACTCTGAGTAAGTAAAGAGAGAGATGTATTTGGAGCTGGCATGATGTGGGGCCTCAATATGCATCCTACATGTAGAAAGACTGCTTTTTGTTGCATACTACTAAGCCTTGTCATAGCTATTATTTAAACTTGTATCTATTCATGGATGTGCTTTAAAAGTATCCCAAGACAACACTTCTGGGAATCGTGGACCTTTCTGGATTCCAGAATCAAATATACACAGATATAACAAGTATATCTGAGCTTGGAGTCTTCAAGCTTTTACATTCTGTGTGTGTGTGTGTGTGTGTGCAGTACATGTACATGTATGTGGATATGTATCTGTGTTTCTGTGTAGTATGTATGTACATGTATGTATCTTGTGTGTATGTGTATGGTTTGTGTGTAGAGTATATGCACATGTATGTATGTGTGTACGCATGTGTGTAGTATGTGTGTGTGTGTGTGTGTGTGTGTGTGTGTGTGTTGGAGCTGAGGTCCTCTGCATCATCCTTTTTTAATGTGCTGTTGCACTTGCAGCACTTAGGGATGTTGGGTATGTAATGATGTGAAGCATGTTGGGTAAATGGTCAGTTAGAATAGTTCTTAAGCCTCAATCTTGGCAAAGCTCTGTTCTCTCAAAACATGTCAGGGATTTCTGTGGTACTGGGCCAAGAGCAAATCAGACCCAACACAGTATTTGTGCTACATTGATGAGAGGAAGGGTCAGGAACCCTTGAAGTCATTTCTACTAAGCCTCTAGTGTTTCTTCCCAAATCCATAATTGAATCTGTATGCAATTTTTATTAGTTTCTTCTGTGACCATTCCATGCTTGCATGTAACATATCCTAGTTACATTCATTCAGGATATTTTCACTCTCAGAATATCCATCTAGCTCTACTTCTCCTTTTGGAAACACTTGGACTTACCTTAGAAATGGAAAACGTTAAGGAGGTTCACTAAATTAGGTCACATCATACTGAAACTGCATCACACAGGACAGGTGTGCATTTGATTCCTCCACAATGAAATGACAGCATGATGTATTCTCTCAGAGCTCAGGCAGCCTAACCTGCTGGTGCCTGTGACTCAGAGGCCTGGCCAGAACATAAAGAATGGCCTAGCTGTGCAGCTCTGGCTAGGGGTTTAGGCTTATCTTGTTTGTGTGAATAAAGTGCTGGCAGTTTTAAGGGGACATCCCAAAGATCATATCTTTAAAGTCTTCACTGAAAAATACAGAGATGTTTAAGCTTGTAATCCCACGTGTCTGTGTCTAAGTTCTTCAGACTGAAGGGTGAGTGGCAGACAGGCTTCGGTTACTGTTACATAGCTGAGGACACAGAACCAGGATTCGAAAAACCTCACCTAGGATGGAGCCTAAAGAGGGTACAGAGACGGCGGTTATCGTGCGACTTAAGCCAGTCCTCAGAGCTCTGCGGTGGGTACCACGTATACACTAGCAGCAAGTTCTCTGCAATCCACAGCACACCATTATCACTTTCCTCAGTTCTCTTATTTCACAGCTTTGTCTTTTAAAGTATGAATTTTTTGTGTGATTTTTGGAGTGAGAAAGTCCCCCATTGTCTGTAATAGTTACTTAGAGCCCCCCAAGCCTCACCCATGCCTACCCCATCCTGCCATGCTCAGTAGGAACCAAGGTTTATTTTTCTTCCCTTCTCTAACCCTCACTGCATCTGCTCAGGTTTTCCCAAGTTTTAATTTTGGAAAGGACCCCATATCAGTCACTTCCTAAGTTGGTCCTGTCAGGTTTCCATTTCCAATCTCTCTCGGCCATTTGCAGGCAATATAGCAGTCACAGGAAATAGAGCACATACCAGTGTGCTGTCAGCACATTGAGAGTCCTCCAGTGGCTCCTTCAAACTCTATAAGTTCTCAGAGAGCCTTTGAAAGATGCCCAAGATGCTCATCCACCTCCCCTGCCCTGTGTGATGGGATGTGATCTGTATTTCTCATCACAGTGCTCTCCCTTCAGGGCCATCTCGAATCAGCTGTCCTTCTTGCCAGCAATGTATTTTCCACTTTTCTTTTGGAAAGCTCCCCTCCTTACTTCTGTGTTCCTGATCACTGCTGTGTATACCTTTGACCTGTGCCTCCGCTTTGGGGTTTTATTCATAATGTTAAGCTTATTTCTGAAGAATAGTAATGCCAGTAATAGCTGGATCTGTTGACTTTCTGGTGCTGTAATAAAGTACCATGACCAGTTCCACTTATAGAAGGAACGGTTTATTTGGGCTTCTGTTTCCAAAAGGATAAGACGCCATCAAGGCACAGCAGCTACTAGCAGGCACAGCAACATGTCAGCACTGGCAGAAAGCTGAGATCACATCTTGAACTCTAATAGTAGGTCCAACCCAGAGAGAACAAACTGAAAGTAGGTAAGACCTTTTACTCTCCAAGTTGACCCCCAGTGACCTCCTGCTTGCTGAGCCATATCTCCTAACCTTCCACAAACAGTCCTACCACTTGGAGACCAAGAGTTCAAATATCTCAGCAGATAAGGGACATTTTCATTTGACCACTACAATAGCTAATGCAGTTTATTCAATTGGCCTATCCTATGGAAAGCCACAGGCACTGGCTCACTGCAAGAGCTCTTCAGAAAGGGTTAGTGCCAACACTGTCAGCATATGGATGGATGCCTTTCTGCTCATACATGGTGATGCATTTGCAAGTTATGAACATGGCAGGTAGAATAGTGTTGCCTTCAAATCCAGGCATATAAACAAACACCATAGGCTCTGATGGCCTATGTATGAGAAGAAAGCACCCATTACATCCCTGCTTGCTGTACACATACTTATACCTCTGATCACGATGAGTCTGAAAGGCCACAACTGCTACTGACAAAGTGTGAACTCATGAGTACTATGGCAAAGCTCTGCAACAAAGCTGATCTTAAATCCTACACTCTGTTGTCCTTTCCGTGACCATTCTGACCCTTTATAGTCCAATATACATACATATATACACACATACAATACACACATGCATACATACTTTTATACATACACACATGCAAGCATCCATATAGATACATACACATTCATACATACACACATAACACATATATACACATACATACATACATGTATTTATATATAAATACTAGGAGCTGTTGAGATTTTCTATGGAGAAAATGATTAGCATGCTTGAGGGGCTGTGATGTGCACTGGGTGATCCCCACAAGCGAAAAAAAAAAAGGGATACTCAGCCAGTGGAAAAGCTTCATAATAGCTAGTTTAAGCAACACTCACATATCTCTCAATGGACAGGCTGAGAATAACAGGGCTAAGGAGCTAGCATTCCAAGGCTTGCTCAGGATTGGTGTTCTGGATTATACATGACAAGTGTCCTTACATGATGGAGAACAGATCCCTCACTATTTATAATAAGGGCAGGAAAACTACCATGAAGGTTCCACCATCTGACTCACTGTAACAAAAAGGCTTTTCTCCATGACGCATGAAACAGGCACATGGTATGTACTCCATTTCCAGAAGTAATTAATTTTGAATTTTAATATGTCAGTACTCTCTGTTAAAAGTTAAATTGGGATCTAGTTCAGTGGCAAAGTACTTTTCTGGTATGTATTATGTTCTGGGTTTGATCACAATCAAAGTAAGTAAATAAATAAAATTAATTTAATTAATAAATAGTATAATTATACTTGATGGTAGCTTTTCATCTTCTTTAAAGCAAATATAAAGCTAAGCTTTTAGAACCTGGTTGAGAATTACAAAGATATCTATGCAGTCTAAAATCTTCTATTGGTAGAGTTGACATAATAACGATCACATATACATTGGATGAAATCTTCAATAGATTTAAGCCACAACTAAATGATGCCTTTTAAAAGTTCAAAAGAAAAACAAGGCTTCAGGTGTGTTTGAAATGCTACACATTCTGGAAACTTTGCTCAAAATAGCTGAGCTATTTTTAAGCCTAGCAAAATAGTTCTTTTCCAACTCTGCTAAGTCCAAATCAAAATCCAAATTAGATGTATGTCCTAAGGGAAGTGAGAGTCTGCTCCTTTCGAGGCTGAGTTGTCCCAACTCTGTGCCCAGAGAGCTTGGGGCAAAGAGATTCACCATGGAGGTGGGAGCAAGCTTCAGTGGTAAATACTGTGCACAGAAATGTTTTCTACATTGTGGATAACAGGGGGGCCCTGAGCAAGGAACCACAGTTTACTACTTAAGGGAATGTAGATTGAACATTAGCCATTAAAATGTCACTGTAATTGACCCACTCTGTTTATAAATCAAAAGCACAATGGATGTTTTACAAGCTGACCTAGCCATACTATCATGAGCAGTAGCCTACCTTTTGGTTTTTCTGATAAACTGCAAACAATGGAAAATTCTGAGGCATCAAGCACCATGCCAAGAGAGAAAAGTCAGAAAGGCTGGTGGCTCAACCCAGAACACTTTCTACTGTAGCCCTAAAAGTCCCAAGGTGTTTGTAAAGAAATTAAGGCAGATTAAGTTAACCTGTGCATTTTGAGGGCATCCCAGGGAAGAAACCTGCAGGAAGGCCAAGCCAAGTGTGTTCTGTGCATTTCCATTTGGGGCAGGTCAGTCCCCTCGAGGACCATGTCTGTTCTCCCCCCTCCCCAACGGCCACCTCGCACAGACTATGGTCTGGATCCCTCTGGCCAGGTTCTGGAAGACTATACGCATTGCAGTCCCCCGTGAGAATGGCTGTAAATAAATCCTCACTTGGAGAGTTTGTGGCAGGATCTGCTACCTTCCTCTCTGCTCAGCTCCTTCAAGAAGCAAGAAACATGGGCATTTTCCTTTGTACCATGGGCATGTGCAATTCTGGCACCTCTTGCCAAAGGCTATGCCCAGGCTAACGGAAGCACAGACTCTGTTCGTAAGTCAGGATCTCTCTACTCTTCCTCTAGCTGAAGAACTTGTACACTGTGTGTAGTTAAAGAAAACAACAAGGAAGTAATATTAGCCCCAATTCCAACCTTTTTCTGGTTTGTTGCTGTTTGAGGGTACAACTTTCCCTTAGCCCACATGAGTAGATCCAGTATTTGGATTAAGGAGATTCTGCCAAGTACAGCAACTGATATCTAATATGCCTGCACTTGGGAGGTAGAAGCCGAAGGAAGGAAGGCCTACATCAAGTGTGAAGTCCTAGCATGTTCCAGGCCAGCCTAAGCTACAGTGTGAACCTTCTTTTTCTCAATAAAAGATGACATGTTAACACACACACGGGAGATGGAAAGAGGCAGGGAGAAGCCGAGTGATGTGCCTTCCACATAACGAAAACCCTATGCGCTAAGAACTGCCTTGTAAGTTAAACAAACATGTCCTTTAATGCTTTGTGGGTAATTGGACTCTGACATTTGCAAAGTTCCACAAAAAGTTTTCTGAGGTTGGACCTTCTTCAGGTATTACTGTACAAAAAGAATGGAAAAGAAAACAAGTCCCACAGGATAAAACCGCAGTGTTAATCAAGTGATCAGCAAAGGCTGAGCATAGCTTAGATAAAGACTGTAATAAACACCCTCAGTGACAGACATCAGAAAGGAACACTCATTTGCATAAGAGGGATTCACAAAAGCTTCTCCCAGCCACCATAACACCATATGCGAAAACTACCACTTTCTACTAAACACATGCTAAACCTTTGCCTTGTTTTGGATCCTATAATTGATGCTTCAATTATCATGATCTGATCATGATAAATTAACTGTTATTCAGCAGCTAGGTGCCTGTGACTCAGAAAAATATTATTAAAGATAAGAGATAAGGATGGGGATATTTGAGACATTTACAACAGCAATTACAAGGTGAACCATTAATACTCAGCTCTCTGAATAGGTATCTTGACCTGGAACACAATTACCTGGAAGACCTTAAGACCTCAAGACCTCAGGAAATCCCAGCACAGCCTCATGGGAAAGCGTTGTAGTCAACCTTTAAAATGCAGCTCTACTGTGTTATTAAACCACACTGAGGGCTGAGATGCAGGTGTGTAAAGGGCAAATCTCTTTCACTATATTTAGTTTCCTTAGTACTGTCTGGACTCTGAGAGTCATTTTTTTCTTTTCTCTTTTCTTTTTTATTATGTTTCTTTTTTTATACAGATACATTTATATTATCACAGATAAATAAAATAGACTACATATAGCAAGAGGAACCACTAATCAATCAGGAATTATATAAACATTACATTCAGAGTGATTTGGCTATTTGTATTTGGCAAACTTGAATTAAACGTCCTTCCTATCCTGTTGGGTCTAAAATTCTGAATGAAAATCAATATCTATCATATCTCATCTCTATTAACTTAAATCATCTATCTAGATCTAAAAACATCTTAACCCCTAGCCAACTAAGCTTAATAGTAAGACTAAACTATCCAGTATTTAACCTCATCAGAGACTTGAGAAGAAATAAAACTTAATTACCTGAGTGAACCAGACATCCAGATTAGCAGCTTCCAAAATGAAAAAATGACAGAGACAGTTTACTGCCTGAATAGTCACCCCAAACTCTCTATAATGTTTGAGCATTTAAAGATGTTTTTATTATTCTAAAGATTCTTTGACAACAAGACAAGTTAACTCCTGGCAACAGCCAGCCTACATCAAAGAAGATGATGAGCATCAAAGAACGTCCTTATGGAGATAGCTTCAAATGTGGCAAACTAGCCACTGGAAAAAATGTCCTCCTTTCTGCCACAGACAGAATTCTGCCTAAAAATGGGCAAGCTTCAATGTAGGCAGAGTCAACAGCCAAATTCTGCCAAGACAGGGTAAGCAAGTCCTCAATAGTTCCTGTCTCGCAAATATCTCTGTGTAGGTAAAGCCAATCTCACTGAGCTCTTAAAATGCATACAGTTAAGTCGGTGGATAAAATTAAAAATCCATGACTTTCACTCTTTGTTCAGACACTAGCACTTGGTTTCTTTCACAAATATTTATTTTCCATGTGGAAAAATGATCTGACACATTCCCTGTCCATGTGTCCATGACAAAAGCAGCTCCTCTCCCATGATTCCGACAGGCTGAGGACCTGGAGTCACTGCCCATTGTGGTTCTGCCCCCACACAGCAGGACAGACACCTAAGCAGTCCTCCTTCTTGCTATGCTGAGCTTGCCAGGAAGCCTTTTCACAAAGCCCACATGATTACCTTGGCTCTGTAGTAGACTCCATTTTAGACTTCTGTCTTTGAAAGGAACTTTGCCAATGTTCAGACTGATACTTGGCAAGTATTTAAAAAGAAAAAGTATACATAGAAAAATGTTAGCACTGAGCTAACACCTGCTTAACACACAGAGCTGAAACTAAGGAATGTCCTCTAGGTGTTTGGGTTATAAGACAGACCCTAGTTAACCCTCCCTAAAGCAACTTTTAAAATTGAATATTTACAGGAGTCATATAGACCTCAAAACAAGGATGCTTATTATTTTCAAGTCCTTTAAGTATTTTTATGTGTATTTCCATATATTCATATATATATACCCATATAAATAGACACACACAAATATGAACATACTTATTAGATACAGTTATGTGTACATACAGTAAGAAGGCTGAGAGTATGCTTTTAAATATATAATTATATACACAGAAGCATCAAATTTGTCATGACATTGTCTTCAAACCCTTCATCACAATATCATATTTTGTTTTCTGATAAAAATATCTATGAGATAATAATTTCTTTATTTCCCTGTTCAGATACAGGGAATAGATACGATTATAATTTTAGCAAAGGTAATGCATATGCCAATGTCAACAGAACTCATGACTTCTCCTGGTTAGCTTTTCAGGGCTGTGATTCAGGTCAGATGGGAAACCAAGGAGAATGGAGATCAATCACAGCACGGTGAGCTTTCACTCTGACAACCAATCTGGAAGTGAACACAAACAAGATTCTCTAACTCCAATTCATCTAAGAAAAATTCTGTATATTAGGCCAGCTATGTCTATGCATCAGGATATATACCTATATATACCTATACTTCACACATTAGCCAGCTAATATATATTTCAGAACACACACATTTGTATACACACACACACACACACACACACACACACACACACACACACATATGTATATCACAGTCTGCCCCTCATAATACCAAGATCTGAGTCACTCAGTCTTTGTACAAACACTGTTCTAATTTGACAAGGGTGGAGAGCATACGTGGTATAGTAGCGGCTTATTTCCCATCTGGAATCAAACTCCAAGCAGAAGCAGCTTAAAGGATGAGCAGTTTATTTTGGCTCCCAGTTCAGAGGATGCAGTACCCTGCGGCTTGGGGAGGGGCATGACAGCTGGGTGGATAGGGTCCATTGCAATAAAGGATTGCCTCCTAACATGTTCAGATGGCTGGCAGCAGCAGAGATCTGGACTGCAAGGCAGGATGACTGATAGTGTTCACTGCTGCCCCTATGACACTGTGGACTTCCTAGTCCCCATGTCCAGAAGGCTTGACAATTTTCAACATCAATGTGGCCAGCTGGGGACCAAATGTTCAAAACCATGAAGCCTGGGGAAATATTTTGAATTAAAATCACAACAGATGGATAGGGTGTTTACAGGAGGGTTCTTGGGATTGTTGAAAATAATTGTCCATGTACATAAAAGTAAAATGTGTGGCCCTTCACCCTTCTCCCCTCTCCCCTCCTCCCTGTACAAAAAGACAGAGTACTCATTCCAGCTGACATCTGGCCCTCTCACTCTCTTACTTCTGCCCTTGCTCCCAAGAGAGCTCTTCTCTTTGGAAGTTTACATCCTGTGCTTCTGCAAAGCTTCCAATTCCCAAGGCTTCTTTGTCATCATCTGTGGCCATCAGTCCTGTGGCCTGGTGCCCTCACCATCTTACTGTTCAATTGCACAGTGCAAACCTGCTGGTCCCCAGCAGCAGCCACAGTACCACAGTGTCCCAAGCACGGCCAACCTGGGTTCCTCTCACTATCTTGCAATGCAGCTAATGCTTTTAGTTTGTCTCCAAGTTAGAGCTTGAAGCTCTGTACCCGTCTACCCCGGGGTCTCATGGCAGAAGATGTCATACATGGAACTTGTTTCCCAGATGGCCTTGGGTTCTTTAAACCCACAATAAAGGAACTGAAGCTTTTCCAGTTTTACCTGTGAAACTACCTGTGATTGAATGCTTGAGGCAAGTTCTGACCACGGCTCTCCTCTAGGTTTTCACCTCAGTGAAGCACAGTGCCAGAGTTGCCAGCAAAGGAGACACTGTGGATGTTGCCTTCCAGCGTAGCTCACCTCACTTGACAGAGAATTACTGACTATATAATTCAGTGATAGCTCTCCGTCTTGAATCTCAACTCCGTGTGGCAAACTTTATCATACAGAGTTAATAATAATAAAATGGGGGAAAATACTGGGGATTGGGTCAAGAGTCAGAAATCCACTCTCTTAAGCTCTTCCAGCTCAGGGTGAGGTCTGTAATTTCACCCCAGTCACCCGAGAGTCGCAAGAGTCCAGGGACAATAACTCTAGAACCAATTTAGCAGCTGCATGGATAAGGATGAATTCCTGGCAAACAGAGGTACCCAATGACAGAATCGGAACAAGTGCTTCCCACCACACAGCTTCCCGAAGCTGACAGTGAAGAACAGTGTGGGGTTTATTCACTTGTGGTTTTAATAACCTGCATACACAAAGGCAAAATGGTTCCAAGGCTACAAGAAGCCATACAGAGAGTCTGGCCACGTAAAGGCTGGAATGCAGAAACCATTTCTGCCTGTCTGTCTGTTCTTAGTAACGGACAGGCTGATGGGTTGCACTTGTAAAGGGTAAAAGAGATCATGCCCATGAAGGGGGGTTATTTGAGTGATGGTGAGGAAACTGCATTTGTGGGACATCAAACCTCTTCAGCGTGAAAATCAGAGAGGGCATGGAAGTGAGCAAGGACTCATAATTAGATGACAAGTGTCTGAGTGACAGCCAAAGCAGAGGCCAAAGTATGAAAGCTGCAACCTTCAATGAGGGTTTATGCGTGAGGTGGCCCCCAGGAAATGAAGCTTCAGGCACATCCCGCTGATGAGAGCCCTGGAAATACAGAAATAGGATCACACTCTCTCTTCTTAGGGCTTGTAGGGGTACCTTCTTTGATGCCACAGATACGTCTTGTTGAGCCATGCCTGGTGGGCAGGAGAGAGGGCCTAGCAATCTTAATGCTTTCCCCATTGCTGACCTTTCTGCCATGTGTCACAGAGCCAGTGACTAAGGCAAGCAAAGGGTGACACCTGGCCACAGTGTTGTGTGGAGCTAAACCTGGGCTGCTGTGGATCTAACATGCCCGGCCAGTGCTGGGACTTTAGGACACACAAGGCTCTCTGGTTAGTGTAAACCAAGTGCAGCTGGCCTGTGATCCTCCTCTACAGATTCCGTTGTTTAAATTCTTTAATACGATCTCATGTCTGGTTCTGGCAGGAAACTTGTTTAGTAAATTAAAGTCTGTACTTTTTTTTCCAAATTAATAAAGGGAAAATGTCAATTTTACATGCAAAAATAAATGATGAAAAATTGATTAAAGCTGCATTTTATAATGAATGTCCTTATCTTTGTAATATCTGACATTTTGCAGATAAAGTTAAAAATCTGACTTTTTACCATTCTTGGCTAGATAATTTAATTAAACACAGTAACAATAACAGGAAGGATTTTAAGCAGATTTCTAATCAGGAGCATTCTACTTCATCACATTGAAACAGAAAGTTCCCTTTTTGTCAGTGTTGTTGATGGGCATTCAGCTCTGTCTACCAAACTGTGCAAAACAGGAAGGCACAGCCCAAGGAGTCAATGGAATTCTCCAAAGGAGGAAACCTCAGACAGTAAAGTTGCCCTGGACCCCATGGACTGTGTTACCCCATCTGCCCAGCACAGCAGCGATGGCTTCTGAGGAGGCATGCCTTCAGGTCCCAGCACTTATTCAAAGCTTCTGTTGACTGTCATCTCCGAAGCCTGACAGAGCCCAGAACCCACTGGCCCGATTCCTCAGATGAGCTCTAGAGATTCCAGAGCTATCAGGCTGGCTCAGGTTTATCAGAGCATGGCGATCACCTGACCCTGCCATACAGACTCCCCATGGCTTGCACAGCCTAGAGACAAGGAAAGGTGTGGAGACTGGGGTGCTTTGAATTGTCCCAGATCCCCTTAAGTACCCTCCCCTGCCCTGAAATGACAGTGAAATCAGTTCTCATCAGCAGTTCCATTCCATCGAGAACTGGGGCAGTGTTGAAAACACTTTCTCATTCCCATGAAGGCCCCAAGGCTTTGCAAAGAACTCATCTTTGGAGACAGTAAAACAAGTACCAGCATGGCAATCAGCAGCAAATGCATGGCGCTTCTTAAAGCTCCTTGGGTTGACTTTTGCAGAAGCTGTGTCTGTGCTAGCTCTCCCACTGAGCTTTCTGGTCCTGTTAAGTCATCCTTCACATGTGTACTCAGAAGCAAACGTTTTGCCAGTCCACTTACTCATTTCAATGCTGGAGAATTTCATCTGTGTGGGAACACTGGGCATCAGTGGGCAACAGCTCTGGCTATACAAGTCCCTAACCCCCACAAAAGCTGGGCAGAGCTGCACAAACTTGTCACCCTAGAGCTTGGGGCTTGGAAAAGCACAGCAACAGGAAGATTCCTGGGCCTTGCTGGCCAGAGAGACTAACCAAAATGGTGAGCTGCAGATTTAGTAAGCAACTCTATCTCAAAGAGTTAAAACAAGGATCAATAGAGAAAGACATCCAGTGTCAGGACCACACCTTTGCACACTTGCAGATGTGTGCAATCTACACACATGTCTGTGAATATGCCACATAAGCATATATCACATACACAAACATATATGCACACTCAAATACGCACACACATTCACAGACAGGTATACATGCACACAACACACAGACAATCATACAGTTCCTTCCATGTACGCACTGACAACCTCTAAACAGGATGGACAATAGAAGCATCTTCCACTCAGCACTGAAATCTGTCCGTCCCCAGGGCCACCTGATTCCCTGTACTGAGAACTAAGGCCTGCTGCTGAGACTTTGATGGGAAGGAGTGATGCAAGGTTGTGCCAACTTTGGGCAGGAAACTGATGAGGCCGACTTCATGGAGGTGTATCAGTTAGGGATAGAAGCCGCCAGCACCTTGTGTGTGTGTGTGTGTACTACTGTGCAGCCATTTTCAATATACCTGAGTGTCATCTTCTCATGAAAAAGAGATGTGAAGTTCTCATAGAACCTTCATAATAAAGGAATTTGATCTCTCAGAGCAACTGGATTCTGGTTGGCATGTTCTAGAAACATGCTGGCTATCATGTAGGGGAAGAGAAGGAGGATGATGAGCTATGGTCTGGAGAAGAGAGAAGCTTGAGCCTAGGATAAGTGTCAGCAAATGCCTATGCAGCTGGGCCACACCTGTGCTTGTACAGCCTACAGTGTCATGTTCTCTTACATAATTGTATACTTACAAAAGGAGAAGACTATGTTGTGGCAGATGAATACCTATGGAGTTGAATTCCCTTGCTCTCAGGTAGAAGAAGCCCATAGAATTTACATTGCCCTTTCAAAAAAAAAAAAGTGCCACTCTTATCAGCTGGAGGGAAGAAGTTCCCAGGAACAAGCCCCCTCAAGGCACTCCTCAGTTTGGTGTCTCAGGCTCCCTACACTCTTTCTTTCCATTTCTTTTTCATCAGCTAAGAGTAGCTTTCAGTGATGATGTGGGTAGTGGTTGAGAGCAGCACAGGGGCGCAAGAGTGCTGAGGGGCAGAGCTGCACTGAGTTCTCCAGAACCTTCTAACTCTGTTCTTACAACTACCTTAGGAAAAGCACTGTCATCTTCCTGAGCCTAAAGTATCGTTTCTCAGCTTTCTACCACTCGAAGCCCAGAAGGATAGAATTATAAGATCTTATTTCAATCATTGACACAGGATCTCATGTGACCCAACAAGGCTTTGTAGATGCTGTATACTCACATGTATATAGACACATACTTGACCCACCAAGTTCCCTTCCCAGCCGCCATGGAAGATCTTTAATATGCCTTTATTAACGGGTTGCACCATGGTGGCATAATCATGGGTTTTACTTCGCATGTTACCATATGTACCTAATATATTTGAAAAGGCTAAATGCCTATTAGGGTTTTTATGAGAGAAGAAAAAATTTAACACTCTTATCCAGTAACTCAAAATTGTGAACCCTCAGGATTATGATATCAGTTAAAAAAAAAAAAAAGACCCAGCAAAGAAGGTTGTCCTTTTCAATAGCACAAATTTGGGTAATTATTTTTCTGAGGGATAGTTTCATTACACTGCTTTGACCTGTAGAAGTCAGTGGACTTTGGAGATGAACTGATAACCAATACATATAGCTAAAGTAATAGGATCTAGAACCAGCTAGAGCTAGGACTCTGGGCAGGACTGGAGGAATTATCCAGATGAGGTCATCCACGGTGAGGAGGCTCACTCTAAATGTAGGTGTCAGCTCCCTAGAGTGGGGCTTTAGACTGCAAAAGCAGGACAAAGCAGCCCATTTACTAGCGCCATGGCTCCCTGGCTCTCCACTGTGGGTGCAGTGTGACCAGCAGCTTCCAGGTCTTACAGCCATCACTTTCCTAATATGGTGGACCACAACGTCAAAATATAAACCCAAACCAAGCCTTGTGTCCTGAACTGGTCTTCATCAGGTGCTTTGTCACCGTCAATGAACTCCACACAGCAGCCTGTGTAAGAGGTGGAACAGCAGCTGGCTTTAGAGCTGTGAGGTTGTTCTCAGCCGACCCAAAACTTAAATGTAGAGGTGGCTCAGCAGTTAAGAACACTTACTGCTCTTTTCTGGGATACAGGATCAATTCCTAGCACCCATAGAGCAGGTCACAATCATCTATAATTCTAGCTCTGGCAGATTCAACACTCTCTTCTAACCTCTTGAGGAACTGGGCACCCGTGTTTGCTTACAGGCAAATGATCACACACACAAAATGAATAAATAAATAAATAAATAAATAAATAAATAAATAAATAAATAATAAATAAAATACATATATCTCTGAAAAAGTACCTATAAAACTCAGAATCAGAGTCAAAATGAGGAAGATATTTAAACAATGTATCAAGTGATGACCACACGTCCTCATGAGATACAAAGCATAAGTTGAAAATAAGACATTTTCACTGCTAAATATTAAGAAAATGGGACTTGAGGCCTGAAATGCACAGGTTTCTTAGGAGGATGAAGCAACAGTCTTTCATAAGCTGTGGGCATTTTGATTTTCTTTTAGCCAGGAGGTATAGAGAAAGCCTTGTTTTATCCGCTTACACACACATCCCTCTCCACACGATCTCTGCTGTGTGATTAGTTGGATTTATTTTCTATAATGTGATGCTGAGTTTAATCTCATTTTACATCTGATTGTGGTATTGTCTACCTTGAGACAGGAAGTAGGATGCAAAATTGAAGCCTGAAGGGAAGGCTCAGAAGGATGACATCTTAGAAGTCCTCTGTGATAGCTGCTTTTACATGCCTCAGTGCCGTGCTTTTCCCTCTCAAAAGTGTGGGTAAGATACCATAAGCAATTCTTTCCAAACCGCAAGACAATTACAGCACTTTACATTCCTTAGAATGTATTCATTGCTCCTTTTCCCGACTTCCTTGCCTTTCTGTCAGATGACAGCACTCTTTGGAATCTGAGTATCCATGGTGCCCTGGAGATGTAAGGAACAGAGAAGATCGCTACTGTTGCTATTGTTATTAGGATGCATTCATCGTGCTTGTTGATGAGCTTTAGAGACTCTGTAATTCAAGTACATTATAAGTTTGACCATATTAACCCATTGCCCTCTTTTTATCTTCCTGTCCTTTCAAAGATAACCTCCTGATAAGACGGGGAGAGTGTGCACAAGGGTGAAGCACTCCCAGTGAGCTAATTTCTACATCTCACGCCACCCTCCACCCCTTTAGGGCAGTCACCTTTGAGCCAACATTCAGAGACAGAGGCGAGTCTGGAGAATATTATCTAATCAGCCACGCGGACTGTTCTGTTCGGCAACAGTAAGTGATGTAACCGGGGCTCGAATCTAGGGTCCTTCGACTTCAGAGATGTCAGGCTTCAGCCACAGAATTACGAAGAATCTCAGAGGTAACCTTGTCATTCCACCTTAGTTTTTCAGAAGAGAAAATTGAATCTGAAAAACAAAAAGTAAGTGGCTTGCCCCAAGGACATGGGGTTCCCGAGCTGAAAGACAGGGGAGGGCCTGAGCACAAGCAGCTTGGTGGGAGGCGCATGCGCAGCCTGCTGCTCTACACTGCCATCCTCCCAGCCTGAGGCTTAGATGCCACAGGTTCACCAGAAACTTTTAGACACCCGAACTTAAATCTCTGAAGTTTAGTGCGTCTCTCCCAATGGTGTGCGTGCGTGCGTGAGTGCGTGTGCTAGCAGTAAATGTTATAACTGAGAACCTTGCCCTTTTACGGTCCCACAGCTGCCATCACTCTGAATGACTCTAGACAAGACGTTAACCAGATTAGACACAGGCGCTGCCTGTGTGTTGTGCAGTCTCGTTTCTACAGATCTCTTATGGAATTATCACTGTGTTTTTTTCTCTTTTGAATAGAATTCAATCATCTTCCCTTTAGATGAAAGGATGTTTTGATAGTTCACTAAATCAAAACCCAATCAGTTCATGGCTCTGCCTTTAAACACTCAAAGTATATCACACACTGTGTCTTTAAACGTGGTTTCTATGGCGGCATTGTGTGTTTTGACTTACCACTCTCAATTTGCATAGGGTTTTGCTCAGCTAAGCAGTTCCCGTCAGTGCCAACTTCAATGCACAAGCAAGCATTAAGGCACTTAAGCACTTGAAGCAATACGTGGCTAAATGAATCTAAACAACCAAACAGCAAAACTGTCATTAGTTTCAGCGCCTGCTTTGAGTAAATATTCTTCCAAAATTCCATATGTGTTTTTTAATGGTTACTTTACCAGTATTCATTTAAGAAACATTCAGCAATTAAATGTGGCAGACTTCCCAATAATAAAGGTTTCTAAACAAAACTCAGCACAGTTTAATGCATTCATATCATCACAGGGAAAATGTGTCTTTCTTTTGATTGATATATGTTGAGTTTTCATGTTTTCTGTGTTGCCTGGAGGGTATAAATCTATAAATATACTTTATAACTTATCAGGCATTAATAAAGAGAATTTAGTTTGATTTAAGTTTTATAAAATATTTGACCCTCCACACACAAAAAGTACATGAAATTAGGGTGTGTTGGAGGTGGTGGATCCAAGAGGAACTCGGGGAGCATATATGAAAAATATATTGTATACATATATTAAATTCTCAAAGAATAAATAAATAAGTATAATAAAAAGGTGTGATTTACTTTTTCTTTTCTATTTTTTTTTGGGGGGATGGACAGTTTTCATTATTTAGTCCTGGAATTATATAAACTATGCTAATCTCCATTACACAGACATCCTCCTGCCTCTGCCTCCCGGTTGCTGATATTAAAGGTGTGAGCCAAGTAACTAAACGGGTTTTTCAAGAATGTCACAAAAATTTGAGAACAATGAACTTGATACCTCAATTTTATTCAACTTGTGTTGTTTTGATTTCTGTCATGGCTTCATTTTAGTTATTGTTTTAGGCTCACAGAACAATGCAGGAGAAGGTATGGAAATTTCCCATATCTGCCCCACATTCACTCCTACATACACAGCCTCCATCATGGTCAACTGCTTGCAGAGACCTGTTCTATTGCTGGATGCTGTATTCACAGGACCATCGCCACCACCCAGAGCACAGCACCAGGTTAGGATTTGCTGTAGCTGTTGTATTCCACTGTCCATGATGGCAGTGCAACATAGGGTCATTTCTCTCTTATAAAAATCCACCTGTTTTCTCACCTGTAAGAAACTGACCTTTAAACTATCTCTATGGTTTTGCATTTTCTGTACTGTGGCACACTTATGTCACACAGTACTGGCTTCACGGGCCAGCTTCTGTCCCTGAGTAACAAGTACTTGATCCTTCTCCATGTCTCTGTATAACCTGGTAGTTTGTACGACTTTAGTACAGGGGTGACATCTCACTGTATAACAAGGGAGTGTGGCATGCCCTCCACCAACAGCAGTTATTTATTTCACTAACTTCCAGGTTTGGATCTCAGAATTATAACTTTAGCTATTTCCAAATTCTCATGCTTGCTCTAGCGCTCTGGCCACTTACAATACTTCTGAATAGACACCAAGGAACATGACTGCAGCTAACAGGAGTCCGTTTATGCCCCCAAGAAACGGCCCAGGCCTCCTGCACAAAGTGCTGACTCATTCTTGTACTCTCTAGTGGAAAGTGAGAGTCTTTGCTGACATTTGGTGCTGTCAATTCTAAATTTTGGACATTCAAGTGGTACTATACTTTTTTTCTTTTTTAATTCTTTTAAAGCTGAGTATACGTGTTTTATGAAATATTTATTCAAAAGTGCAGCATAACTTTCTTGTTAGGTCCAGATAGAGGTACCTTGCCAATGTTATAAGTGTTTGGTCAAAGTCGTATAGCTATCTGTATGTTGTAAATGAGGTAAAACCCAAGGAAATGGGAAAAATGCCAGATACAACATAAAATGGTGAAAATTAAGGTGGAAGTGATCAGTGGGGCAAATCTCTAGGGAGGTGCTTCAGATGACTTTAGTGTCTTTGTTTCCCTAAATGGGATACAGTAAACTAAAGGATTCCATTAGGTTCAATCACTTACTCATTACATGCCTTTTGATTTGGTTATATATGATTCCTAGGCTTTTAAGCCACACTTAAGATGGGAATGTGAGCTTGGGTGATAGATCTTCAAGCCTAGTATGTGAGGGCATAGGAGCAGAGTCAGTAGCAGTGGGTACATGTGACACTGCCTTCTCTGCTATCAATATTATATCCACACAAAAGAGTAAAAAACAATAATTTTCAATTTACTTTACACATTACAATTTTAATTGTTAACACAATTTTGCATTCTTTTAATAGTGGAATCAGCCTTCTGAGAAGAAAGAAAAAAACTGTTTAGAAATAACTGAAATATTTGATATGTGTGAAAGATTTTGAACAAAATTAATATTTGGTAGTGGATACAAAGGACAAGGGTAGAAAAACAGGCAAATACACATCCGTGAAGCCAGAGCCATGGCCCACATGGGTTCAAGAAATAATTAGACATTTTGGATGTTAAATCCATCTGAGATATCAGTAGGTGGCATATGTCCTTCCAAACCTTCCATCACGACCGTCTAGTCTGACCTCAAGCCACATCCAAAGCCGAGAAGCTGGTAGAAGACCACCCAAACTCAAGTGACACAAGTGAAATAGTTCTGAGCAGCAGCCCTTCTAGGTCGCTTTTTGATTATTCAAACTGCAATGGCTTATTTCTTTTACAAAGTCATATTGGATTGTTGACAATACACATCTTTAAAAGTGTTGATGAGTAGGTGGAGAGGTTCAAATACAGAAAGCATTTAGAAGCTCTGGACGTTTTAAAATATACTAAGCCATTGTTGTATATGGGTTTGCGATGAATTCCGGGTATGGGTCCATCTATCATAGTACACCAGAAGCCACACCCCTAGGCAGAGCTGACTGTCCCTCCCCGAGAATCCATCACCTGGCAATGGCTCCTTAGTTAGAAGTTGAGGCTCATGAACCTTCCATTCCTACTCTGTACTGGGATGCTGAGTGCCTTTATCTTGTGCAGGCAATTACAGGTGCCATGATTTCATGTGTTCACTGGTCATGCTATGTCCAGAAGACACTATTTCTCTGGTCCTTCATGGCTTCTGGATTTTAGTATCTTTGTAACCTCACTTTCATAATGGTCTGCTCCTTTGAGGGTAGCAATATAATATAGATGTCCCATGTGTGACTGAGCACTCTATTCCACTCTGTTTGTCCTTTGCACTTTGACCTTTTGTGAGTTTCTGTGTTAACCATTATTTATAGCAAAATAAATTCTTCTGATAAAGCCTGAGAACTGCAAGAAACACAAATTTAGAGGGCAGTTTAATACTCCCAAATCACAACAGGTTTGCTTAGGGACCTGTGTGCTCTTATGGGTTATTGTCCAGATTTTCAGAATCAAGAATGCTTTTCATCCTGTGGAGAAGGACTAAACCTGATCAGACAGCAGTTGCTCAACCCCATAAAATCCTTGTCATGATGGCCTTGTCACAATGAGGTGTAGCTCATTGATTCTTTAGACTTGTGTGGTTAATTTGGAATGCCTGTGGAATCCAAGAAGCGAGCAAGGAACCAAGGTGAGGAGAGAGAGAGCAAACCCTATGTGAGGGATGATGGTAGGGCAAAGGTGAGATGGGGGAGAAGAAAAGTAGGGGGAGTCTTTTAAGTGAGGGTAAGGATCAAGGCTAGAGTTGAGGAATGAGAAGGTCAGCAATAACTAGCTCCAAGGCCATCTGAATTCATCTTTAACACAATATCCTGTAGCAAAAATATAAAGTGTGTGATGTCCTTTATACTTAGTAATATGATTTCTTTAGGAAGGAAATGTCTTCCCTTCTGAGGTAGGGTCTTGGTAAGAATAGATCTTCAACTGGTTAATCTTTTTGCTACTTAATATTTGACAAACATGAAACAAGTATTTAATAGATAATGAATATGGAGTATTTTATGCTAACAAATATATAATTTTTAGAGTAAGACTCCCACTAGATCTCCCTAACTAAATACAAATTATCTCATTTTTCCTAGGCAAATAAACTAGTAGAATATTTACATCTAAGTTTGTTTGTCCTGATATTCATGTGCCTATGCCAAGCTTCTAATTTCCCATCTCTTGATTTTACCCTTCTTATTTTCTTGGCTCACAATCCAATTTGCTTGAGTAACTTCATTCATAAGACAAATCAACTAAATCTCAGTTTAATAAAAAATGCCCATTATGCATGATTCTCTCATTACTTACATCAAATACTTGAATGCAATTGTCCGCATGTTTTTACATAAATTAGATTTCATGCAATGCGACCAGATTTTGTGTTCTTTTTTGCATAATGTAATAATCATCGCCCCTCATTAGAATATCATAGTTTAATGCCACCAAAGAAGTAGATAATGTTTTCAAATGAGAGGAACAATAATGCATATTGCTTAGGATAATGCTTCCTGGAGAAGCCACCAAAGACTGTTTCTCATGCAATCATCCTAAGTGGAATGGAATCACCCCTAATAATAAAAAAGGTGACCATGAAGTATGCATTTTTCGTTTTTGAATGAGAAAAAAAGATTTTTCTCAATCTGAAAAAATACTATATTAAGCTAAGAGAGTTGAGACACAAACCAAAGAATAGGTAAATATTTTCTTTTACCATTCATGCATAGAGAAAACATGGGATAAGCATGGGGGCCAACTACGTATTTCAGTTATGCCCAGTATAATAAAAAAATCTAGATAAATATAATGACTTATGGAATCTGTACTGGACAGTAAAGTATAGATAAACCAGATACTTAGTTATAATATATCACATCTTGCTCGAATGTCAAAGAGGACGAAGGATCAAAAATACTTTCTAGCAATTTAGTTATAGTACAAGGTAAAATTCAGCAAGGCTAGAATCCTGGATAAATTGTGACCTGTATAAGATGACACCATCAGTATCCCTGTCCTAGTGATTGTGATCTCCTCTTCCTTTGAATGATGCAGACCCTTGCTTCTACCAGTTAGAATGCAGCCATCTTTAGATAAGGTCTTAAAAGACCTTGCCATCCATTAGTGTAGCTCTGACTTTGCTGGAAGAATGTTCTTACACTGTCTGTATGCAGCAGGAGGCAAAGAGCTGCCAGAGCCATGGGCATGAGATTAACACAAGCCCAGCCCCTATACAGCTTCAACATTCTCCCCAGCTTGCAAAACTACCGAGAGGACCAAGTTGAGGCATTGACTGTTCCTGACTGACAGAACCTAGGGAATAGTGTTTGCTGTCAGCAACCCTATTGTTCATGGCAGTATGTCTACACCAATAACTAGCATTTATCTTAATTCTGGCTAATGTGGCAAGAATGACAATGAATGAAGTAACAATTTAAGGTAACAAACAGAATTGCTCATGTCAACACGGAGAAAGGGGAACTGTCCAAACCACAGGGCTTCAGATAAACCATCGACTTTCATGTGTGTTTCATGCAATACTCAAGGGCATGCTTTTTTTTTTTTACCTAAACCAAAAACTTTATTCTTTATACGAATTTCAAATTTATGTATATTTCCTGTAGGCATAGCAAAGCTAACAAAGCATCTAAGATAAGAGAACAATAGGCAGACGCAGAAGATCTTTATATTCAACATAGAGAGACGTGGGAGGGGCATCTGAGGCTTAGGAGGAATGCTCAATTGAGGCAGATCTGGGGCACAGGTTTGAGGTTCTTTTAAGTTGACAGCGGCATTAGCCTGTTGAAGTTTACAGAAAATGAAGAGGAAAAATTATCACAGTTTTCCACAATGATATGAATGTCTTGCCCCAAATCCTATTAAGTCTACACCTTTACACTGTCTGGATGCTGCCTCTCAGAGACAGATACAGTAATCACACTGTTGGAACTCCTGAATGAGTTACTCGGGACCTCTGGCTGATGCTGCTTCATCATTAGAAAGGAAATCAGCTGAGCTGAGCCCCAAAACTAGAGGGAAATGCATTCACACTTACAGCCAGAAAAGTCTTAAGATTTCTGCCATTTATAATTTACTAATGCTTCTAGAGTCTTCTCTCCTTTTGTTTCAAAATTGCAACTTCAGGCCCATGACTCCAGCCTCAAGTGTTACAAAGCTTCGTTGACATCAAGTATGCTAAGAAACGCTCAGAGAGTCCCACAGTTTAGAAGCTCAGGATGAAAGAAAATGTATTTTTCAAGATGAAGCATCTTGACTGAGACAGAGCTGCCAGCTTATTGGTTTAGACCTGTCCACGTGAGCACCCTGCAGTCAGCATAGAAGTGCATGAGTTGTGTGCGGCAAACCTGATGACAATTATAACTTTACCCATCTCACGAGTCTGTTCCACCCCAAAAGTGTTGCAGTCAACAGAAGGAACCTCTTAGTTGTCAACCACAGGGGGCGCCACTGGTCAGGGCTTCCATGGCTGTCCTGAAAGCGCTTAAGAAGGAGAGGAGACAGGTCGCATGCCACAGTGAAGGCTAATTGTTTTATTGTTTTTACTTCACCTAACATATTAGCAACTCATCACTGATTCTGTTTGCTAATTAAAAACGGAGTCTGAGATAGTAAGTCACTAGCCCAAGGTTGCACATTTTGAATCAAGAGAAGGGAACTTGGCCACACAGTGCTTCCAATTCTCTGAATCTAGTCTTCATATTGCAGAGGTGTACGAGGTTCTCAACTCTCTGATTAACTATAAGTATGCAATGGATTTGTTTGTTGGTTGTTTTGTTTTGTTTTTTTCAAGACAGGGCTTCTCTTGTGTAGCCATGGCTGTCCTGGACTTGCTTTGAGATCAGGCTGGCCTCAAACTCACAGCGATCCACCTACCTCTGCCTCCTGAGTGCTGGGATTATAGGCACTCAGCGCCATCACACCCAACTGATTAACTATAAGCAATAAATTAGTCTTTCTCAATACATTTATTCTAATAAATACAGGTGGGCCTCCAAATATATATATACAATTCTGCATCCATGGACTGAAAAAGTCTATCAGTCTATCTGTACACATAAAGCACAATGTATGGAGCTCTCAAGGAACCAAGAAAAAATCTAGTAAGCTCCAAAAAGAAAAACTCTGATTTGATTGTGATACCTGTAAACATGGTACCCTTCAGGCAGACTTGGCAGACATTCCTACTGTCGTAGAACCCCAGCTTCTTCCCAGTACTTCCTGTTGAGGCATCATTCAGGCACCTCCATGTACATTCCATGGGTGTAGGGTGACTTTACCCTATATACTTTTTAAAAAATTTTTTTTTTTTACCCAGCTTGTTACTATTCCAGAAAGAACAATCTAGTAGCCCTTTACCTGACATTTACATGGTGCTAAGTATTATGTCAACTAGAGGTGGCTCAAAATATACAGGGGATACTCATGTACGTTATGTAAATCTCAGGCCATATTCTAAATAGGGCTTGAGCAACCACAGAGGTTAGCATTCACAAGGAGGCTCCTGGAAGCAATCCCAATGGGTGCTAAGGGACAAACACAGGAAGTGAAGTCTGGTGTGTGGCTGGATTCTCGAGTCTACTTTCGTTTAAGTAAGTCTACCAGGTGAGAATGTGAGATGGTAGAAAACAGGTCTCTGCTGCTAGGCTCAGAGAACTGGGTGAGCTAATAATCAGAAAGTGGAACCTCAGATGGAAAGCCAGAAGAAAGAAGAGTAAAAAAGAAGGTAGGATACTTAAATTAGGTTCCTAGGCAAATCACACATCCCAAAATACTGATAAATTCTCATGCTAATGGATATTACACTTCCCACTCGCCCCTTGACACTTTAACATATCTGATGTCATACATTTAATTTAAAATTGAAGTTCTTGAAATAATTACTGATAGCTCTTGGATATGCCCTCTGCTGAGGGCCCTTCCCTTGCCCTTCATCATTTTAAGTATATTATATCCCTTTTGAAGTGAGCCTTGGGCATGTGTCACTGACTTCTCCTTCTGCAATTTCAGAGGCAAATCCTGCCAAGAGTAATATTATCTGAGGAATTGTGTAGGACCTTGACCATCAAGAAAGATCACTGCCGAAAAGTGGTTTTTAATTACTTCTTAGTGGGAAAAATTGAGCTCGAGTCGCCAAGGTGATATTACAATGCCAGCCAATTAAATAAAATCATTTATATTTAATTACCTTCACCACAGGGTTACATCCTCAGGACAGGGACATGTCCATTGTTTAAGGCAAAGTTGTCTTTGCCATGTTTCCCTGGTTACTTTCTAACAGTGATGTGCTCGAGATTGACCTTATTTTACTAGAATAGAGGTTTTTATTGTTCAATAGAGTATGTTCAATTAGAAGATGCCTAAGCCAAGGAAACCAAAGGCATTCAATTACAGTAGGGTCTATTGATCTGAAAACTCTATGAGGAGGTAAACGATAAAAGTCCAATAGACAAATATGTATTCTGTGAAAACAGCATCAAGATAGTGTGGGAGGTGTACTGGGGGCATTACAAATCACACCCTCTCCAAGTCTTATTTGCATTGTCAGAAACATAAAGTGAGGCAGGTCTAATAAAGAGAACTCAGAAACACTTAGTGTTTTTAACCAAGAGTCTTATTATCTGGGGTACATTAGTTAGAGAAATAATTGTAAAGCAGCAAACACAAACTCATGTCCTGTTTATGATGATGACCAGGAAGGAGAAAGAAACTGCACATAGGGATAAAAGAAGAATCTAGAAAGAACCAGGACAAAAATGTTACCTAGAAGGTCATGGGAGCCCATTGCTGTTAGATTTGGATGCTTCTACTTTTCTGTGGGGCCACACTGCCACTGTAGCATACAGCTCCATATGGAGTGGATGACCTAGTGCCGTGACCCACACAAATAATCTGGAGACAGAGTAATCACCACAGCCTGAGAATATTTTAGAAACACAACTTCACAGCCCCAGTGTTAAAACATGGGCTCATAGGCTACTGTACCAGACCAGCTTGGGAGGCTAGAGCTTGCGCACATACAGACCCCTATGATCAGTGTGAGTCAAGGCATGGGGTGCACTAGCTGGCTTATGTTGGTCTACAGGATCTTAGTTCTATTATTTCACACTTCTCTTAAGTAAAAGTCTCTTTAAATACCAAGATACAGATACATTATTTTTATTGGAGTAGTGAGAACTAATTCACTAGCTATTTAGATAATACCAACTTTGATATGCAGTGGCTCCCAAAAAATGATTAATTTCTCAGCCACTAATAACATGATTTATCAGACATAAACATAAAGATTATAGCAGTATTCTATTAGGTGACTCAGTGTGTGAGAGAGATGCTTATAAAGTCTCCTCACAAAAATACACAATTTAACCTTCTTGACTTCTATAATTTTTATCCTTAGATTTAATTTATTCATGCACATGTGTGTGTGTGTGTGTGTGTGTGTGTGTGTGTGTGCATGCCCATGCATGTGTGTGCCTGTGTGAATATATGCTATGTGTGCACAGGTGATCACAGTGGCCAGAAGAGGGTGCTGAACTCCTGGAGTTAAAGATGGTTGTGAGCCATCTTGATGTGAGCGCTGGGAACCGAATTGGCCTCCTCTGGAAAAGCAGCAAGTGCTCTTAATCTCTGAGCCATCTCCCTGCCCATTTTTCTATTCTCAGTGTCACTCACAAAGGTAGAAGCGATACAATACACATCTTGGTTGAGTGGGGTTTGCTCTGCAGACTCCATGTTTCAACCTTAATTGTTGGAAGCAATGTCGTTTTCCTCTCTGAACATGATCTGGCATTGAACATGCTGTCTCTCTAGCTTCCCAAGTGCTGGGATTACACAAGAATTAAAACAGGCAAGATCAGTTAGTTTACTTTCAAATTGATGGCAGTTAGAAAATGAGAGTGCAGTTTCATAGGGAAGCTCAAAGATCTCAGAGAGATAAGTGTGAGGCCGGAAGGTAAATATTTCTAAAGAGCTGAAGCAACAAACACAGCAGGCCATGTATACAAACACAGACACATAACACTGTGGACGTGAATCACAGACCCAGAGAGTAGCAATCTTGGATTCCACACGACAGCCCCCTAATGTTTGAAAAGGGTGTCAACACACAGTGAACAAAGGCAGCCTCTTTGACAAACAGTTCTGGGAGAGCTTGGTACAAAAACATAGAAGAATGAAAGCACATGCCTTTCTCCACCCCACACAAACACTTATCCCAAATGGATGAAAGATTGTAATGGAAGATATGAAACTCCAAAGTCACTAGAGGAACATTCAGCGAAGGAAGCTTTGATGTACAGGCATGAGCTTTCTAGAACAATGACAGGGAAAAAAATCTCCTGGAAATAATCTCCAAAATAGCTTCCCAGTAAAGGAAACAACCAGAAGAGTGAAGAGAAAGCATTTACAGTGGGAGGGAAATTTGTAGACTACATATCTGATGTGTGATTAATGTTTGACCCACTAAAACAAATAATGCCAAAAAGAAATACAGTCAACAAACAGGCACACAGAGTGAGGAGACACCACTCAAAAGGCAAAAGGCAAAGGCCAATACCTATTTGAAAAGGGCTGCTTGACCCAGCCGTTGGAGGAGCACCAGTCAAAACCACATTGGGAGTCCACCTCACCCTAATCAGAAGGGCTAAGAAAGTAAATGAGAAGGCGTGCTGGCGAGGATGTCAGGAGCAGTACCACTTCTTCATGGTGGTTGGAATGCAGTGGAAGCCACAACGGGACTCACTCTAGAGGCTTCTCAAAATCTAAAAGTAGAACTGCCTTAGAAATGAGCCAGACACAGAGAGGCAGGTAGTGTATGCTTTCTCTCATACATGAAGCCTAGATTATATACACATATTCTTTCATTTGAGATAATTAAACAGAGAGGGAGTACTTGGTAAAATGAAAGGGATATTGAGGGTTGGAATAGGAAAGGGCAATGGAACATTAGTATCGTAAAATATGTAATACAGTGGAACAAATGACATTATTATGTCCATCTTTGTACCACAAACACTTTCTTATGACTAACACTGTACTTGGAAAGAAAAATACCAAGGGAGACATTTCAGGTACTATCTTCATTGCCTGATAGAGATAAAGGCATGAAATTCTGCGCTTGTAATCTCTGCTGGTAAATTTATTCTTGTAATTCCCCAAAGCATTTAACACATGCTTGGGGCAATATATACCATCTTTAAATGTTTCTTGATAGAATCCACAAATATTGAATGTTGTTAACCCATATAATGGGCTCGTAAAATAAATACCTTGAAAAGATTGCTTTAATAATTAATTCATATAGTATGTACCATTGGTACAATATCTTCCTGACAATATGAGATCAGTAAATGCTTGTTCCTTTTAAAGTCAATGATACATGAACCCCGGAAAGACAGGAGCCAAATATTAGAAGTAAATATTGTGTTGTGTGATTCTCAAGAAAATTTATCATTTATCAATCTATGTATGCATGTATATGTATGTATGTAACTATCATCTATCTGTCTGTCTATCTATCTATCTATCTATCTATCTATCTATCTATCTATCTACGTGTCTCCTTCCTGCTCTAAGGTTGGACACACAAGTAGTGATTTCCAGTATTATGCTGACAATGTTAATCAGAAAGAAACTAGAAACCTGCATAAAAGAACCTTAATAGTCTCTAGGAATTAAAATTCATACTTAGATTATTTGGGTAAAGATCACCAAGTTTGAAGATACAAACATAACTGTCATTATAGCCGTTCATGTAGCAATTAGGATCAGAAAAATCAGAGTCCAGGAATGTACTTTTGAGAGCACAAATATAATTGAGTATAGTTAATAGAACTCCAATTAGGAAATGAAGATGCTGACTGATAAAGAAATGGTCAATGCATTAAAAAATCAAAGGCTTTCAAATAATGAGCAATCTCATGAGCCAAGGGCAGGTCGACATGGCTATATTACACATTAATCTCAGCTTGAACTGCTTCATGTTATTCTAAGATTACAAATACATACTATATTTAAGAGAAATCTAAGAACAGAAATGGTTTCCTTTCATTTAAAATGGATATATCTTTTTGAAAACTGAAGAATAGGCTGTAAAATTATTTCCAATGAACCCAAACTTTAATTCTATAAAGAAAGAGAAAGATTACAGCACCAAAGCAGGATGTAAATGTATGAAAAATAAATTACTAGGAAATCGTGTAAAATGATTCCATGCTGGAGTCACAGAAACAGCAACTCTGTTCCTGCACTGAGAAGCTTAATGGAAAAGCAACTCAATAAAGCTTGTTGTGGGTTGTAGCTTGTCGGTATTTGATTAATGCTGTGAATGATGGAGAATTCCATAATTATCTACCCTGCAATTCCTGTCAACCTTCCCCTCATAAGGGCATTTTAAAAATATTAAGCATAATTTCTAAAGACTGAGTAAAAAAATCTATAAACATATAACAAAGCAGGAAATTGCACACTCCCCCATAGCAGGGCCACAGCCTATTAAATACAAACCAGGGGAACCTAATCACACAAAATTTTCAAGTAAAGAAAATGTTATTTCTGTATTGCATGTGTCAATTCACTCGGCTGCAGTTTACTCCTGGTGACATTCAGCACTCATGGGTAGTTCCCAAATGTTAGTATTATTTTGGTCTGAGTCATGGACACATGAGGGTTAGTTCAGGAAAAGCCAGACCTTTCCCACTTTAATAATTGCCAGCATAGAAGACAATCATGGGAGCAAACCCACAAGTATAGTGACCAATGGGTCTCGGTTTTTATAAGTTTAATTAAAATCATGTATGGGGAGTCTGCCCAAGGGCACAAACCAGCCCCAGACCCTTGCTGTTAGATTCAGCCTCCCCTGCAAAAAAATGTGTGTTCTTGAGGTAACTGTCCGAGTTTCAGGCTGCCTGTCTCACAGTGAAATAACAATAGCTTTTCTCTGTCTATTATGAAGACAAAGGGAACAGTGTTTCAAAACAACAGAAAATAATGCCCATAGGCTCTCAGTGCTTTAACATTGAAAGTTTGAGGAGTATGCCTTAAGTGATAGTCCTTACCCCCTTCCCCCACCTAAGGGAAAAGGTGTGAGGGAGGGGACATAAAAGAAGAACATCAGTGTGCACCTGCGATGCCAGTAGTTACAAAGTGTGCTTCATGAATTTGAGGATATTCTTGCCTACATAATGAGTTTGATGCCCAACTGGGCTACAGGAGACTTCTCCCCACACAAATACACTCAATAGCACTTGTGGGGAGTCAAAATGTTCTCTGTGTCATTTCACTGAAGTAAAAAGAATCACAGGGGCCAATTCTTACACGTACAAGCTGATGAGGCGAGTTTTACATGCTGCACTGACATGGGAGCTTACTGTAGGCAGAACTCACGGTGTAGGTGAATCACCAATTAGAAAGCTGCACAGGTGTTATTGTGGCGAGATACATGAGTGATCTGCTAGCTCCCCCTGAACACTTAAGATGCTCAGGTGTTGAGAAGAGCCATTGCTGAGGTAAGTTAGAAGCTCCCAGAGGGAGCTTGTGGCCTTAAAGGGACCCAGTGCGGATAGTTACAATGGACCCCTAGGGAGCAGAAAGGATAGCCCAGCAATGCCACTGTTCTCAAATTACAAGAGCACAGTGCCAGTATTTGTAAAAACTAAATAGTAAATTTGTATCATCAGCCCATTAGCACTCTGTGCTTCAAATAATGGAGTAGAGCAGCCACCCTTATCAAACATACATATTGATTAATATAACTTTATCAATAAAACCTCATTATCATATACTGTCTATAGGGACTTTGTACCTCCAGAGGCATGAAGGTTCATCAACAAAACACAATGTTACAGAGAAGCTGTAACACTTGAGAAGCAGCTAAGAACATTCTAGAACCATACCCCCACTTTCATTCTGACAGGATTCACAGACAGCTTTACATTGTGAGCCTTCAGCAAGGAGCGACTTGACAACAATGTTTCTTCATGCTTGCTAATTAAGTAGGAAGTGTTCCCATTACAATCTGTACAGATAGTTGTCAGTCCCCTGTAGTTTACGTCCTTTAAACCAATAAACTAACATATATTTTCTAGTACAAGCTTCCTCTTATTAATGTAAATGACATCACCAAATTGAGATGTGATCTCTGGCAGGATGCAAGGAATTTAATTAAAGGTAAGTTTTAGGGCACTGCCACATAAGACTTGAAATATTCAAATTGCATATAATTACTTTAAAGATGAATTTGGCAGCATGGGATAAGTCTTCAATGATGTAAAATTTGACTCAAATGACCCAGAAAAAATGTCAGTCAAACTATTAGAGGCTTCTTTTGCCCTGAGCTTCTGCCAGTGCCCTGCAAGTCTCTTTAGCCATGATGTGGCCCTGATGGTCTGTGTCACAAGGACAGGAGCAGGTTCTAGGATGTTTAGCTAACCACACAGCAATCAACAGTGTGGAAAAGTTTTCTGTGATCATACTATTTCTGTGAGCCCAGGTTTGGATAAAAAGCATGATGGGATCCATTTGCAAAGAGTGTCTAGACATTAACTATCATTAAACAGTGTCATGGCGGTTCGCCTGCATGTGATTTGTTTGAACTCAGACAATTTGCATATGCTTCATATACATCATTAGCAATGCAGGTCGATTTGAAAACTTTGGTTGATTTTACATGGCTCTGAAAGTTATATTCCTCCCTCTCTTAAACTTTTATAAAAAGATTAATCACCTTTCTATTTGTAATAAAATGTATGCATTTGTATGAAAATATGCTGCATATGAGGGTGGGAGTGCAAGTTAAGCCAGCGAGGGCATCCGGTTCCCTTGGAGCTGAAGTTACAAGACATTGTGTTTCAGACATAGTGTCTGGAAGCTGAAATCAGGCCTTCTGGAACATCAGAGTGCCCTGGGCATAGCTCAGCCATCTCTCCAGGCCCCCTCCCATGGCTTTTCTGTGCACAATGTCTCTGCATCCTTACATCTAATTAAGAAACAAAAAAATTGGTCCTTCTTTAAAATTATTTTATAGATTTTTGATCATTTACAAAATATAAATATAATTAATTAATGGCTTTAAAATAACTTTTAGAAAGTTAAATAATACAAATTTTCCTCAGGAGGAAAAGAAGAAACGACCATTGGGAGTGTTTCTAGAGAAGATGGTAAATGGAGAGTGATTAGACAGCAGGAAGAGCCTGGGAGTAGGTTATCAATCTATATAGACATCACAGTGTGCATCCACTTAGTGAAGTGGCCTCAGATATGGTCTCTACCTCCAACAGAGGTGGGTGGCCAATCCCAAGGGGTCTGAGTGTAGACAGTGGTGCCATTTTATTGGGAAAAGCCCTGATCATCTCATGCTTTCTGTATTATTGTGGAGGCTATTGATGAACCAGTAAGGAGAGTTTACACCAGGCACACATTGGTGTTTATTAGAACTTTTCCTGGGGACCAATCCCTTCCTGCAGACGTGTTTATATATGCATATCTGCAATAACAAAGGAAGACCTGAGTTTGACTTGAGCCCAGCACCCATGTATGTAAAAAGCCAAGCGTGGTACTCTTGGCTTGGAATAGCAGTTCTGAAAAGGTGGGACTCACTGGCCAGCCAGCCTGTCTGAGTTGAGGAACTTCGGGCTCAATGAGAAGCCCTGTCTCAAAAACCAAGGTGGAAAGCAACAAGGGAAGACACCTGATACTGACCTCTGACCTCTGCAGTGCATCCACACTCTGGTTCTTTCACTCACACACAAATAGGCAAAAGGAACAAATGCCACCCCCCCCCCCACGCAAACACACATATATGTAAACGACACATGTTACATAAGTAATGAAAGAAAAGGGAACAGTCTGGGTCTAGCATAAGTTGTTTCTGTAAAGCAAAAAGGATATCACAATCATGCTATTGAGAAGAGCATTGGTGGTGTAAGGTGATATTAGTGGTACTTCTGCATGAAGGTCCCTCCAGTATGGACCTCTAGGCCAAGTGTCCCGACAATCTTGAGAAAAAGTCAATTCACCCTCCTGTGCATAAGCAGTGAACCCAGTAGCTCATCTCACTTCCTTGCCTCAATGACACACTTAGCTTTTATTTATAAGTATGCGGGAGAATATTTCATGCACGTCCTAATTCTTTCAACACTGAAGGGAAACACTCAGAAGACTGACTGACAATTTAAGGAGGCCGCATTTCACCCGTGCAGTGTGTGTGGCATGGGGTTTCCTGGAAAGCACAGCTCCCAGGACACTGGAGACTTCAGACAGCTTTTAGCCCCACGACTCCTACAGTTTCAAGGTGCATTTACCTGTGTTGGTCTAAAATATGACAAAATAATGCATGGATTGAGAGACATTGAGACTGACCTACCTTTGTTCAACCTTACAGCTGCCCATGCAAAAACATAATTCTCACTTCAAGGAGGGATAAGAGGGTTTACTTTGGAACCAAAAAATGAGAGAACATAGCCAAGGTCCTACAGTTTCAAGGTGTGCTTTCCTGTGTTGGTCTAAAGTATGAAAAATAATGCATGGATTGAGAGACACTGAGACTGACTCACCTTTGTTCAACTTTACATCTGCCCATGCAAAAACATAATTCTCACTTCAAGGGAGGATAAGAGGGTTTACTTTGGAGCCAAAAAATGAGAGAACATAGCCAAGGAACACAGATTAAAGTTGCCCCAGATTCCATGATCCAAAGCAGTAACTGTTTGGTGGAGTATTTATAGTAACAGGGCAAAGTCACAAATCTAGTATTTTAAATATATATTGTTAGAAACATCAGGTTGCAGCAAAGCTGGGGATCCCTCTGATGTAGCCTCAGATGCTACCTGATGCTCTTAGCTGGAAAGCTAGAGGTCTTTAATACATCCAAAAATGTTTCATCTACTCATTACAAGGATACTATGATTGATGCAAAGTTGGGCTAAAAATGGTTATTGAGGAAGTACAGACAGGCCAGGGGTAATTGACCAGGGTCTGGATCTGCAGCACTGCAACATCTCCAGAGTCACTCAAGTAGAAGTGGAAAGTTTGCCTCCATCTAGGAACTCGGGTTCCTGATGGTTCATCCAGCACATCAGAGCTGCTTAAAGTTCCTTGGATTCAGATTCCTCACCTCTAAAATCACAACTCCTTTATACAGCATTAAATCACCTAATTCAAGGATATGGGAAGTTTAGCATAGTTAGTGTTTGATATAAATAACATGTATGTAATTTATGTGAGGAAAATAGCATATTTAGAAAGAAATTAAAACTTCACTTAGAAATATAAATGTTTTTTAAATCTTGAAGAGACTAAAGATGATCTATTCTCATGTATATAATAAGAGAGAACAGAAATTCAATAGTTTAGTTAATGGCAGCTGTTAGCTGTAGAGACAGATTGAATCCTTTGTCTGAAAAGCAGATTTTTCATTACAACGTAAGAGAAAAATCATATCTAGCAGCCTGGGATGTGGCTTACAGGGAGAGTGCTTGCCTAGCAAGCATGAGACCTTGGGTTCAATCCCCAGCACCCCATAAAGCTGTGAGAAATGTTGCATGGCTGTAACATTGGTGGGGCAGGGGTGTTTGGAAGAAAAAGGCTCAGATGTTCAATGTCACTGTTAATTAAATACACAGCGAGTTCGAAGCTAGCCTGGGAAGCTGAGACCCTGTTTCAGGAGACAGTAGAACTCATATATGGAAAGGTACCTGACATCAAACAGATGGAATTAACAAGCTTAAACACACAGAAATGAAAGACCTGTGTCCATTTGCTTCTAAGGCACTGGACAGTAGCTGCTGGCTGCCAAAGCAGGTGTCTCGCCTCAAATACAACTAGAAAATGTTTGTACTTCATCTGTGAGTTATTGGAGCTCAGCTGCTTAAGCTTTCTCTGTTGAAACAAAGCTACAAGGTAAATTGGAAGAAAATGAAAAGCCACATGAAAAATTCATCAGGTTGACTTGGGCTGCACGCCGTTCTGAAGTGTACACTCTCCTGAAAATGGAAAGGCCATTTCAAAAATAGTGTCTCGGTTCACTTTGTGGGTAAGGTTGGATGGAATGACATGTTCTATAAATGATTTGGGATATAATTCTGCAAAATTAACAGTCAGCCTCCAGACCTTGGCAAGAAGACTAGGACAAGGATCCAAATATGATGGAAAGGGCAGTTGGCCCAGGCTGACCTCTACCCTCCTGAGCAGCCCATGGGCACATAGAAACACAGGAGCGTATCCCTGAAGGTTCAGGTAGGAAAACAAGGCCTTCCAGATGTTTTCAGGAAAGATTTTGTGTTCTGCTCTCAATAGCTATCATATAAAAAAGCAAACCCAGAGGCTGAGAAACAGTTCAGTTTTTAAGAGAACTGGCTGCTAGTCTAGAGGACCCAGGTTGAATTTCCAGCACTCCCATGGTAGCTGACAACCATTTGCAACTCCAGTTGCAGTGTATCTAACACCCTTTCTGGCTTCCATGTTCATTTCACATGTGCTATACAGACACATATGAAAGCAGAACACCCATACACAGGAGATTTAAAAAATTAAAATACTGTGGTAAATTTTATAGTGACGTATGTCCAGAGTTTAAAAATAATAGTTGACAAAGCAAAGGTGGTTGAATGCTATGGGTATAAGTTACTGTAGTAAATTATAAGAATGTGTATATTAACAATGATCTTGAGAAAAAAAGTTTATAGAATGTTCCTTTTGGCCTGGTAAGGTGGTCCAGTGAGTAAAGTCACTCACTGCATAAGCCTAATTACCAAAGTATGGGCCTTAGAACCCATATAAAAGAAAAAAACAGATGTGGAAACAGACATCTATTATTGCAGCATCCCTGCCCTGAGATTGAAGGGAGAATAAGAAAAATTGCCTGAAATATTCAGAATATCACAAACACCAAGAGAGAGGCTGTCTCAGAAGATGGGAGAAGGGATCGTGCCCCTAATAGTTGTACTCCGACCTCGACATACATTACTTAAAATACCTAAGTCATTCACATGTACACATGCATTGTGCTACATGCTTAACAGTGATGTGATCCTGCCCATATAGCATTGAAAGGAGTCCTAGTGGGCAGCTATGCACCACTTGCCTCATCACTGGGCTGCCTCTGGGACAGCTCTATGGGCCATTTTATCAATCCTGTTCCTGCCGCACAACTGTAGGTGAATGTTGACGTTAGTCTTGTCACTGAAAAGTAGACTTTGATAGTGTATACAGATGCTGCCTGCCCTCAGAAGTTGGCTCTTAGTATCCAAGCTTAGGACCCATTGCTCTTCACCAGTTTTGCAAGGAGCACATGGGGCCACAATACAGGAAGGTTTTCTGGGATTGGAGTGAGAACACTTCTCTGAATGTGCTTAGGGTTGACCAATGTGTCTCAGCTTGCTGACCATGGGTTCTGTATTGTTCATGTAGCTAACATTTGAGTGCTGAGGACTTCCATTTTATTATGTACACATATTGCACACAGCCACTTCGGATGAAAGACACTACTGAGTTCTACTGCATACATTATTCATGAGCATGCAAACACAGCAGGCACACCCTCTGGTATAGCTGGTGTTCTGTGCAAGGTGAAACCACAGGCTGTTACCTGGAGGAGGATGACGCATATCTGTATTCAGTTATCAAGCCCCCAGTGACACTAGTGCTTTGAGGGAGCACTCCAGAGCACAGCATACATATATATACACACACACACAAACAAAATGCTCGCTCTCTCTCATATATATATGGTGCGTGTGTGTGAGCATGTGCCTGTATGTGTGTGTGTGTGTGTGTGTGTGTGTGTGTGTGTGTGTGTGTGTAAGTATGTGAGACACATTTATTGGGGAAGGGTGGGAAGAGTTGTAGGGATGAAAGGGAAGGTAGGAAGTGATATAATTTTATTTCAATTAAAAATATATTTTGAAAAAATTAAGACTTTCATATAATGTGGGAAGCTTATGGAGGAAACCACAGGCTTGGCCCTATCTTGTTCATGCTGGCCTCATCTTGGAAAATATCTGATAGTATAGGGACAGAAGCTGAGGTGAAAAGACTGCCTCGACCACTTCTAATGAGTAGTCAGTACATTAGTAGTGTCAGAAGTGGAGAATAACAACATTTATTGTTATAAGTTCCATGGCTGCAAAATGAAAGAAGGCTACTTTCTTTCACTTTCCCTTTGGCACTAATTTACTAACAAAGTAGGTCATAAATTTCTCAGATTCCTGAGGAAAACAGAAAGATATAAGGAAACAGGAAGTGACCATAAGGCAGTATCCTGTGTGGAAGTACTTGGAATAATGCTGAAGGGAGGTCACTGTCTAAATATCATTGCTTTTGTTGATGCATATTTAATCTTTCTAAAATATTATAAAGATACTTTTCAATAAAATCATGTAAAAACACATACACAGATACAAACACTCAGAGAGACAGAGACACAAAAGTTAACTAAAGACCAGGTTCTTGAGTTTCATTATGTCCAGTATTGATGGGACCCAGGGAAAGGCATAGTCCAATTGGGATGTCTTTTCCAACAGCTCATTGCACTTAGAATATACAGTCAAATTTTATGATCTTCATTAGATCTTTTGAAGTTAAAAGGTTTTGCTTATGCTAAAACATGGTTCTTTTCATTAGCTTTACTTCTTTGGAGCGTAGATCTCTCTGAAGTATTTATTGTGGGCTTTAAATCTTTCAATGGAAAAACATATTTATTTAATTTTCATTGGAAAAGCATTTTTCTTTCAATGTAACAGTTGTTCACTGAGGAGGTTTGCTGTACTGCATGACAAAGACATGGGAAGCTGGAGGGAGCACTAAGTGTGACATGGAAACAGTTACCAGGACAAAACACCCATCCTCCTGAGGTCACTGAAGGAGCAGAGAGGCATGTCATATCTGCTTGTGACAATCATTGACTGATAAGAACTCCCAAATAATTTCACAGAGCCAATTTTGACAGAAAGTAACTGACCATGGAGTATATTAAAGGTTAATGTCATTCATCAACAAATCTGGGCCAGAGGGTACCCAGATAATTCCCCAAAGATTATCCAAGTTGGTTCTGTGACAGAGTTTTTTAGAAAAGATCCATATTTAAACCGGCAGATTGCCCTCTTCAATTTTGGTGGACCTCATCAAAGTAATTAAGGACTTGAATAACACCAAACCCTGGTTCTCCAACGAGTAAGAAAAGGGAGGAATGTTTTTCTGTTTCCTGTTTGATGGCCATCCTGATTATATTTCTGTCAACTAGAGTTGCCTAGGATGAAGAAACCTGGTTGAGGAAATGCCTCCATCAGAGTGGCCAGTGACCATGGCTGCTGGGCATCTTCTTGACTGATGAGTGATATGGCAGCATCTAGCTCACTGAACCACTCCTGGGCTGCTGGTCCTGTATGGTGTGCTGTAAGAAAGCAGGCTGAGCAAGCAAGTAAGCTGCACTCTTCTGTGGCTTCTGCTTCAGTTCCTGCCTCCAGGGCCCTGCCTTGAGGGTTCCGGCCCTGATTTCCCTCACTGATAGACAAATGTAAGTCGAATTAAACCCTTTCCAGCCTTAGATGTCCTTGTTCTTGTTGTTTATTTCAGCAATAGAAGCCTAGACAATACAATGGCTTTCAAAACAGAACATGAGGGGTGCACACATTTGTTTGTTTCTATTGGTTCTATTTCTCTGGGTTATGTTGAAGTTCTATGTATCCATGGACTCATCTACCTGATAAATTAAAAACTATTTCATTGGTTTTACTTTAAATCAAAGGAATACATAAAATCTGTGACTGCTACCCCCAGGATATTCTAGGAGAGCAGAGAAGCCAGTTATAGCAACTATGAAACCTTTTCACTCAAGGTGAGTCCAGAGGAGTGGACTCAGAGAGGTGATGGTTGGAAATTTCACAAAAGATTCTCTTTTAAATGATGACTGAAGTCAAAGTGCCTAGACAGAAGACACATTCCATCAAAAGAAACCAAGATGGCAAATATGAAGAGGACACTGGGTCCCTGAAAGAATCCTTCACTCACTTCAGAATCATGCCACTGTGATGAGCTGGCCTCACCCCATGTCATCATACCATGAGGTATGAAGGACTGTCAGCTTGGTCCAATGGATAAAGCACCCTTAGGGTTAAGGTAAAAACATATGAGTGATGTAGGAAAGATCAATGCTTTTGTGTTTCCATTTTGAAAGATGAGTGTTTTGAGGAAGGCACATGAGAAAGGCCCACACCACTTTGATTCCAACACAAGGCATCTTTCAGCCAGTGGGTGAAGCCAACATTCTGCTATTGGGAGAGATGAACTATCCAGATGTGAGTATTCATTCCCAAGGAGCTGTTAGGTTCTAGAAGATTCCAGCATGATGGGCTTTTCATGATTCTGATGCAGAGAGTTCAGGGCACAACATGTGAAATAGTGTCTTGGAGTAAGATCCATGACTCTGTCACTTGTGTTGCCTCCTTGTATTTCCACTGTAGCTATTTTACCTTGCCCTGACAAGGGTGCATTGGATCTTATATGTGAAGAGGTCTCATACCACGCTATTGTTGTAAATCTGTCTCTAATAAACAGCTGATATCTATGCCCAGGTTTATAGTGAGTGCTCTATAACCGTTGGCAAGGAAGAGGGAGGAGCACTGAAGACTGAGTGTAAAGATGGCTGGACTAGAATGAGCTCTATCATGGATTGTGTGTTTGTGCATGTGTGTGCATGTGTGTGCATGTGTGTGCATGTGTGTGCATATGGTCAGATAAAGTCTATAGTTGGTGTTTCCTTCACTTTTCTCCTTCCATTTTGAGGCAGGGTCTCTCACTGATCCTGGAGCTCACTGATTAGCTAGATTGCTTGGCTTTAGAAACCTTCTTGTCTCTAGGTCCCACCACCTCAAGTCACCAGGTGCCAGTTGTAAGATCCGAACTCAGGTCCTCATGCTTGTACAGCAAGAATTTCACTGACTGATACTCCCCCCCCCCACCAGACACTCTGGCACAGATCTGTGGTGTGGATGGGGCAAGACTTCTTGCTTCTTTTAAGCCGAGCTATCCCTTGCTTCTTAGAGATAGAAATAAGAACATCTAGGCCAGTGGCCTGACTCTATGTTAAGAAAAATTTAAGAGAAATGTAATAGTGTCAAAACTGTGCATATGGTTGTATTTAACTGAATATGTGATTAGCTTGAGTCCACAAGGTTGCTCTACTTACTGATTTAGGACTCACTTATGTGGTGACTGTCCAAGGTCTGATATTGGTACATAAAGTCGGCCTCTGAGATGCACAAATGCCTCAATACAGAGAGATTTCATGCTATGCTGAAATAGGCCTGCTGCTTGCTTTACTTGTCAAATCCTATAATTTTCCTCCATCTCAGCTTCCAGAAGGAAAAAAAAATCAAACCAAAAATGGCAAATAGGAAGATGGCATAAAATGTCAATTGTCATTCAAACAGAAGCTCTTATTGGCATTGAGTCTTCCCTAAAGGGAGAAGGCAACGGAGGATGGACAAGCCAATTCTTTTTTAATTCTCCCACAAAGCCTTCCATTTTGCTGAACAAATCAAGCATTCAATTCCTGCTCAGCGCGTGGAGTTTGTAATCCGATGCCATTTCTTAAGGACCAGGGGCTTTGATCCTCTTCAAATATTTTCACAAATTCAAGATTCAAGTGTGACACTGCATTTGGATGGGAAATTGAAAGATTTTTTTCATAGGTTTACATCCCAGGATCAAAAGGGGCAATGGGAGGAGCCACCTTTACAATGGCTTCAGTGGTACCATTTCTTGTACTGGGTTAGCCATTTCCTATAAGGCAAAAATGAATGCTGGAGCCAAACATACTTCCTAGGATTTGTAACCACACTGGAGGAACCAAGCTAAGTGCAACATGAGAAGTAGTTAAAGTTTAAGCTCCTGCACATCCACAACCGTGCAGCCTCTCCTCTGTCATGCCATTTGCATATAAATCATTGTTATATTTTTTTGGCTATTAATTGGCTTGAAGTAATTATACCTCAGTGAGCTGTTTTCTTCCTCACTGTAGTTTAAAGTTCCAGCCACTTTTCTTTCAGTTATTACCAGAAGAAAACAAGATTTAAGTTTGCTAGAAAAAAAATACCAGACAAATACTCTGAAATAATTATCCCCCCCCCCCCCCATGCAACACACCAACGGAGAAACACCTGGTCATAGGGCACAGTGTACTTTCTGTATTGCTATAGAATTACCATGCAAAGAAGGGTTAAATCTTCAAAGGGCAGACTGTAATTGCACAAGACATACACCATCTCAAGTAGAATTAAAAAGAAGCCCTGTGATCCAGGCCACACCGTTAAT
Source organism: Acomys minous (assembly GCF_964271855.1). Lineage (NCBI taxonomy): Eukaryota > Metazoa > Chordata > Mammalia > Rodentia > Muridae > Acomys > Acomys minous. Next base: position 10,837,154 of record NC_140497.1, read on the forward strand.
TTCACTGAAGAAGCAAGTCTCAGAAGTTCTTCTAATGTGTTTCATATCCTTAGATATTTTCACAAAATCTAACCGGCTGTGCTAGACCACATAGATATAAGCCTTTAAGGCAAACCACCCCAGTTTAGAACTACTGTCATTCATGTCTTCTCTACATTGTATAGTTAAATATTCACAATATATTACATTTACTCACGTTTCATCTATAGTGCTGTCTCAATCTGGTTGCTCCTTGTAAAAGGATCTGTGATGTGCTGCAGAGACAGAAAAATCAGGTTCTATCCCTTTCTACCTGGCTGGCTTAGGTCAGAGCCTGGTCTATCTGAGGATCAGTGACCTTACACATAAATTAAAGATAATTAAGAAAGAAAGATGTGCAACTTGGGGCTAAACATAGGGCGCATGATGGATATGGATTCTCCTTTTACTTAGAACTTAAAAAGGACAAAAAAAGAAGAACAACTGAGCAATGAAGAAAAATACAACATGCAAACGAGTTTCACTTCAGTTTATTTCCACAGTTGTATACCCTCCACCTGTCCCCATTTCACTCTCTCAGAATTATAGATTGAAACTCAAGATTGTAAGCACACGAGTGTTTAAACTCTCTCTAGGGTGGTTTAAGCACCTGCCTCCCACAGGGCCACTCAAATTCTGGAGGTTGCCTGTAGCAAGGCTCTCAGTGCTGCCTAATTGTCAAAGGTGGCCTCATTAGTGGAAATGATGGGGGAGGAGACAATATATTCATGTTTCCCATTTAGAAGCATAATTTACACCGACCAGAAAAGCCTCAAGACAGAGTTAACTTCATCTTGCTGACTGTTCACGGCACAGGAACAAAGAACAACCAGGACACGTGAGTGTCCAATGTCTGCTGTTGATTGGCGTGCCATGCATCACACTCGCCTCTCCATACAAGTGCAAAGTTTGTTTGGGGTTTTGTTGTTTCTTTTCTCCACCAGAGCAAACATTTTCAATCAGGCATTTGTAGGGCTGGTGGGTTGACCAGATGTCTGAGCATTATCACTCTTACAATGATACCCAAAGACTGGATGTGGCTATTCAATGAATTATGTCTTTTTGCCACAATATAGTTAAGATTTTATTCATTTTACTGAATATGCTTGGAAAATGGAGCATCTGCATATTAGCTTTCCAAGAGCTCAGTTATAATATGGCATTTTAATGTCTCATTTTAGATCTGTGTATTTTTCTTTTCTTTTTGTAAATCTTTACAACAAGAACAAAAAAGTTATGGAAATGTGTTAGATGTTGTGGTAATTTTAATCTAGACTTGGAATAATCAATCTTTACTCTTTTATCTAACACTATTTAAAACTTCTTGTTGGTGTTCAGTCTTAAACAAAGCATTACAGTTTGGCTATGTCCCTTGGGATTACCCTCTGGGAAGTTAACCCTTCAACTCATATTAATGATATTTTTATCTGAAAGACTCAGAGTGGTGACTGTGAACTCTCCACAGAGTTCAAGGGAGAACAGAGCTGGGTCACATGAGGCCCTCTGCCATGACATAATGTGGCTTGGACCCTCAAGGGACAAGACAGTTGTGATGTTCATGGCATGTCTGAGAACATCTAAGCCTCTAGAACTCCAAGAGGCACATTCTTTTTATTTCTGAATAACCAAATCACAAATATTTTCTAACAGCCTTAGAAAAACAGATGAATTCAACCCCAGTGGAGTGTCATAATGGAGGTTGAGAATCTGTTCAGGCGTAATCAGTGTATATGTCCCACTCTCAGAGATCTAATGTTAAATTAGGAAACCTGCTTATTCTATAATCCCATAGACTGTGCTGTGCAGGCCAAGTGATGGAGACACAGAAGACAAGACTGAAGACACAGACACCATAAAACTATGATGGAAAGAGACATATAAGCTGAGATATGAACCTTAAAGTGACAGGAAAAGATGAGTGTTTGAGGGGAATGAAGAAGACAGCTAGGGCTCACATGAATGTGGCATTTGTAGAATTTAGGATGCCTTTTCTCTTCCTCAAGAGAGGAATATTCAACATTAATAGGGAAGTGCCTGTGAGGAAAAAGCACAAATCATTTTCATAAATGAAATCCTTCCTCATTTGTTTTATTATAGGAAATTTATCTCAAGATGTTGATGATATCATGGTATAGTTTATTAATAAAAGATTTATTTAGAAAGAAAAATGTGTATATATACATTTATAGTCTCTTTGTCTTTGTGTCTGTCTCTGTACTCCTGTGTTTATCTGTCTCTGTCTGCATATATGTATCTATGTCTATTATCTATCTATCTATCTATCTATCTATCTATCTATCTATCCATCATCTATTTACCTATTTATCAGTCAATCTGTCTCCCTCTCTTTCTTCTTCTTTTTTCTATCCTTTCCTACCTCTGTCTTTGAGACATAATCTGACTGTATAACCAAGGCTGGTCTGAGGCTCACTATTTTCTCCTTCATTCTCTCAAAGGATAGATCCCAGAAGTGTTTTATTCACTTTTCATTTCTCTTGGCTGAAATTGCCTCAAAAGAGAATATGGACCAGGGTGGGGTAAATGCTTCTATGGGTAAAGGGCTTCTTCCCACAGAAGGATGCAGGTGTGAGTTTGATCCCCATCACGGGCAGAAAGAACTGGGTGTGGTGGCATATGGTTGTCAACTAGCACTGTGGAAGCAGAAACAGGTTAAACCCTGGGACTCATGGCTTCCCACCAACCTTGTTAAAAAACAAAGGCCAAGAAGAGACTCTATTTCAAATATCTATATGGATTACAGCCCAATAAGAGCACTTAGGGTTTTCTTCTACCCTCTACATGCTTGCATGCATGCACATGCACAGATCCATGTACCTCTACACACAGGATCTTGTACTGCCATCCCATACATGCCAGAAACAAAAGAGGATACTGAGTATTTTGGGTAAAGACATACTTTGATTTAAAAGTATCATCCCTCAATGCAGTTGGATATGATATTAAATCATGTATGGCCTGTGATATCTTATATGTTAGGTATTTACTTGAACTTCTAAAAGAAGTGCTAAGTGATTTTGATAAATCCCATTACGCAAAAGCTGTAAAACTGTATTTTAGCTTTGTTATGCTCTGCATATCTTTGAAACATGATCATCTAATTCAGTGTTTGTTGTATGTCCAAACATTCTTAAAGATGCAGTTTAGCTCTGGAGATAAGCACATTGGCACAGCTACCTTTCTCTCTTTTCAAGGATAACGAAACTGAGATTAACATTTAAGGAAGTAGCTGAATGGATGTATGGCAAGGACAGAGAGGAACACATGCAACCTTCATGGGAGACCTATGCGTAGTGCAAACAGCTCTCATGATTGCATCTGGAGCTCAGACCTCAGCGCACCACTGAGTCTCTGCCCACAAAACCACAGGTAGTCAGTTCACCTCAGTCACTTGGCCAATGTGACCAATATGAGGGGAAATACTTGCTATGTCAGATGCCTCTCTGCATGAATGTAAGAGTCCTTCCCAGAAGCAGACTAGAAGTCATAGACACCTAATGATCTCAACAGCCACTAACATCACTACCCTGCCAGACAATTAGCCCGGGCCTTTTGACTCCTAAAACACTCATGCCATGTACCCTACACTCAAGTCTCTATGTTTTGGAAACTCTTCTTTGGGCAGTTTTCTGGTCTAACCCTCAATGGTGCAGGTACCACCACCTCTACCAGAGTGGAAGGTTTTATTGGATCCAAGACACTCTTCTCAGAAAGGCAAGTAGGAAAAAAAAACACAAATAAAAGGGGGTAGGGGACCAACCATTGTTTTCTGTTACACCTCAGGCTACCTACAAGTACATTCAGAAATCTTCATTTCATATTATTTTCAAGACAACAGTAACTTTTTTCTTAAAAAGTACTAAGAGGTAGTGTATTATTTTCAGCTTGTTCTTAGTTTTTTGTCTGTTTTTTAATTTAAATTTATTTTTTAAATTTTTTTCACTTTACGTGTCAACCATAGCCATCCCTTGTCTTTTCCCAGTCCCACCTTCCCTCTCTCATCCCCCCTCTCCCTCCCATAGTCCTCAGAGAAGGGGAGATCTTCTCCCTTACCAACTGATCCCAGCCTATCAACTCTCATCAGGATTGCCTACATCTTCTTAGGGAAGCAGTCGAAGTGTAGGCAACTGATTTCATTTTGATTCTCAAAGGCAAGCATTCAATTCTAGCTTATCTTAGATTCTCCAAACCCAACCATTGCACTACTTGGTAGGAAAAATTAGTCTGCCCTTTGATGGGTGGGATGCTCTGAATGATGAATGTCCTAGAGGTTCCTGTACTTGGTCCCCAGTTGGGGTTGTTGCTTTGGGAATTCATGGTCCCTCTAGGAGGTGGATCCTTGCTGGAGGCATATTGCCTTGGAGGCTGGCTTTGGGGTTTATAACCTCCAAATCTCTCTCTCCCTCCTGAACCTGGTTGAAAGGTTGAGATGTGTGCTGTCAGCTTCCTCTACCTACTGCCTGATGCCACGCCCCACCCACAATTCTGGACTCTCACCCAGGAGCTGTAAGTAAACAATGAATTCTTTCTTCTATAGCAGTGGTTCCCAACATTCCTTATGGTGCAATGGCCTCTTCATAGTTTCTCATGGTGTATGGTGATCGCTAGCCAAAGCATTATTTTTGTTCCTACTATATTTCATAACTGTAATTTTACTGCCATTATGAATGATAATGTAAATATCTGCATTTTATGATGGTCTTAGGCACTCCCTGTGCAAACATTTGACTCCCAAGAGCTCTCAAGCCACAGGTTAAGTAAGAACAGCTGTCCTATAAATTGTTTTTTGGTCATGATATTTTATTAAAACACCAGAAAGGTAATGGATACCCCAAGATAAAGGACATGATTGTCATACAAATATGAACCAAATCACATATTTATGCAACGTACCCTGCAAAATGATTCAGTGTGGGCTGAGGATACCACTTGTCAGTACAGGGCTTATCCAACACTGTCTATGCACTAGGTTTCATCCCCAGAATCATAAAACAAAAATGTTCCTGTGGAAGACGAATCATGTATGCTGCTTTGAAGTCTGTGTAGACCACTTTTCTGATTTCACATTTGTATGAAAGACTGTTTTCACCGTGATTTTAAAATTGCTGCAAAAACTTTTTTAAAAATTAAATAACTAGTACATGAAGTGCAATAGAAGATTACAAAATGAGAAATAAAAAAAAACCTGCTAATGGCATGCAGTAAGCAAATTTCTATTCCTAAGGAGAGCTTGGTGGCATCAACAGCAGTTTCTCCTCCCACCTATTGTTTGTAGCCATCATGGAACTTAAGTTTTATCTAAACTATAAAGTAGTTGATTAGATGTTTTCCTTTCCATTCATAACTGTAATCTGCTCATTAATACTTCATAGGCTAAAAGTCATTATAACTTTAGCAAGATGTGTGGTATGATGGTGGTTTTTTTCATGAATTATTATCCAAGGTATTAAGAATTTGAATGCATTTTCAAATGCAGCATTTTACAATCAGTGTGTTATAAATAAAATTTCAGTGGATATCAAACCCTCTTAGAATTGCGTTAGAATAGCAAACCAGCAGAGGCAACACTACTAAAGTTTAAAGTAATTATGTCAAAACAGATGCATCCCCGACCTTGGACATGTTATTGATAATTTGTTTCTTATTTACGGATCAATTTGTCTGCCTGCTGCAAGAGCAATAACAAAGTCCATATTGATGACTCCTCTTCCTAGGAGTTTAGATGGTATTTATTGTAGCATGAAATATTTAAACAGAGGAGCATAAAGCCTAAGCATCTAAGGGTTGTAAAATTCTTGAATATGTTATAGTAAATCAATAGCTGGCATCAGAAGGGTAAACAAACACATTAATGTCTCCTGTATACAAAATTACATACACAGGACACGCCCGAGTGACTCCATGTGACTCTCCCTTTGGGTGGAGACTTTGCAGTGACAGATGGTTTTTAAAATGCAATAGTGGAACACAGATATCTTTCTTCACAGTAAAGGTAAATGCTCTCTTGCTATAACTGCTTGTTTAGTGAAAGACACTGGGACAGGGAACAAGGGGGAACAGGAAGGAGGGGATAAGAAAGAAGGGTGAAGTAAGGCTCGTATGGATTTTTTGGCAGAAGTAACTTATGCTTCTCAAGGACTGGAGCTGCTGGCTTGCTATGATGATCTTGTTATTAGAGGCATATTGTAATATTTTAGGAAAATTCAATGACAGAAAACTGACAACTGACATTCCTAATAATTTGCCTTCAGTAGGCAACTTATTAATTTATGATAATCTATAAGAGTTTACTAAATCTTAAATTCCTCTATCAGATTTAAGTCACTAAGTCTATCTTGTTTTTCTCATTGAAAAGCAATGTAAAGGAAATTAATGCAGAGTAATAGAGCCAAGGCCATGATCTGCAATAGGTTGACATACAACCAATTATGTGAGAGACTATGATGCATTCAGAGATGAACAAATGCATAAAAGAAGTAAAGCAATGAAAAGGATGGCTGAGAATGGAGCCCTGATGAGCAGAAAGAGTATGGGGAGATAATTTTACTCTTCTACAGTTATCCACCTTGACATATGATTGGAAAATTATGGCACTAGTAAAAATCCATTCAGAGTCCCAGGAAGTATAGGATTTTTCTCAAATGTTTTTGTATGTCTGCCTTGGAAGGAAGTGGTAGGTACACATTTTCCAGTGAACACTAGCAACAAAAACACCACACAGAGGAAGTTCATTTTTTACCTTAGGAGCCACAAGCAACTGAGTGATGGTTGCGTCTCTTCCTCAGTCTTGTCCTTTTTTGACACCCAGCATAAACACATAAATATGTCACCAAAATAGAAAATCATCCATGGAAGCCAAGGTGTACACGTGCACGCGCGTGCGCACACACACACACACACACACACACACACACACACACACACACAAACTTTTATTTCTCACCTTATATATGTTGAAAAAGAACTTTCTGAACATTACAAAGCTTGACAGCAGTATCTATTTGCCTCAGTCCATATTCTTAGCTTCTGCTGGCTTTCTTCACTCTCACTAGCACAGGGGGTTCAAAAGGTGTGGTTCACACTCTTTGAATGCACACCAGGGCAGCTAGTCACCCTCCTCATCTGCCCTGGGATGTGTGTCTGTGTCTTCAAACTCCTCCTATCCCTCATGTGCTGGCTCCTCTCCCCAGCCATCATGAGAAGGGAACTTCCTGCTGGCTTCATCCTTCCACTGTCCCTGTCAGGATGGCTCCTAGGAGCTCTCTGGGCTTTTTAGGCCAGGGCCTCCACAACTGCTCTCCTCACACACCACACATCCTCTCGTTCCATTCCCCTTCTCTCCTGCTCTGACTGACTGGACATAGCTGTCATGGGACAGACAGCCTCCCTGGCCACACATGCCCTTGATTTATTGGACTTGTTAATTTTTCTCAACAACTCTGGTGTTGTGCTATGAAAAGCAGGTATGTGGTATCAATTTCCCAAAATCACACTATTTTCTGTTTACTCTGGCATAGGAGGATTTTATGGTCTCAACCATTTCAAAGAAAATTTGAAGTTTTAAATTTTGAACTGCAAGCAAAGCGGGGGGTAGGGGGTGCGGGGGGCAGAACCCACAGTTTTTCTTTCCCTAATTCCTTAGTGTAAACACTGGTTCAACTTCAAACACCGAATATTCAGTACTAAACAAACTAAATACCTGGACAATTTTCCAAAAGATTTGGAGTAAATATCAATAACTAATTAACGAATAGCTCATTAATTATTCGGGTAGCCACTTGCACGCCAGACTGTAGCTTTACTATATTTGAGTAGCTTAAAGCAATATACACCAGGGGACCTTTAGCACATTGAACTATCACAGAATTTTCTGGTTGAGTTAGTAAAATTCCTAGAACATAAATCTATGGATCATGCCCTGAGATTTGAAGCACACTGTCTACTGTACAAAGGCCACGTGTCTGATGAAAGGAATACTTGCCAGTGTCTCATACTCCCTGAGATTTCCTGAAAGGAAGGGTTCACATAAAATGGGGTCAATCTTGCTTTGGATTATACTCCTGCTCCAGAGAATCTGTATAGCATCTAACTAACGAAAACAAGGATCACATTGAAACCAATGGTTTGTTGTTGTTGTTGTTGTTCTGTTTTTGTTTTTGTTTTTGTTTTGTTGTGTGCTTCAGTCCAGAGCCATCTCCTGGTGCATCTCTCCATTTTGAACCCACGATCATGAAATCAATTCAATGTCTTTATACTGCATTTGTCTTTGAAGTAAAGCACTCTTACTAGAACCACTTTACCTAAGCCAGTGCCTTTAAAGTTCTGTGCCATCCAATCACCAAGTATGCCTCAGTGGTTGCAAATTGGAAAAGTTTCACATTCTTTGAGAAATTGGCTAAACATGCAGATTGCATGTAACTTCAACTTTATCTGTTGTACTTTATCTTTTTTTTTTACAAAAACTTTTTTTTTTTTTTACAAAAACTGAGTACAGAGGAGATTTTCTAAGTCGTTTTTAAAAGTAGGGCTTGTAAACCTCTTCCCAGGAGAAGATGCCGCCTATGATGTTATGCTCTGTAAGCGTTCCCAGGACTCCAGCTGAAGGCAAGTCCTGGGTGAAACTGAATATTTGGAAAACTGGCTTTGTAAGTGGGGAACTGTCAGCCAGTCTCACAAATGTGTGTCTATTTTACAAACCATTTCCTTCAAGCCATTTTTATGTACTTCTGGACTTTAGGTGATAATTTTTCTGTGGGAGTATTTGCAGATTAGAAAAACACTAAGTTACTTTTTAAAACCAAAAATTTTTATCTACAGAAAACCTTCTGCCAACATGCTTAATGCACCCTTTGGAAAAAGAGGGATGCAGTTGATTTTAAACTTGTTTTCAGAAAGGTTGCCGGCTATGTGCCTTCTGTCTTAAAGCTGCAGTGGAAGCTTGCATTTTGTGCAACTGCATGCAGTAAAAGACTTTGATAAAATAGCATCTCAGTGAGAAAGAAGCTTTAGGGACATTTAGACCTTGTTTTTAAAGAATATATTGGATGATTTGGTTAAAAGACCTTCTGTTTGTCCGTTTCCCCCGAAATCTCTCTTCTTATCTTTCCTTGTCTACTTCCTAGGCTTTAACTACCGTTGTATATTTAACTCATTATACGATGCAAAGCAAGAGTGTTCTAGAACCACAGTCAAATCCAGAGACTTAGTATCCAAAGTATATTACACAACATTTAGAAGCTACGCTTTCTACCATGATCCTGATACTTCCACCTCCCAAGTAACTTTCACATTAGTCTCTTCCTATGGGGCAGTGGATGGCATCTTAGAGCTTGTGAATACAATAGAGTCATTAGACTTGTGGATTTGCAGAATCTATTTTTCTCAAACATGAAATAACGAATTGGATCTGGAAATAGCCGGTAGACACGCATTGCTATTGTCTCCGGAGAAAGACAGAGAGAATGCAAATGCTGGGGGGTGGGGGGTGTGATTCAGTGGGTTGAGGCCTTCATGCCTGAAAATCTGAATTCCATTGGTAGAAACTACATGGTGAACTAAGAGAACAGACACATATAAGCTGACTTCTGGCTGGACATGCATGTGGTAGCATGTACCTGAACATACACACACACACACACACACACGAGAGAGAGAGAGAGAGAGAGAGAGAGAGAGAGAGAGAGAGAGAGAGAGAAAGGAATATAACGGCACTACCACTTAGCTGTTCGTATGATGCCACCTTGCATTTCCCACCATGTGATCAAAACACTAATAGACAAAGTTCAAGTCAACATTTGTCATCAGGGACCTAAGTGACCTCTCCCATCCCATGGGAAACTGAGGGCATTTGAGTGGTAAGGTCAGAGGCCAACTGTTTCCTTCTGATTCCTGCCCTGTTGCCGACCTATTGTGGCCTCTGGTGATATCGTCTTTCAAAATATTTGTCATGTAACAAAGCAAGTTTCAGGTTAAGATCTAGATGTGGTCACGTTCATCTCCGTTCCGTCTAAATATAAGACAGGAGATTTTTCACCCAGTCAGGCATGGAAGAGTGAAAACAACATCTGGGGAATCTCTCGATGGGAAGTAAACCAAATGGAGAGAGGCAGCGCAAAGGATAGAGTTGTATTTCACTAATGGGTACATGCTGTCTGTCAACCAGATGGTTTCTGCAACTGCATCAGTGATTGTCACTGCATCCCCTCAGATCTTCATATCAGCATCTCCCACTCCAGATGTGCTACTCAGAAGTTTCCCAGGGGACATGCGGGAAGGTGCTCTTCACCAGGGAATGTCACATTCAGGTCCTTCCAAATGCCCAGATGCCACTGGAGAGACAAAGGTGGCAACCACTTCCCTATTGGGTGGGTGATCAGGTGGGGGCCTGGATCCTTCCAGAATGAAAAATCGCATCGAATAAAATTTGGTGGGGCATTAATGGAGGTAAATGTTTTCCCACACATGCGATGGAAAAGACACTTCAAATGGCAAATAAAATACCAGACTCTAAAACTGGCAATGGGTAGTGGTTGATCAGTGCTAGGATGACATATGAATTGGGAAAAACAACATCAACAACAACAACAAACAGTAGGCCACTGCATCTCTGCTGTAACGATAGTTATGTCTGAAACTTCCTCAGTGGGGGGCTATAGTTCAGGACATTGCTCACCAGAGGAATAAGGAAGGGAGTCAGGATGCCAGCAGCTGAAACAGGGCCAGCTACTGATAGATTCCCAGCAATGTGGGTTTGCCTAATAGCCAACACCTTCTGTCTATCAGACCAAGAGGCGGAGTTTAGGTTCCATGCTGTAGTTTCTGATGGTTTTAATTTTGTTTTTTTCCTGAAGGCAGTAAGTGAAGTTTCCAGTCACAAGAGCATCTTTTTCAGATTTTTGGTTCAAGAGTATTACCATGCCAGTGATGTTCTGTGGACCAGTCATGGTGACTGCAAGCCACACTGACCCTCTGTGGTTTTGCCATCATTTCTTTAGAGTTTGGATCAAGCTTCTCTGTGAATCTCATTCATTTTCTTCTTCTGTCATCTCAGAATTGAACTTCATCATTATTGCAAAATGTTCCACAGAAAACACAGTTACTACATTACCATGGCACCTAGGTCATGCCACACAGTGTGACCATATTACCATGGCACCTAGGTCATGCCACACAGTGTGACTACATTACCCTGGCACCTATGTCATGCCACACAGTGTGACTACATTACCCTGGCACCTATATCATGCCACACAGTGTGACTACATTACCCTGGCACCTAGGTCATGCCACATAGTGTGACCTAGAATACAAATCTACCATGGTCACCCCTTTGATGGAGTTAGATGCAGGTACAGAACCCCAAGTCATACCCATTGCTGTAGCCTCTACTGTCAATTTTCCTGAAAAACAGTGACACAGACCTCTGTCTGAACCGTGATAGACTTTAGACATGCCTTTTCTGGAAAACTTATAGGCAACAAAAGCATTAGTTGTACCTATATAAATGTTAAAATCTGTCCTGGGTTTGCACCTAGCATCTGCTGCGTACCACATATTGCAGTAGGTCCTCTGATGAAGGCTTAGGCAGTGCAGAAGCAATCTCTGCCTTCCTACAGTTGAAGGTATAGTGCAACCGGCATCTCAGGTGCAAACTCCAGACATCTAGAAAATCACAGTGTCACAGGTACAGGTCACCATGGCTAGGCATGGGCCTAGGAAAAGACTTTTAAGCAAAGATACTTTTTGGTCACCTGACTCAACATGACTCAAGGAAGAATGGATAGAGAAAAGTAACATAAATAATAAATGAATCACCTTCCCAGGCCGAGTAAGACAAACATCATTGTTTTAGTTGCTATTTATTCATTTATATTTGCCAATTAGTTTGAATGTTTGGATTCAGACACTTGAAAGTGAGGAAATGCATCTTCTAGCAAGTTCCATAGCTGTCACCCAATATCTTTCATAATGAATGGATAGATGACTAAAGAACCACAGGGGATTCATGAGCAGCATCAAACAAAGCTCCTGGGTAGAAAGGATGGCATTCTAAAATGTTTCTAGCAATGGAAAACCAGAAGAGTCGGTGGTCCATAGATATTTCACTCTCTGAGCTGTCTGCCATCCACAGACATCTGACCCCCTGAACTGTGCAGCATCCCCAGACACCTGGCCCCTGAACCGTCAGCATCCACAGACACCAGGCCCCCGGAACCATCAACATCCACAGACACCTGACCCCTGAACTGTCAGCATCCACAGACACCTGACCCTTGAACTGTGCAGCATCCCCAGACACCTGGCCCCCTGAACCATCAACATCCACAGACACCTGGCCCCCTGAACCATCAGTATCCACAGACATCTGGCCCCCTGGACTGCTTTGCATCCATAGTTACTCAATCCCCTAAAGAACTGACATCTAATTCCTGAATTGCATCCAGCGGATCCTTCTGCTGGGGTTTCAAGTCTGTTTCCTCCTATATTCAGCACACCGCTGTGTATGATAGGATTGGAAGTTTTTGATGAAATGAATGAACTAAATGGAAATAATTCTTTCTTTTTGAACTATTTAAAGAAAGGATTACTTTATTAGAGTCTGAACAGGAACATTGGCTATGTCTATACTTACATGTGCATATGTGCAGGCATGTCTATCTGTGCACACATGCATATAAAGTTACATATATGGAGAGTCCCCCATATGAATCCTCTTATGCCTATGCCTGATACCTTTTAAATAATCAGGATGATCTAAATGTATACATATTTTATAGACATATTAAAATATTAGCTTTAAAGGAAAGCTACAATCAGTATGATTAAATACTATTTTTGATGGATTCTCTTTTCAAAGTTATTATACAAGGCCCTTTATCTATTTTTTTTCCTTTTTCTTTTTGGACCCATTTGTAATAAACAGCCTTGAGCAAGCTTCACATGAGGCACAGGGCACAGGACCCACTCTGTCAGCACTAGTGAGAAAGCCCAGCATGATTCCGTCTCAGTTTCCACGATCTCTTCCAAGCTGGCTCCGAGAGAGCTGAGCGGCCAGCTAAGCAGCAACAATGCCTCTATTCCCGACACGTGAATAGCTCTCAGTTCTCCGGGTGCCAGCGCTGGATGATGTGGAGCATTCCAAATAGCATTTCACAGGGACCCTGTGTGCACTGCACAATGGCTGGGCCAGCTGGGCCCTGTAGGTGGACCTTCTCAGGAGGTCACTTTCCTCGTGTTCCCAGGCCAGCCCTGCTCTCAGAGATGCCTCCTCTAGGCACAGATTGTAGCTTCTGCTGGGGGGATGCTTGCTGAAGCAATACAGTGTCTCAGGAAAAACCTTAGGGGCTTTTTGGATTCCCGTGTAGACAGAAGGAGTTAGGGGCAGGTGACCTTCCTGAACAGTGGCTCTCAACCTTCCTCGTGCTGCGACCCTTTAGTACAGTTCCCCACATTGTGGTAACCTCTAACCGCCAAACTATTTTTGTTGCTGCTTCACACCTGTAATTTTGCTACTGTTATGAATCATATTGTAAATATCTGTGTTTTCAAATGGTCTCTTTTGGGATGCAACTTACAGAATGAGAACAGCTGTTCTGGAGCATGGAGATTCCTCCTCAAAGAGGTCAGTCATTGTTGCTAGTCTGGTAGTGACCTCTGGGTCCATGCAGTATTAGTAATGGATCTATTAGCTGCTCAATTCTGCTTGAGTCACAATGGGTTAGAAACTTTTTGTTCCCCAAACATACTTGGTGTTCAATGTAGATTTCTTAGTGTTACGTTACATTAGTTGGCACTGGGAACCACCCCCTCCTCCCAACCCGCCCCCAACTGCACTTAACAGCTCTGTTGTTCATTCTTTAAAACTATAGTTTTCCTGTGTGTGGGTAATGTCTCATTTTTTTTTTTGCAGTACTGCAGAGTGTAGCCAAGAATGGTCAGAACCTAGGGTCCTAATCCTGCAAACTCAACCATAAGAGAAGAGAGAGGAAGCCACGTGGATCACATACAGGCCTTTGAGAGACGAACGTGTGTCGGGGGCGTGTCCCAGAGGCTTGGGCCAGGCCTTTATTTCAGTATGGGTTGTAGGTCAGCTATGTGACATCCCGTGTCTCAGTTGACCTCAGCTGTTTACAGCATCCAAGAGGAGGTCAGCTTGCTGCTCTGGGTTATGTGACAGGCTCTCTCTAGTCTTGGGAGACTCCTTTTGTTGCTTGTTTACCTGGACTTAAACAGCAGGGAGAGCTTCCCTGCCCTGGACTCCCTTTGTACACTTTGTATACTTTTTACAGGGATGTGTCCAGGCTCCCACCTGTGGAGCTCCATCAGTCAGGTTGGGTTGCACTGAGTTTTGCCTCTGGGCACCCTGGACACATGTTTTTCCAGCTGCCCCCTCTTCGGTTCCACTGGGTGCCACCCCCTTATAGTCCCTGAGAAGAGTGTGTTGCCAGCCTCTCTACACCTCCGGACAACACAACCTCAGGACTCCAGGGCAGCTGAGACTAAATCTCCAAACCGGGGGTCCTGAGATCAGACACCTAGGGAAACTGAGAAGCTGAGGCCACTGAGAAGGCAGCAGCACCGGACGCCTCAGTTGTGACGGCTGCTGACCGGGAACTCAGGGAGAGGGAGGCACATCCAACTGGAGCTAGTCTGTGAGTGTCATCACCATTGCTGAGGCAACAAGATATAAATTAGCCATTGTCCTGAGGCAGAGAGCTTTACATGGTCTCAGACTGCCAGCCAGGGACCAGTACAGGAATCTGGCCCCTTAGTAGAAGTTAGCAATTTATTTGAAGAAAGTTATTTTATTTAGCTCAGAGTTCAAGTTTGTGTAAATTGCTTACGGAATGAGTTAGTAGGCCCCCTCCCAACACCACTCTAACTGTCATGATGGTATATCCAGCCTCTGTAACTGTCAAAAATGCCACTTCCAGCCCTTAGATAGGATCATTCTCAGATTATGCTAATTTTAGGTAAAAAAAAAAAAAACTGAACTAGAAGGCATCAATCCGAGACCAGGAAAACCCACCAATCCCTAAACTCCCCCAAGCTCAGGACTTAAAAATCTCACCAGTTCTTACCCTGGAAATCTCTGCCCTAGAAAAATCCACCCTCTAAGAAATCCTATATAAAGGCTATGTCTGCTCAGTTCCCTGCTGCCTTCTCCCAGGAGCAGAGGCAGCTACTCCTGGATTCCTTCCTACATCTGTAGACCCTCCAATAAATCTTTTATGAGATTTGGTGTCTGGTATGACTCTCTCATCAGAAAAAGCCAAGAAGCAACGAAGAGAAGAAGGGAAAAAGAGAAGAAGTGGGGCACGACTGAGGCTCCCGAGCTCCTTGGCTCTTCAGCTCAGCTGAGGACACCCTCCCTTAGGAGCCGCAAAGCCTTTTGTGGAGGAGGCCTCCTCTCACAGCTGTGTGGCTCCTGGGCCACCATGTCTCAGGATGCCCTTCCGTTGGGAAACATCATCTCAGAGCTGTGTGGTTCCTGAGCTCCACAGTCCCAGGACGCCTTCCTTTCTGAGCAGCAAGGCCAACCCCTTTCAAATGGTGGTAACTAGGCAAATCATTCAGAGACAGTGGCCTCCTTCCTGCTCCTCTCTCTCTGCTGCCCTTCCTTCTGGCTGCCAGCCGTGCCCCTGTACCCATGACCGTCGTCTGTCTCTGTACTTCCAGATCTGCAAGCCATTCTGACTGGCCACCATGTGCTTTCCACCTAGAGTCTACTGGAACAGTGCCTGCTCTTGTTTTCCTTCTGGACACTAAGATTTGGAAGAGTCAGGCCAGGGCTCTCTTTATCCACAGCACTTTCTAACTGCAACTCGGCCACTGCCACTAAAGGCTGGGATTCGGGGCCAAGCATTCTGTGCTGGGCCTATAGGAGTCTGGAGCAGAACACCCCCAAGGATTCAGTAATGGAAAAAGGAGGTCAGAAGCCAGAGTCCACAGAAAACCCCACAGTCTAAGCAGATTGGAAAGGAGCCAGTTGGCTATGTCTGCCTATTCCTTCCCCTCTTAGCTCCCAAGGAATCCTTTTTCCTTGGGGGATATGTTGAAATGCGTTACCTCTAAGAATGCTTTTGCTTTAAGCCATCTGTCTCTCTGGAGCATTAGCCTCTCCAGCTGATTCAAACAACACCATGCCATCTACTGCCCCCGGCTCAAGTCCGCGGAGCGGCCCTCGGAAAAGACTAGGGGCGTTTTGATATTCCTCTGTGTAAATGCAGCTCCACGAGTGCTAATAATTAGCCTTCCTGGGGTGTGCTTGGGGGTGGAGGAGACGCGGAAGCAGCCAAGGTCCTCTGTATCCAGCCACCATGAAGAACAGCTCTTCTTTCTATGTACTCCACTTCCGGCTTAGTGATCTGTCTTGGCATTCTGCTGATTGAGCTTAGTCACATAACGACCATTTCATTGATGGGAGTAATTTTTCTGACCTACCTATGAAAACTGAAGCACACCTGAGTTTATTTTTTCTTAGAACATGAGTTCTTAGCCTACTACCTCATAATACCCAAAGTTTGGTTATTGTTCAATTTCTCATAAACTCCCTCTGCCTCAAGTCATAGATGGGCCTTTCTATCATACTCCTATCTGAGGACATGAAGCTCTTTATTTAATTTTTCATGAAAATCTGTTCTTTTGTTGTAGAACATCCTCTTCCATATATTTCAAATTGTTTTTTTATTATACCAACATTCAAATTCGGCTCTTCTTGAATAAAGGGAAGCTATCTACATTCTCTATGTTAATGACCACAACTATATTTGTCAAAAATTTAACTTACAATGAATACATGAAATCATATATGCCATATTTACATCATGCTAGCTTAAGCATTCATGGGGTGAGGTTAGACTTTAGTGTTTGGTGGCCAGGTGCATATCCCAAAAAGAGAATATGCCACTGAGTTTGCTGTTTTCATTCATTTCTAGATCTGGTCTAGCACAACCATGCATGGATTCACCCTTTCTCTTTGTAGTGCTGTCAGCCTTGTGCTGTGATAGTTGTCCCTCTAGAGAGCCCCGGAAGCTTTATATACTTTCTATTTTTGCAGCAAATACCAAGTATGTACTCCTGTCTGAAGTCCCATGAGCCTCCTCTTTGCTCGTGGTGCCTTCTAGTTGTACCTAAGCAAGGCATCCTAGGCACAGAGACATTGTTGTTTTTAACTGCCCCTATCAGAGGACTCCCACAGATGAATGCGTACTATATTCCATAATGTTTCCCCCATGTAAACACAAGGTGGATGGCCAAAGGCAAACTCTCATACCTGTGTCCTTCCCTCTGGGGGCTGCACAGTTGTCACATTTGTGTCATGAACTTTTATTATTTTTTTAAACTCTTCCTTCTGATTACCCTCACTCTGTAACAGAATTTGGTTACTAGATGTCTCAAAGCCTATTGTCTCTACTCTCATTTGTGCAGAACTGTTTCTCAATATTTAGGCTTCAGGCAATAAAATAACCCTCCTTGGCCTGTCTTTCTAAAGCATCTCCCTGTGACCCCTTGTATCCTGTCACTATGAACTCAGTTCCATGCGTCACAGTTGATGCTTTGAATCTTCTTATGTCTCCATTAAATTAGTGAACTGGCCCTTAGGTGGCTCTCAGGCAATGCTGGCTAATAAACAAATTAATGGCTACATAATGGCTATCTGCTGACATTGAAACCATTCGATTAACCTCAGGGAAAGACAGTGCCTGAGGTCAGGATGAGCTGTCGCGTTAGCACCAGGCTCATTTGTGATCTCAGTGTGGCTGCAGACATCTCTGAGCGGTCTGACCCTTCCTTAAAGACTCAACCAATGTTCTTTAACAGAATGCAGAGTCTGAGGCATGACGCCAGCAGTACAGAGAGAAAGACCAACCATTTTTTTCTCTCATTTTTTATGTTTTTCCATAGGCATACATGTTTACGTCAATGTTGACATGTTTGTGAGAAATCATGACTGAAATCTCTAAGATCCTGGTGGGGATGGAGGTTTAGGGTTCAGGAGTTTGGGTTGTGGCATATTATCAATGAACCATTACTATGGAGCCTTTTCAAATCAGTCATTTTATCAATGTTTATTGAACCAGAGACAACGAGAAAGTCCAACTTCAGCCTTCTTCCTTAATTGTCTAAAAAATATCTACATTCAAATTATTTTAGGTGGACTTTCCCAAGACTAGGAGACCTGCCCTTCCACATCTGGAACATCTCCAAGCTCCGCAGTAGGAAAAGAATGAAATTGAGACAACTAGGAGCAGACAACTAAGGGACACAGGGTTACAGCTGCCACTCTGCTCGTGGCTCCTCATTGAAGCCTAGCTTTAACCTGTGCTGAGACAGATATTTACTGAGACAAGTCTACCCTGGAGCTCAGGAAAGCCTGGCCCTGAGATGAGTCTCCTAACCACTGTGTGGGGTACCATTAGGCCTCACTGCGTTTAGCTGTCAGAACACTCCCATCTCCACAAGGGCAAATGAGAAAAGAGACAAACTGACCTCAAGGCAATCTCCCAGGCTACAAAATAACAGGACAAAGAACAGACTTGGAAGAACCTTAAAAGCACAAATCTATATGGGTGGCTGAGGAACTCCGGGGATTGGCAACAAGCAAGATTCCAGGAAGAGCCTACTGCCGAGGGGTCCATGGTACCCGGTGCGTGTGGAGAGGGAGCTCAAAGAGAGGTGCGCTGAAAGTTGCCATACCAAATGTCACCCACTCTGGGGAGACACCACCTTTCCCAGTGCTAGCGGCTGCTTTGAGGCCTTCTCTGAGGGAGCTGAGTTAGTCTTCTGGGGCCTAACTTAGGGCAAAGCAATAGAACCTCTATGGTTTATATGGGACTCTTCCCACTCTTTCTTTCCACCTACTCCCACCTGCCTTTCCTCTTGGCTTCTACTAGAGGCCAGGTTTTGATCACACCCAAGGAGAAATCATATCACATGTCTTGTTCTGTGCATCGACGATTTGACTTCTCATGGTTCCTGTGTCTGTGATAGTGTATTTCTGAGGTGCTTAAGGAATAGACTGTCCAAAATTCTTGCCAGAAAATAAAAACACTGAGATAATGAATTTGACCAGCTCAGTGAAATCCCTCAGTAATGTAAACACTGAATAAAATGTTACATTGCATGCCATTAATATCCATAACAACTTCTCAATGTTAAAAAAAAAAGTTAAAGCAGAGAGGTTAAGAGAAAGAAAACCATGCTGAAAGAAGAGACTATGAAATTGTCTAGGAAGTTGGCTTATCCTCAGGAAGAATTTGAGCCATTTCTTTGCTCAGGCAGTTCGGCAGCTGAAGAGACATTGAGAAAGGGCAAGAAAGAACTGAAGAAGTAGAGAAACTCTACAGCACATCCTCATGGGGTGTAAGAGCCTGGCCGAAAATACTGGGTTCCTAAAATCCTAGGTTCCCATACCCCTGGATTTCTATAGCACCGGGTACCCGCACCAACAAGTCCCTACCTTACTGAAAGCCAATGTGAAAGAAAGCTACCTTAAAAACTGCAGCCTTTTGGTAATGTCTCCAAGGTCTCCCTTGGGCTCCTAGCTCCTCTCCTCACATACACCTGGTACTGAACCCCAAGGAGCTGAGCTAATGGGCCCACATTCAGGGGTCCCACCCTCTTCTAACTGAACCCCTCTCCTAAGGTATGGGTCCTTTGTTTTTGTTCTCTACCGCTGCCCACAGAATCCCAGAGGCCGCCTCTTCAGCTGATTCATTTCCACTCCGGTCAGTTCCACCTTAGAGCTGTCTCTGATGGAGCCTAGACTTCTGCTACACATGTCATTCCTATGTGTCAGGCAGCTTCTCTTGCCCCACTGGGTACCAGTCCTAAGGAAAGGGGAAACCTCTCCTTTGTGATTTGGGGCATTTCTCTCTGATAAGGTTTTTTGGGGCTTGAGGATACACTAGATAGAAACTCTTGTCACCAGGACCTCTGTCCTTCTTTCTCCCGTCTTTGCTCACCACTGTCATCTACTACCCCTCTTGTGAAAGTCTCTCTGATCTCCTGGCTTTGCTCATGACTCTCCCCCACCTGTTTCCCAGCTCACTCTTGGAACTCACTGTCTCTCTTGCTTGCCTGCTGCTCCACGGGGTCTTGATTTCCCTCCCTCCCAGGATTCAGAGATGTCTTTAGGCCTCATAGTCTCACTGCTCACCCTCAGCACAGCTCAATGGCCAAAGATGGCACACTCGATTGCCAGCTCCTTAGAGACTGTAACAACTTCTGCCATTGCACAAGCAAATGATCCTGTTCTCTTATCGCTGAGCTTTCCCAGCTCCCCACTCTCAAAAACTTCTTATCTCTAAGCCTCCTTTGCTCTCCGCTTCAAAATCTCCTAAGACCATTGTTTAAGCTTACTCAGATCTCTGTGCTGCTGTTGATGGGTTATCAGTTTAGCAGCAGCAGGCCGACCTCAGCCAGCCCCTCCCCTAAAGGTTGCAGCTTCTGGTTACTTGTCATATGTGGAAAAAATCTTGCTTTTCTTAGAGGCACTAGGGTTTCTGCTGAGAAAGGCACACTCAGACAGGCCTACCTTGCTGACAGGCTTCATGCTGAGGAAGACAAACTCACAGAACAGGTGTCAGTGTGATAACAAACTCAAGCTACCCTGCTGGTGTGAAATTTACCTTTACTCCTGCTTTTACTTTTGCTGTTCCTTTACTTTAAAGAACTTGCTTTTCAGCGATTTCTCTCAGGAACCAAGCACCTATGTCTCCTGATAAATGCCTGGATGTTTCTAGATGAAAGAGAAAAGTTTAAAGTTTATGGAAGTTGTGAAGGTCTGAGGAAGTGATTTAAAGTTATAAAAATGAGACTTAAAGAGGATACATATAATACTAAGCCTCCCACGTTCTTGGATTTTGGATTAAACTATTAATCTAGGTTTGGTAGAAAAAACAACAAAGATAACAAAAAACTGGTCACTATCATCATAATCAGGAGTTCAATTTAAGTTTCTTTTGGTTGTTTTCTAAATACAGACTGAAGGGAGATTCTTGCCTAGCATAACTGCCCTCTGAGAGGCTCCATCCAACAGTGCACCGAAACAGATGCAGAGACTCAAAGCTAAACATTAGGCAGAGTGCAGGAGTCCTGTGGAGGAGTGGGGGGAATGACAGAGGGACCTGGAGGGGACATGAACTCTACAAGAAGACCAAACAAAATCCACTAACTGAGGACCATGTGGCCTCAGAGAGACTGAACAACCAATCAAAGAATGGACTTGACCTAGGCCCCTGATGCCTATGAAACTGATGGCAGCTTGGTCTTCGTGTGGATCTCCTAGCAAGCAGAGTGGGGGCTGTCCCTGACGTAGACTCTGTGGCCTACTTTTGGATCACTTTCCCCTACTTGGGCTGCCTTTACAGGCCTCAGGGAAAGAGGATGTGCTTATTCCTGATGCAACTTGACAAGCCAGGGTGAGCTGAGGGGACTCCCCTTTTCTGAGAAGAAGGGGAGGGAAGAAAGGGATAGCAGGATAGGAGGGTAGAACCAAAAGAGGAAGCAGGGGCAGAAACAGAGATGTAAAATGAACACATTAATTTTTCACTCCATCCAAACCACACACTCAGTCATGCGTCTATCACACTGGCAACTCTTCAAGCTTGGCTTTGCTTTGCCTCAAAAGTGTGAGTCTCCTCTAGCTGCATTCAGATGCTCCTTAACTGCTTTTTCTACATTGAGAAACTAAGTGCAGATTACAAACAGTGGGCATGCTAATACAGCTAAGACTTTTAAAAAAATCTCTTTTTGTAAACTTTAAAAACTTAAGTTTTTAAAAGTTAGACATTTTTCAAAAGTTTAAAAAATGTAAGACATATAACTTTCAGGGTTTTACAATTTGGATCCGTCTGACACAGGTTGAATGTAGGCCAGGATCCCTGGCTTCATAAGTCCTCCTGTCAGTCAACACCTTAAGCTTTCCTTCCTACAGCCTACCCCTGCGGGTAGGCTATTTCCCTTCCCTCATCTTGGTGCTCTTTTCCACCCATCCAGCAGCCACCATGACCATGAGATTAGGCTCCAAAGTTTCAAGTGTACACCCAAGATAAAGATTTTCCCCTAAGCAACACTCCTCCATTACTGGTGGGAATGCAAACTTGTACAACCACTTTGGAAATCAATTGTGTGCTTTCTCAGAAAACTGGGACTAGCTCTATCTCAAGACCCAGCGATACCTCTCCTGGGCATATACCCAAAAGATGCCCCACCACACAGCCAAGGCACAGCAGCCTCATTTGTAATAGCCAGAATCTGGAAACAACCTAGATATCCCTCAACTGAAGAAAGGAAAAAGAAACTATAGTACATTTACATAATGGAATATTACTCAGCCCTCCTGATGAGGCTGCCTTCTCAGGCCACAGGGGAAGAGGATGAACTCAGTCCTGATGTGACTTCATAAGCTTGGGCGGGCGGGTAGGGGGGGCTCTACTTGTCGGAGGAATAGAGGAGGTGGGAGGTGGAAGGGAGGGAGGGACTCGGAGGAGAGGAGGGGTGGGGGCTATGACTGGATGTGAAATGAATAAATAAATAAATAAATAAATTAATTTTAAAAAGTCCTTAACCTCCTTAACACTACTTTCTTCCTCTAGTCCATAACTGCTCCAGTAGATTTCCACTGAGCTGACAGACACCATCAAGGAATCAACTGTGATCCTGCAACTGCTTCAAGGTGGCCTGTGGCTCACTAGCCTGAGGTGGCCCTGCAGGCCCAGATGTTTTCAGCCATTGCCTAAATCCCCACCCTCCAACTTTACCCATATTCCAGCTTTCCTGGACCACCACGATGCTCCCCATCTTTGAAGTAGTTAGAGGAGACTACACCATCCCCATCATCATCACCCAAAGGCTGGGATATTAGGTCTCAGGCTGTGAAAATATCCAGAAATGCATTCCACCTGGACTATAGAAGAATTTCTTGTGGTTACATAAAAGCCAACATATCTCAGGAAATTGTGAAACCAGTTGCCATTTGCCAAAAGGATTCATTTCCTTTCATTCTGCCAGAAGGGGCATGTGGCTGGCTACCTGTGGTGCCTATTAGCATATATAGCTCAGGCTGGCTTCCAGGCTCCCTCCATATCACCAGTACCTGTGACACATTGTAAAGTTCATGCTACCATCCTAGTCATTCTCACTTTCTCCCCTACCCTAAACTCCCTCCAGCTTATGGGCTTCCCTGCCCCCGCTACTCATTCTTCTTCTAACTCTGATATTCTATTGTGTTCTGTTCTGTCCTGCCCCTATTCTGCATGTGTGTGTGTGTGTGTGTGTGTGTGTGTGTGTGTGTGTGTGTGTGTGTGTATCACTGCCTCTACCTCTCATCTCTTTCTCTTTCCCTGTATTATTCTCTTACTCACACTCTATTCTCTGAATCATACTCTCTCTTATTCTCTGACTCTCTCTCTCTAGCTGGGCTCTATTCTCTCTCTCTTGATATTTCAATATCTCCACTATTTTCTCCTGTTCTTCCACTTCCCATGCCCAGTCTGTTGTCCACGTCCAGTCTACAGCTTCATCTCTCTGCTCTTGACTCTTGCAGATGCTTCTGGCTGTTCCCTCTGTCAAATCTACAATAAATACCTTCCCTAATAATGGAGAAGTCACATCAGCGGTCTCTTTACTACTCTCCTTCACATACACCTATGGCACTGAAATCGGGGGTGTAGGGGAAATCTATAGCATTAAATTCACAAAGCACTGAGTTCTCCACAGAGTATGTCCCTGCAGCAATGAATTCTCACACCATTACATCGTCAGAGCACATGAACGTACAAAAGCATGCCAACATTTTCATCATCTTCCTTCTCAACATCAAGGATCATCACTGTCAATTAGAGAAGTCTTTGGTCAGAGATATCTCAAACCAATGAAAAACAGAAAGCAGGAAATAGAAAGATAGGATCCTGACTTCTAGACCACACTGAATTCTGCTGACTAGCAAGATCCAGATCCTGAAACACAGAGGAATCGTGACTAGCCAATAGAGTCATTATACCCTTGTTAAGTGTTTTTATGTGGATTGCTTTAAATCCTATTCAGTGTGTACCCTAGAGGAGCACCAGCATCCTTGCTACACTGTGGACAGAGTGTTAAGGTTTGGTACCCAGCCCATTGCTGTTTCTCAGCAAACAAGGAAACTGAGTGCTGTTCTGAGTAACCAAGAAAATATTAAAAACCAAAGAAATGCAGACAGAAGTGCAACTGCTTGAAATCTGTTGGCCTGCTATATGCTTCCCGGGATATCAGCATGACCTACCACCTTTAGTTCTTAATTGCTGAGACAAACTGCATCAACAGACACCCAGCTGGGTTGCAGCTCCTTTGTGAGGGGCATAAGAATGAAAGATAGCACACTTGCTAAGTGCCTTAGGGCTAGATGGACTCTAGCAAGTTTACAGCAGGCTGTAGGCACAGAGGGTCCATGAGGACACATTCCTTCCATCTGTTTCCATCTGTTCCACCCTCATGGTCAGAAAACTGTAGTCTAAACAAACCTGCAATCACTTATGATTCAAGTCCTAAAGAAAACTTTTCTTTAAAAAAAAATAGGACTTTGAAAATTGAAGTTAAATTAATGCAAATAAATAGAAAAGAGCCATCAGCTGGCTTTATACATGGGACATCTGGTGACACATCTGGCTTTTCTGTGCCGTGGACACTGACCTTCACAGTAAGGAGTATGTATTTCAAGGAAGTTCTGGGAGCTGGGCCTTCTGTGACATCTGGGACATGTCTGTAAGTCAGCAAATCAAATCACAACCCTAGGTTTGACCACACAAGGAGTTTCTTTCTCAGACGTTTATGTTTCTCTCTGTACATCCTGGGTACTCACTGCTCACACTGAGACTTACTGTCAGCTCATGAGACTCTGAAGTGTGGCTACCCTGACATGGAGGTGAGTGGAAAGAAAGGTGGCCCCAAGGGCACATGGCAGACTGGTTGAAAACTAACCAGGTCACAGCCACATTGTAAAGAATAATTGGTAAGTCAGCCCCCAGTACATAAGCTGTGATATAGCTACCCATCAACAGTGATCAGGAGGCTGGCCTATTAGCAGGGCCTCCACCATCTACATGGACTGACTATGAGGACAGTTGGCAGGAGTTGAGATGCACCTAGCCCAGTGCAGTGATGTGAATTCCCCCTGAGAAGTCATTTAAATTCTAAAACCCTCATCTTAATCCTTTTATTCTCATGTGTAAAGTGAGAACTATAGTCTTTTTTTTTTATCCACAGAGCAGCCTTGGAAAAGTTAGTCCATCATGCGCAACCCATAAATCATGGACCATAAATACTGTAAGACACGTATGATTGCATCCCAGCAGAAAATAATAAATTTAACTAAGACATGAGAATGTGTTATTATTATCATTATTATTATATTATTTGGTAACTCAACTTCATGATTCTCATGGAATTGTCCAAAAGTCTGACACATATGACAAAGAGCTCCTTGGGAAATTAAATGGCTTTAATTCAACTTTTTCTCTGAGGGTTAAGATTAATATGTATTTTTTGTAAGTCTTTAAAGCCATGTGTCAACAACTCAAGTGGTTATCACTACTGCACAAGTAAATGCTACCATAGATAGAAGAGTATGTCCCGCAGCAAAGTACCTAACATCAAGAGACCCTATGAAGCCCACGTGCCTTTAACAAAATTCCTTCAGGCCAGATCACAATCTTTCATGGCTCCTTAGCAAAATCTGTTTGTGCTGCCCGATTCAAGCTCTACTGTACCTGTTTGTAAATACATGCATTGTTAACACACAATACAAGATGTGGCAGCCACCATCTGAACTACCTCTGGAAGCACACACCAGGTCACATAACGTCTCTTCATCGTGAGGCACTAACACATGTTTCATGTTGACTCAGCCTCAGAAAGTGGAATCTAAATAGGCTTGGTAGACCTCCCAGAGCCTCTGACAGGGTTGTGTGGAAGAGCAGTGGCCCTCGGAGAATATCCAGCTCCAGGAGTTGGTTCAGGCGAGAAGAAAACCCCACTGGCACTTCATCAGTAATGACCCAACATGAGTGGTTAGACATGGCAGCCCAGCTCAGACCCCAGATATGTGGGGTCTCCTTTTCTTTGACACTGTGATTGTACCACACTGTCCTGTAGCACACAAACCCCATGCCACGTGACAGTGGGCATAAAGAGTTCCTCTAGTTGTAGGAGTAGATATTTGCTGATTTTAGAAATCTACCCTTAAGTCCATTTTAATTGTTTATGTCAAGCAAATTCCATTATATTCATTAACCTAATTATTATCTCATGCACTGCATCATATGATGGAGAGCATAGGCAAGACATCAATTTTTGCAGGGGGGAGGATAGGGAGGAGTCAGTATTCTTGTGTGTGTTTGTGTGTGTGTGTGTGTGTGTGTGTGTGTGTGTGTGTGTGTGTGTGTGTGTGTATCTTAACATCCAGATGCTGCTCATGAACTTCAAGGCTTTAAGCATCTAGACAGGGTGACTTTCCATGTTTTTTTTTAATGAGATTAGTATTTATCTAAAAAAAAATAAAGGTTAAAACAGAATGTTGCACAAGCATCAATCCATCCGTTTTCCTTAATTCTCTTTGCTTTAGTACGAGGTGTGAGGCTCTCAAGAGGCATTTTTTCCTCCAGGGGAAAATGTCATCCTTTGTAATTCATGCCCCAGGAATTCTTGTAATACAGGAAGAATGGCAAAATGGCAAAGGCCACAGGACAGCAGCTTCTCAAACAGGGCTGTAAGCAGGTATGGGAGTGGCCTGAGAAAATCCTCTCCTTTCGTTTCCTGTACTCTTTCAGAAAAACACCACTACTGTGGAGGATGTTTTGGGAGAGTTTCAGGTTTAAGTTCATATTGCATTATTTGATTGGTGAAAGTTCTTCCTTCTGTGCTGTGGCCCAGGAAGAGAATCACAGCACCAACTGCAGTCCTCACTTTCCTCGAATGACAATCCCTCCCATTGGCCAGCTCATGCCAGTCTTTTCAGAGATGTGCCCATGCTAGACACCTCATGCCCCGCTGCCTTCCCAGCATTCTCCACAGATCTAATTCATCCGGTGGGCCCCTTTCTTGTCTCATGTGTGTCATAATTACCAATGTCAGAAAGATTTTTTATATTTCATGTTGGGTTGCCATGACTCAGAAGCACCTGTATCTTCCCATAACATTGGAGGAAAAGCTTTGAGGGCCTCACCAGAGGGTACTCCCCAGCCCAGGTTACAATCTTCACCTCTTGTCACTCCCTCACTCTTCAGAACCTTGTACTTGTCCAGAAGTCCCTTGCTCAGCACCTGCCAGCAGATCTTCCTGATGCCTTGAAACCTTTTCATTAGCTCTGTTCCCAGCCTTAGCCATGCCCCCCCACATCTTAGCCAGGCTCCCAGCCTTAGCCATGCCCCCCCATCTTGGCCATGCTCTCCACTTTAGCCATGCTCCCAACCCTAGCTGTGTTCACAGCTCTCACCTACTTTTAGCTCTTAAAGCTACTTTGTTAAGGATGTGCCTTCTTGATGCCTGCTGTTAAGATAATCCACTCCCTCAGGCTCTGTCAATATCATGCTGTCATTGCGCACATGACATTGACCACATGCCCTCTGCATATGCACCTATTCACTGTGAGTTTTCTTCCTTCTCAGACACAAATTTCCCAAGGACAAAGAAGCTGTCCCTTTGCTCTGTAGTCTGTTCATGGCATCGGTAACTGTGTGTGAGTCTCACACCAGCATCTAGTGTAAGATCCTGCAACTTTGCTATCCAGTATTATCCACTAGAACATTGTGTATGTGTGTGTGTGGTACATTCTTGTCTATAGATAAATGCTCCATTCTGCTGGTCCACTGTAAACTTCAGAAGAGTGAAGCTTCCTCTATATGAAATGCAATTCAGCATCTGGAATGAGTGTTGTACTGTAAGGTTTAAATTACTTTACTATACGTGTAATATATATTATATATGTGTGTGTGTGTGTGTGTGTGTGTGTGTGTGTGTGTGTTATGTATACTATATATTGTATAAATAGTATGTGTGTATGTGTGTGTGTACACATTATGATTTTTATGTGAAGAAACATATTTGCCATGGCAAACATATGGAAGACAAATTTCTTCTTCCACCCTTGAATCCAGGAATCCTTAAGGCATCTAATTTTCTTTTATATGCTAAGACATTTCACCAGCTCAATACTGAGTATTTTAGGATTCTTTCAAATAAGATTTACGTCATCATGGCTAGATAGATGGATCAGTGGTTAAGAGCACTCAGTGCTCTTTCAAGGGAATTGAGCTCAGTTCTTAGCACAGAAACAGAGGATAATAACTGTACATAATGCCCTCTTATGGCCTCCATGGGCATTGCAATATATGGTGCACAGACACATGTGGGTAAAACATTGATGCATCAAAAGTAAAAATAGTAGATAAAACTTTGAAAAGAATCATGTACCTCTAACTAATTTTAATACATATGTTAGTTACAATTCCAGCAGTGTGTATGTATTAACATATGCAATCCTTAATAGTACAAGGTGGGAGTTAGCTACATAGTAATCTACTCATTATCCAGACAAGGAGATGAACCCCAGTAAACACATGTGGGTTCCCAGGATGGCATAAATGCACATGTTATCCAAGGCCTATGATTCTGACAAAATGACTAAGCTATTTATTAAATACACCTAATCAGTATATAATTTAAATTATCCTCAAAGTGAATAAAATGGTTAGTGTGTTCATATGTATGAATCATTTGGATACTTGCTTAATCAGGTTGGATGATGAGGCACAAACCATAAAATAAGCCCTTAATATTCAATGCACTTATATCTAAAGACATTCTGAAATCTTTCCATCTGTTATTGCAAAAGTGCTCATAATTTTCTTCCTAAATATTATGAATTATTAATGGATAATTCAGTGGCTCTTCTAAGACTTTATAAATATAGAAATGAAGTAAGTTTAAAAGCTACTGGAATATAGTGTAGACTTTTAAATTTTTTCACTTAATCTTACTTCTCATACTTGAGCAGTTGGTTTTTCCACAGCCACAGCATCCTTTGTATCATTAATAATCCTAGCAGGTTCTTTAATGGGACGGTTTTAAGCTAGTACCAAATTTACTGTGATGTTGCTTTATTCCTTGGGCCTTCTATTTTCTATTTAGAAAACGTTTGCTTAGATTTCTTCATGCCAATACCTTCACAGCCTTCAGCCTTGATCAAGCCACAGAAAAAGTGCTGTCTGACCTGTTGGTTAGTCCTTCTCCTCAGCTGGACATATTGGCAATGAAGATCTTCTTGTCCACTGCCCGTCATTCTGACAAAATGACTAAACTATTTATTAAATATATCCTAATCAGGATATAATTTAAATTATTCTCAAAGTGAAAAAAATGCTTAGTGTGTTCACATGTGTGAATCATTTGAAGGGCATTATAATGGACACAAATACTGATATATGTGAATGGTATCTAGCGCAGGCCAGTTGTGAACTGAGTCTGACTCCGAGGCCTGCATTCATCTGTTGAGATGCCTCTACCATATTGGAGGGAAGATAAGAGGTAAAATCTTGAAGCTCAGAACCACAGATGCAGCTAAAAACTAGATCTTGGCAAACCACTGCACAGTCCAGGCCACTTCCTTTATCTGAAGCAGGGTTTCCACATTGTTAAAAATTTCAGGTCACAAGTTTGCAGGTACAGAGACCAAAAATCACACAGTAGACTCTTAGATTCTCTTGTAAAAACCAAATGGACAGCTTCCATCTTTGGTCAAGTCCCTGCAAACAGGGTGATCTGTATTATCTTACTGTTTCTATATATCTGAAGACAAGACCCTCCAAAGGATAAGACTAGATCTTCTCCAACCAGCAGGCCCTTCAGTGGTGACAAGCCGGATGACCAAGTCTGTGTTTGCATGTGGGTTCGTTCTGCAAACCCAGGTCAGGAGAGTGGTTGCCAGTCATGGGTCACAATCAGAAGAAGCAAATGTTCTTGGACCAGCCACTGCCACAGACTAATAGGATGGTTCTTGCCTAATAGGATTGCCTGGACAAGAAAAGTACCAGGTTCATATAGAGGTGGACATAGGCAGAGCCAACGCTAAGCGCCTCTATTCTACCAGTTCCTGAGAAACCAGATTAAGCTCCTTCCTCCTTTCTCCACTCTTTGCCCGTCTACTTCTCTTTCCTTTTTATATGACTTCCTTCTTTGTGTGTCCCACCCCATCCCCTACACTCCTTTTCCTCCTCTACCATTTCTCCTTTTCTGTTTTACAACTTCTCTTTTTGTGTCTCTCTCTTTCTTCCCTCTTTCTGCTCTGATATTCTACCCACCTGGCTTTGTTTTCATATGACTTCAGTTTTTGTTTGCCTCCCCTCCCCTTTCACTCTTTCCTTTCCCCTCTCTTTTCTTCTTCCCTCTCCTCTTTGTAGACTAGGCTGGCCTTGAACTCACAGAGATCCATCTGTCTCTGCCCCCTTGAATACAGGGATTACAGGCATGAACCATTGCACCTGGCAAGTTGAAGGGAATTTAATCAATAAACCTCACCACATTATGTGAAAATTAGTCAAAACTGAAGAGGATAATATCTAAAAGTGAGTTTTAGGTTCCAAATCTGTGTTGAATGAGGATTAGAGGATCATGTCCAGTCAATTATTACAATACAAGAACTTGTCCTAAGCAAAGATGATAGATAAAATCCACTGCTATCAAGAAAAGAACGTATCTAAGCTATTACTATCAGAACCCAGGATTATCTTACCCACTACCATCAGGCCAATGAACCCATGTAGACTGGGACTAGATGGAAAGCCAGCTACCATTAATATGTCCTTTCTCTCCTCACTGTTTAGAGGGGGAAACTCTTGGACAAGGGCCTTAGAGAAACAGGATATTGAAGTTCACCCAGATCCTTTGTCCCACAAAGTTTTCTATAGTCAAGCATAATTTTGTTATTCATAAGACAAGGAGGAGGCAGGAAGAGCAGAGAAGTGGTGTGATGTCTAGATGCACCTGCAGATCAAAATTGTGTGGCTCTGTCTCCCTAGGTTTATTAAAGCTCATTGTTCTGTGCACTGACACTCAACTACACAGTTGGAAAATGAAATCAGCTAATCTTTTACATCTCAGCCTGGGGAACAATGGCTTGCATTTTAACAGAGGAGGCAACATTCATATGGAAAGCATAGACTCTGCCTCCCTCCTTTTCTCCCTTTCCTCTTTGAAGTTAACACTTGTAACAATACACATTGGCTCATGTGCAGATGGATGGACAGCTCTCTGTCCTCACACTTCATCCAAGTTCTTTTAAACCCTTTGCTTTTGCATCTTGCCTACACAGCCCACATTGCTAGTGCTCCTGTTTCTCAGAGACTACATCCTTGACTTAAGTGCACATACAGCACTCAAACTTACATATTGCAACCCTCTTCCCAGCATAGTGACAGTATAGCAGGTGGAGGGGGGGTGATTTGAGCAAAAGGCACCCACCATCATAAATATGATCAATATCAGAGAGGCTAAGAGAACTTGGTTCCCCTTTTGGTCATACAAAGATACATCAAAAAGACTATATGAACCAAAAGGCATGCCCCTCATGTGCACACATCTGCCAGAATCTTGGCCTTGGACGGCACACCTTTTAAAGGTATAAAAAAATAAATGTGCAGAGCTTGGGCAATGATGTCGTCAGCAAAGAGTTTGCTTTTAAGTATAAAGAACAGAGTCTGGTCTGTTGAACCCACAGAAAAAGGTTAGAAATTATGCCACATGCTCTTGATCCCAGTGTTATGAGGAGACAGGCAGATCTTGGGTGCTAGGCCAATGATTAACTTCTGGTTCAGTGAGAGACACTGTCTCAATAACAAGGTGGACAGAATCTGAGGAAAGACACGCAAAGCTGGCCTTTGCTATGCTTTGTCTATTTCATGGATCTAGTCCTGAAGAAGCTGTAACTGCCTTAAGGTGGGTTCACCCAGTCAATTTTTATTAACTCCCATCACCAGGCACTGTTTAGACAAAGATCCAGAAGAAATCCATATTGGCCAAGCTTCAGATTCCTTTCTGTCTTCATCCTCCACACAGATGGTCCACGAGTACTGGAAGCAACAGAGACCCATCCCTGTTCCATCAGTCATGCAGTGGCCTAATCAAAGTTGGACCCTGTGTACCTATGTCTCATGGGGCCACTATCATGGATGCAGTATTGATGTGTCAGATGATGAACGACATCCATGATGGTAGTCTCATGAGACACCTATGTTCAGTGCCTGTAAAGATGGATTCCTTTGCATAAGCATACTGTATGCCATTATCAAAATGACAAAATAACCAATGTATGCTTTTCTAGAATCTGGGTCCTTCATTAAGTGACGCATGACTTCATTGCCAGTGCATACGGCCTCCTTTAGTCCTGAAATGTTCCAAAGAAGTAAATGCTGGCTCCTGAAGTCTAAGAATTAGTGCTTGTATGGCAAGCATCCTATCTGAGACATGGTTTCTTTTTATAGAGAAGATGGTTAGAGTTCCTGAATCATGCCCAGGAGTCCAACTGTAGAGAGTGAATTTGTAAGCACTTTCTGGATGTCAGGCTCTGGGGCATCAAGTGTTAGTGCCAGCACCTCCATACTCTAGCATCTCAGTGAGAACAAGAACCACATTGAGCTGCCTACAGGACAGACATTGCACTCAGTGCCCACTTCCCCACCCATAATGCTGAGGGAAGGGGCTGGGTATTCACTTGTCTTTTAGAAGCTTTAACAGATGAATTGCATCTCCTTCCCAAGGCCAGCTTGGTCAGCCAGTGACAGAGTAGAAACTACCCCCTGAGAAGTGCCCTGGATTTCATTCCTTAAGGTGGTGACATACCATAGTCAACAAACTGGAAGGCAAGGGGAGTAGACATAGGCAGCTAGTATTTTATAGACAACAAATTAAGCCCCTTCATATAGAGGTCACTTAATGTAAAAGAACACTTGCATGTGGGTGCATAGTGATGGGGGAGGGCAATTCTCCCATGGGAGCCTTCAAGAATTGTTATAGGGAGATAACTGGCCTGCTCCTAAATATAAAGAGAACACACTTCAGTATTGCCTTCACTCTTCGACAGTGAATCTCTCAAGAGATTGTGAAGATTTTGTCATTAAGACCAAGATTTATAATGATGTTTGGCCCTTGACCTCAAGATGTTTGAAAAAGCTACCCTTGAGTCCCCGGAGGACATTTCAGAGTGCCAGGCATACAAACAGCAGCGCACTCATCGTCCATACTGTATGTGAGTCTTCTTCACTTTGCCATGGGCTACAGAAATAAAGTCCAGGGTCTATTGTCACAAATCACTGCCTCCTTTGCTCCAGCACAGCTTCCTGGGTTTTCTGCCTAATTACAGGAATGTTACAGGAATGCGGGGGACCCCAGATTTTCAAGTCGTCATGGAGGTCAGGGTGATCCAAGCCACACCATGACTACTCCAGTACTACATATTCATGTGCTCTCTGGGGCAACAAACCTGAGGCCTCACCAATGTTCGTTAACTTAGTGAAATTCCTTGTGAATTGTGGAATTAATGGAAGCATGCTTTGAAAGTGCTGTCTAGGGCTGGAGAGGTGGGTCAGCAGTTAAGAACACTGACTACTCTTCTAGAGGTCATGAGTTCAATTGCCAGCAACCACATGGTGGTTCACAATCATCTATAATGTGATCTGATGCATACTGTATACATAATAAATAAATTTTTTTTTTAAAAAAAGTGCTGTCTATTCAAGAAGTCCCATGACAGACCTGGAGCTTCTGTACTGAGGATCGGATAATTGCTCTGACCATAAAGATCTTGGGCAACCAAAACCTTAAGGTAGGTGCCCTTTTGTGGAAAGAGAAGCTCCTATCTCTTGGCCATTCCCAATCAAATCAACAACAGCTTTTGGCATCCTCTACCTTTCCTTTCTTTGAGCATCTCCCTTTGAACATACTTGCATAGTTCAGGTAATAAGATGATGAGATGACTAAAGCTAGGAGTCAGGACCTGGAAGCCAATCCACCAAAGGTCTGCAGGAAAGCCTCTGTCTCCTTGTCTATATACATCTCTCTCTCTCTCTCTCTCTCTCTCTCTCTCTCTCTCTCTCTCTCTCTCTCTGCGTATGTGTGTGTGTGTGCATGTCTGTCTGTCTGTCTGTCTCTCTCTCTCTGTACATCATTAATGATCTTTTTTTGTCTAATATGTGTGTACTTGTGCATTTGAGTGGATTTCAGTCATACAGAATGACACATTCTTGTAAGTTTGATGTAATAACAATAAAATTATGTGTACTAAGTTCTGGCAACTATGGTTTCTAGACATCCTTTCTGCCTGTTTGTTTTTTCCTGAGGCAGCATGCTGGTAGGAACAGATGTTGATTTCTCACTATTGCCACATGTGCTTTTAATCAAGCAAATCCTGGAATCCATAGCTCACGCCATGGCACACATCTTGTATAATAAAGCCTTGCTTGTAAATTTGCTATTTCAATAGTATTGAGGACTTTCTACTGTATTTAAAGTTGTATATCCTGGATGTGAGGGCAGCACCCTGGATAATCTCATTCCAGGCTGTTCCCATTGGCTGGCATTTGTTACACCTGGAACACGGCCCTTGTGTGCCCCTGCTTTTATTACTTCTCATCCTTGGGTACCAGTTTTTCAGGGAAATTCTCCTTGTAGCCAATTATCAGTTGTTCTCATTTCCACAATGTATTGCTTCACTTTGGTTGACCTCTGTCCATCACCAAGGCCACTTCAGACCTGCATGATTTATCTATAGCACATGCTCTCCGTCACTGTGGGGTCTCTGGCTCCCAATGATGCACCTGGGCTCTGCCCAATAGGTGACACTGTTCAGAGCCTCAAAAACAAAACAAACAAACGAACTAACAAACAAATAAACAAACAGAAAACCTCTAAAACACATCTGTACAGCCCTGAGTGTGCAGAGCAGAAATCAATGCTCAAGGTCCTCAAAAATTTTGGCCTTCCTCTCACCCAGGTGAAAAACAGAGTTGAAAGATGTTTAATAAGAAGCAAAGAGAAAGACAGAGCTGGAACACAGAAATAGAGAGGCTGTCCATCAAGAGCTGCTCCAAGGTGCACCACCGATCGACAAGATACCACTTAAGCTGTCAAAGAATTTCAATGCCAAATAGGTTTATGAAGCAAATGAGACAAATTAATTTGCCCCTTATTTTTACACCTTCTGCCTATCTCAACTGAAAAGATAAATTAATTTGTATAACCAGGCATAATTTTTTTTGCATCACTTGAATTCTCAGAAGTCATCAAGAATAATATAGGTCTTTATTAGCATAAGACTCCCAATTTAGACAACCATCTCCAAATGATAGATTAAAAATACTTACTACCATAAAAGAATTGTGATTTTTTTCAAGGAAATTAGATGAGAAAATTGTTAGCCATCATATACCATTATATAAGAATCCTTTAGAGTAAAGGGCAGAAGATTCATAATATGTAATTAGGAATGATTAGTAAACATGAGAGTGCAACCTCCCTAGTAATCAAAGAGCTGTAAATTAAGCAAAGAAACATCCCTTCCATAAATGAGCAGAGAGTTAAATCTACCATAATGCAACAGAACCATAGCTGTGAGTGTAGTTTAATATAGACTTCTTTTCCTTCCTCTGTTTGTGTACATGGCATATGCATGTGTGTGTGTGTGTGTGTGTGTGTACATGCTCATTTACCAGCACTAATTCCAGAAGAGGACATCACAGTGTGCTATCATTCCCTATCTTATTTCCTTGCAAAGGAGTCTTTCATTGAACCTTTTCATTGAGCCAGCATGTCTGAGGGAACCCCCTGCTTCTGTGCCGGGGATTCCAACTTAGGTATTCATGCGTGACCATCAAATCATCTTCCCACATCTCATGCTAAAACAGCCTTCTGAACAGGAATAGCACGCTAAAAGGTGTTTTTACTAGGCTCCCCCTTCTCTCTAATAAATTGTCCTCGAGAAAGAGTTTGGAATCAGTTGCACAGATGAAGACCACCCAAGCTGCCGCTAGTTCTTGAGGAGTTTGTAAACTCTTGAAAGACCAAGGTGGACTATCTCATCCAGAGCTGTCAGTGGGGGCATCTCTCCCTCCCAATGGACATATGATCATCTATTCCCTTGGGGGGCTGACATTGGTAAATCTTCAATTATTATATTTGAGTACATATGAAGCAATCAGGTCAACTAGAGCAGATTACCATTCTAAAATATTACAGTCATTAAAATTGATATTTCAAAAATTTTCAACATAAGAAGGAATCAAGGCCTGGTGTGTACTTTTGAAACCTCTAGCAACACACCTCCTCCAACAAGGCCACACCTCCTAATCCTTCCTAAAGTAGTCCAGCAATAGGGGAACAAG